>NC_051155.1:53805582-53910360 GCF_013339745.2 Dermacentor silvarum
GGTGCATTCACAAAGATGCGCAACGTGATGTGCAGAAGCTAAGTATTTAGTTCTGGTGCAGAACTCGATGCATGCTTGTACTTTCAGTGCCGCACAAGATTTCCCGTTGTGTCTATATAAAAGCAGCTACAAATTTGTAAGTTGCAGGTGCACAGTGGAGATAAGTTTTCCGGAAAGGAAATACTAGTAGGGGTGTGCGAATATTCATTACTTTGGTCGAATCAAATGATGTACTGTTAAATTCGGTTTTCGAATCGCATAGTCATTATTCGATTAGACTTTTCTTTGACTGTATTCGATTCGGTGACGAAAGTTATTATTCCAGGACCCCTATCAAATAGACAGCATAGTACAAGTGGCTACGCTGATTTATTGGGGTAGAAATTACGGCGCGGTCACGGGTTCCGTGGCGCACCCGCTAAATTCCGCGCGAATAGTTTTGGAGATCACGTCATTCGAGTTCCAGAGCCGCAGTACAATGGAATGGTAAATGAAGCGGTTGCACAGAACGTTTGCTTTAGGAAATTCACACGCGCTCACCGCTGCTAGCGCTCATCGCGCCAGCGTTATGATTACGATGGCCATCGGAAGCACTCGCGCACAGCCTTGCGCGCAGCCCTCAGAAGTTGTTCATGTTTCGCCGACAGCCGTTTTCGTGACACAGGCGTTCAATACCAACTCCTCACATTAGCCTATGGTATAAGATCACATGATCTACACAAGCAGGGACTGCATAAACAAATTATTTGCGAGAAGTACTTCTTATAATAGTCATTAATCTATATAGTGTAAATTGTGCACGTGTTGTCTGCCTTTTTCGCGCTGTCCATGCTTTCATTTATCTCTCTCTCTCAACTTTTGTCTGCTGAATTCGGAGACTTTCGAGCGCATGTGAGATTGTATTCTGTTGTGCACACTGTTGTGCATGCAATGGCGGAAAACTGCTCGGTCGGCTGCCATGTCACCACAACAAACAAACTGCAGTCACTAGTGATATTCAAGGGTACGATGATCACTCAAAAAAGTAAGTGGGGGTGGGACCACTATGCGAGTGCGATGATTAGGCGGATAAATACGATATATCTTTCAACGAGAAAAGCACCTACTGGAAATCACGTGTTTCAAAACTTCACTGGGCGTCGGAACACATGACATTTGTTTAGTAGCACGCGGCTTGGAATGCAGCAGGTCCCGCACCCATCAGCACTTTTCGCTGCAGTCTGTAAGGCTCGCTCATGGTTTGCTGCTAATCCTATCGTTCCACCGGCGTCGCGTACAATAGTCAAACACAGTACCCTGCCACACACGTCGCACCTCGCCACGTGGGGAAAGCAAGTTTCCCGATATCGTCCTACGAGCCTGCAAAATAGAGGGTGCGAGGGCAATTTGCAATTCTCCTTGGCACAATGGCCTAACCTGCTAGCGATTTGGCATGCACTCATGATCTACCGTGCACGGCGCTTTCTTTCTTTCTTTCTTTATTTTTCTCCCCGCAGCCACAAGTTAGTGAACTCGTGTACGACTACATTGAAGGCGTGGTTGCAGACACGTGTGTTTGAAGGAAGTGGGGGAGGCGCCGTGACTAGACTGAGCCAAACACTCAAACCTGGAGAAAAAATTCCCTCCGCGTTTTGCCCGCTTTGTAATGTTTAGTGGCGCCACATTTGACAAACGTTGGAACTGACGTGAAACAGCTTGATATTTTTTTGCACAGATGGCACCACCACCGAAAATCGCCTGTGAGATTTATTATTTATTTAAAATCTTCTGTTTCAAGCACTGCTTAGTAAAACTCGTGAGTGCTAGCAATTACATGCCACTGTATGGTTATAGTAATGTGCAACAATTGTTGTGAATTAGCGTTTACATGAAAAAGAATGTCAATTTGCACGGACCTGGTAAGCAGATAAATTAGCTAAATTCACTACTCCCCTGTAGATTCCCTAATTAACATAAGCCAATTTTCTCTTCATAGAAATTGAGATAAGGGCTTGCTGCTTGATTATTGAAAATTTCAGAGTTTCAGCTGGAATAGTTTTGTCCCGTCGCCGGTAATGCGTGACCAAGTATAGTCATAAATTGTCAAATGTAAGTAATAATACCTCGCAAACTGTTCATTAGAACACAAAACAACTTTGCATATATGATAAGTACACTGTAGCCTAGAAAACCACTAAATATTGTTGTCCTGAATTTAAAAGAAAAAAAGATATTCATTCATAAACTTTTGTAGTTTGGCCCATTTTTATTGGTGCCTATATAGATTTCTAATTGCTTTACACGCAATTTCTCTTCATAGAAACCTTGTATGACATTTCATTTAAAGACACAGCAAATTTTATTTTGTTATGTTGAACAGTTTAGTCGGAATGGCAGTACAGCGGAGACTAGTACAGCAAAAACGCCGTTTTTTGCTCCCACTGTTTTGACTGCTGTTAGGTGACTCTTCAAGCTAGGCAATAATACTAGGTATCATTGGAAAGCGCACAACGTAAGCTTTCCAACGAAATAAAGTTCACATTTGTCCAATGAGCGCAGGAAGCACAGTGCATCCGCAAACAATGACTAAAATGCAGAGCGCGTGCCGCCGGAGTGGGACCGCCACCTTAATAAAGAAACAGCAGAGCACGGAAGGCAGTCTTATAAAACAAACCGAATGCACGAAATAAAAGAAAGGGGAACGTGTAAAAGCGTTAGCATGAGCTAACCATATCTTCCACGTTCTCCTGGTTGTCATCGCGATTTCCAGCTTATTTTCTTCTGCAGCACGTTCACGTTGCTCATTCACGCATAACTAAATGAAGTAAGCGCGGAATGCGTACAGCCGCGTAAGCGCGGACCAAGCGAGCTAGAAGGAAACATACAAAATACCCGTATTCACAGCCAGCAAACGCGTTCTTTGTGCGGTGAGTCACTGCGGTATTACGTTGCGGTGACGTGGTACTTCATATATCCCAAATTATGGCGATGTTGGCTAATAGCAACCAAAATATCAGGCTAATAGCAGACGCCCGCCGCCTTGGCGCGGCTTCCGCAGCGGAGAAAGCCCACGGGTCCGGTACAGCAGCGCCGCGGCGTGGGAGTTCACACAAAAAGGTCGTCGCTCCTCCCATGTATTCGCACGGCGCTTTGGACGCTCTCCCATATTCTAGGTCACTCTAACCTAACCGCTGCCCAGTCGGATGCGTTACTCGCCCTTTTGGCTAAGCACAAATCCTGCTTTGATAGCTGTGCCACCGCACTGGGCCAGACTTTCGTGGCTGCACACCGCATCGAAACCGACGGTTCTGCAATTATACGCCGTCGCCCATATCGTGTTTCGCAGTCGGAACGAAAGGTCATTGAAGAACAAGTTGATGACACGCTAGCACGAAATATTATACGACCTTCATCCAGTTCCTGGGCGTCTCCTGTCGTTATGGTGAAGAAAAAGGATGGTTTCGTTCGCTTTTGCGTTGATTATCGAGCGCTCAATAAGATTGCACGTATAGGATGTGTATCCCATGCCTCGAATTGACGACGTCCTAGATACACTACAAAGAGCGGAATATTTTTCCAGCCTTGATCTGCGATCGGGATATTGGCAGATTCCCATGAACGAGGCTGACAAAGAGAAAACCGCTTTCGCCAGGCCGGACGGACTTTATGAATTTAATGTAATGCCATTTGGCCTGTGCAACGCTCCAGTCACGTTTGAGCGTGTGATCGACACTGTTCTTCATGGCCTAAAATGGAATACCTGCCTCTGTTATCTGGATGACATCGTTGTTTTTTGTTCCCGCTTCAGCCAACACCTGCAGAGATTAGACGAAGTCCTCCAATGCCTTTCAAAAGCTGGCCTCCAGATTAATACTGAAAAGTGCACATTCGCCAGCAGAAGCATCAAAGTGCTGGGTCACGTCGTTTCCAAAGACGGCATCCAACCAGACCCTGAGAAGATTGCTGCTGTGCTTCAATTCCCTTGCCCATCGAATCAAAAAACATTGCGCAGCTTTCTCGGCCTAGCGTCGTACTTTCGCCGTTTTATACGCAATTTTGCTACAATAGCAGCTTCTCTACATAAGCTCCTGGTCACCGGCGCCTCTTTCACATGGTCCGAAGACTGTGAGTTGGCATTTCAAGCCCTTAAGAAACATTTCACTTCCGAACCAGTTCTTCGCCATTTTGATGAGAGGGCGCCCACTATACTACACACTGACGCAAGTGCACAAGGCATCGGAGCAGTGCTCCTGCAACGGGGTCCCGCGTCTAAAGAGCAGGTTGTGGCGTATGCCAGCCGGACCCTCTCGCCATCTGAACGGAACTACACGATCACAGAGCAGGAATACCTGGCTATTGTTTGGTCCATTCAGAAGTTTCGTCCGTATCTCTACGGTTGCCACTTCACCATCGTCACCGACCATCATGCTCTGTGTTGGCTGTCATCTATGAAGAACATGTCAGGACGCCTGGGACGCTGGATACTGCGCTTACAAGAATATGATTTCACGATAACGTACCGGTCTGGCAAATATCATCATGATGCAGACGCATTGTCTCGATGCCCGCTTTCGCCTTCTATCGATCGTGCGCACTCCCCGTGTCTACCACGTCGCTCTGACGCAACGCCTGCCTCCTACCAGCTCACGCTAATGTCACTGGATCAAGCTCAGAATTCTTCACGCTCCGATTTAACTTCCCTTCAGCACGCAGACTCCTACTGTCGAACTCTCATGGATCGCCTTCGCGGCCTAACTAAACCACCCAACAGCCGCTTGCAACGCCAGCTTCGACAATTTCGCCTTCAAGATGGGGTGCTTCATCGTTATATTTATCATCGCACGGGTAACAAGTGGGTCCCAGTCATACCTCGCTGGCTTCGTTTTCGAGTTTTAGAAGCATTTCATGATGACGTTGCCGCCGGCCACTTAGGCTTCCACAAGACCTGCGACTGCATTAAGACCCGCTGCATCTGGCCTGGATTGTCCACAACGGTAACCAAATACGTCGCCTCGTGTGCGTTGTGTCAGCACCGTAAACGCTCCACATTCCCGCCTGCCGGTTTTCTTCAGCCTCTGCCATGTCCGACCGAACCTTTCGAGTTCGTTGGAATTGACTTTTACGGTCCCTTGCCGTTAACGCCCTCCGGTCACCGCTGGATCGTAACTGCGGTAGACCACTTAACAAGATACGCCGAAACTGCGCCTCTTCGATCTGGTGCTGCTTCTGAGGTTGCTGACTTTTTCTTGCAATCCATAGTCTTGCGTCATGGTGCTCCGCGCGTTCTTTTGTCCGATCGTGGCAGAGCCTTCATGTCCCACGTCCTCGAGGAAGTCTTGCGGGCGACTAATACGAAGCATGAAACCACTTCTACATATCACTCGAAAACGAACGGCCTTACTGAGCGCTTCAACCGAGCGCTCTCTGACAGGATTTCTATGTACTTATGCTCTGACCACACAAAATGGGACAACATTCTTCCTTTTCTTACATTCGCTTATAATACTGCGACACAACGAACTACCGGTTACAGCCCTTTCTTCCTCGTGTATGGACGATCTGCCTCCTCCGTCTTCGACACCGAATTCCTTTTCTCTCCTGCTTCGCCTCACACCTCCCTCCCAGAAGAGTTTGCAGCTCGAGTCGCGCATTGCCGAGAGATTGCTCGTCGCAACACCGCCGCTACCCAAGAAGTAAGAAAACATCGCTGCGACAGTAAACGCCGCAACATCGCCTTCCATCCTGGAGACCAAGTCCTCCTATGGACGCCGGTTCGAACCCCTGGACTTTGCGAGAAATTCCTTCACCGGTACATTGGGCCCTACACAGCCCTACAACAAACTTCAGCAATGAACTATCTAGTCACTCCGCTTCACTCCGCTTCACCTCGTCGCGGTCCGCCATCGTCGTAGTGCAGAAATTGTTCACGTCTCCCGCATGAAGCACTTTATTCCCCGTTCAGCCGACCTTTAGATTGCGGCAAGGTTGGCCGCTTCCACGAGGGGAGGAAATTAATGTAAGCACATTAAACGTAGTTCATCGTGCTCATTTGTATATAGCCATCATCATCCCTGTTTGTCTTCTTCGTCTTTGAGCCTGGGCCGTGCCTGCGGAATAAACGGGTCTGCCAGTGCTGCCTGTCCTGGTCGTCTTGCGTCTTTCAATATATATATATATATATATATATATATATATATATATATATATATATATATATATATATACAGGGTGTTTCAGCGAGCACTCAAAAATTCTTAAAGGTTGCCTGCGGCCGATAGCACAGTTCTAGTTCATGAGCTGGTCTTGTCGCAGAGGCGGACATTACTTGCACAAGAAATTGAAATGCATAATCGAATAATTGACAGACATGCACTAATTAAGCTTTTAACTAATTACTTGATGGCCCATATTGCAATTTACAAATTGTAGCCGTGGAGTTCGCAAGGCGGATCAACTTGGAACGAATTCTCGGGATGACACCAGTTTCGAGATATTAATTCCCGAACATTGCGGAGAAATGCATTGGCGTTCCAGTTATGTTCTTAACAAAACGTCGCTTTTCGCATTGAAGCACAAAATTAACTGGAACGCCAATGCATTTCTCCGCAAAGTCCGAGAATTAATATCTCGAAACTGGTGTCATCCTGAGAATTAATTCTAAGTGGATCCGCCTTGCGAACTCCACGGCTACAATTGTAAATTACAATATGGACCATCAGGTAATTAGTTAAAAACTTAATTAGTGAATTTCTCTTAATTAGTCCATTATGCATTTCAATTTTTTGTGCAAGTAATGTCCGCCCCTTCGAGTAAACCAGCTCATTCACTAGAATTGGGCTATCTGCGACAGGCAACCTTAAATAAATTTTGAAAGTGTTCGCTGAAACACCCTGTGTGTACATACATATATATTGCGAGACAACGTTTAGGCGGTCACTCTCTTCTTTATTCTCTCAAGCGAGAGCCCCACCACCAGACCAACAATGGTGATGATGAGTATGTACAGATGAGAATATGAAATGTATGAATAATGCTCACACTAATTTCCCCGCGCGCGCAAGCGGCCAGCCAGGCCGCGACTTAGCCAGGAGGGAAACGCCGAACTAATCGTTTGAGACGCGAAACGTGAACGATCTCCGAACCACGATGACGATGATCGTGGCGTTATGGGCAGAGGTCCGACCAAGTCTATTCCAACGATCGCAAAAGGTGTCTCGGGACATGGGATGGGCTGTAAAAGGCCAGCAGGAGGTGAAGTCGGTCGTTTCCGCCGTTGACACTGAACGCAAGAAGCGACGTACTTGGCCACAAAGGTAGACATGCCTGGCCAAAAGAAACGGCTCCTAACGCGGTGGTACTTCTTGTGGAAACCCAAGTGGCCAGCAGATGGGTCGTCGTGAAAGGCTTGAAGGATTTGTGTGCGCAGCGAACGTGGAAGAACGGGTACCCAGTGGTTTCCGTCAGTGTTGTAAATGTAGCGGTGCAGCACATCATTCTCGAGCTTAAATAGTCGCAGTTGTCGACGTAATCGGGCATTCGGTGCAGAAATAGTACCGCACAGCCGTTCAATGATGCTGCTGCAGTAGGGGTCAGAACGTTGACACGAGGCGAACGTGCCGCGATTAGAAGATGTCGTGTCAGTAACAGCTAGCGGTAATAACGTAAGGGGAGACATAGTCTCATCAAGTGGCACGGAATGGAGAGACGTGCTCGAAGATAATAGTGGAAGCTGGCAGCGAAACAGAGCGTCGGCATCTTGATGTTTTTTTTTTTCCCCAGACTTGTACACAACGTCAAAATCGTACTCTTGTAATCGGACCACCCAGCGACCAAGGCGTCCAGACAAATTTTTCAGTGACGACAACCAGCATAAGGCGTGATGGTCGGTTATGACAGTGAAGTGGCGTCCATAAAGATATGGTCGAAATTTTTGTATGGCCCAAACTACTGCGAGGCATTCCTGTTCTGTGATCGAGTAGTTCTGTTCAGCAGCCGTTAATGTGCGACTGTCATAAGCAACAACTCGCTCTCGTGCAGTGGTATCACGCTGTAGAAGGACAGAACCAATCCCATGGCCACTAGCGTCGGTGTGCAAACAAGTTGGTGCATTCTCATCGAAGTGACACAGGACGGGGTCGGATGTCAAAGCTTGCTTGAGGGCTTGGAAAGAAAGCTCGCAGTCGTCTGTCCAAGTGAGAGCACTGCCCGACGTCAGCAACTTGTGCAGCGGCGACGCCATGGCAGCAAAATGACTGATGAAGCGGCGGAAGTAGGAAGCCAGGCCCAAGAAACTTCTCAACTGCTTTGGATTTTCAGGACGAGGAAAGTGAATCACGGCAGCAACCTTGTCAGGATCTGGTCGAACGCCATCTTTACTGACAAGGTGGCCCAACACTTTGATGTTCTTTCGGGCAAAATGACATTTCTTTGTGTTGAGTTGGAGTCCAGCGTTAGAAATGCATGTTAAAACGTCGTCCAAACGCTCAAGGTGCTGACGAAAAGTTGTAGAAAAAATAACGATGTCATCTAAATAACACAGACAGGTCTTCCACTTAAGGCCAGCGTAAAACTTTGTCGATCATGCGTTCAAATGTTGCAGGAGCATTACATAAACCGAAGGGCATCACGTTGAACTCGTAAAGTCCATCTGGTGTTGCAAAGGCTGTCTTGTCCTTGTCCGCTTCGTGCATGGGTATTTGCCAGTACCCGGATCGAAGGTCGAGACTTGAGAAATATTCAGCGCCCTGGAGGGAGTCAATGGCACCCAGCACCTCCACCACTTGCGAGACAACGTTTAGGCGGTCACTCTCTTCTTTATTCTCTCAAGCGAGAGCCCCACCACCAGACCAAGAATGGTGATGATGAGTATGTACAGATGAGAATATGAAGTGTATGAATAATGCTCACAATGTATATATATATACGTGCGGGATGACACGGTGCAATTGTGTTGTTGTTTGTGTAGACCCAACTTTTTTATAATTATTATTTTGTGAATGTGGCCGCCACGGTTGGCCTAGTAGTTTCTTGGGATATTGTATATACCGGATTGTAGCGGACATGGTGTGCATATATACTTTTTAAATGCAAATCATTTCTTGGCGATCATATGCCACTTTGAGAGTATCTATTTATATTTCTATCCGCCTACGTCTTGGTGCTCTCATGGTCGTTTCGTTAATTTGGTATGTACCAAAATTGGCCTAGTATGACAAGAGTGTAATACGAACATAAATGACAGTTTTGATACGCCTTGAGAAGAACTTGTCACGGCGTATCGTGTAGGGCATGAAACAGCCGCCTACGTCTTGGTGCTCTCATGGTCGTTTCGTTAATTTGGTATGTACCAAAATTGGCATAGTATGACAAGAGTGTAAGACGAACATAAATGACAGTTTTGATACGCCTTGAGAAGAACTTGTCACGGCGTATCGTGTAGGGCATGAAACAGCCGCCTACGTCTTGGTGCTCTCATGGTCGTTTCGTTAACTTGGTAGGCTCCCCGCACACTGCTTCACATAACATCGAATCCCACAGGGCCCGGGATCTGCCGGCTTCTATTTTTTTCTTAGTTGTTATATTTTAATTGTATTGTTTAAGGTATATCCATGGCTTCTCCGCGCCTATTGTGCTTGGTACCTTTTTTTCTCGTGCGAAGTGATATTGTACTTAGTTTTGAAAACGTCTGCACTTTTGTTCTTTCAATAAGACTTCTAGATTAAGAACTTGCTTCACTTTGTTCTGCATAGAAAAAAAATAAACTTCGTGCAATCAAATGAAAGCTCTAAATGCTGTCCCTTATGTTCTTGCAATCTTCAAATGTGGTGATATAATGCCATGGGTGTTTACATATAGTACTGAATTATAATCCCAAAAAACTAGGCACACATTTCGGCCTTCTATACAGCGCTCAGTTCGTGCCTGCCTGTCTCCACCTTCGTTGTAGTATTGTTTGCGCAACAACATGAGCTCTACATGCACCAACAAGGACGAACTCTTTTGTAAGATGTGGTTTAATATGCTTGCTGAAAAGGTTAATTCGTGTACTTCTGCTAATTAGCAGCTTTTCCGTCACCACTTGTTGAAAAAAAGCGCTAAGTCGTAATTAAATCAAACAACGTGGCAAAAAGAGCGCCAGGCTTCTTGCACCTCTTACCCCCCCCCCCCCTCGCCTATCGCTCAAAGAAATATAAGCAATACTTCATATCCACCTCCCCCCCACGTTCTGGTAACACCCGCCCAAAGTCAACATTCTGGATAAACCCCTAATATCTGCGTTCTGCGAACGGACTCCCGTGAGAATGAAGAACTTGTCCTACCGATACAGTGAGTTTGGGAGCTTGATGTCATTGGTTGTGTGAACAATACCCCATCCAGAACCATCACGCCTCCAGAATCGTTGTCAAAACAACAAGCAAGCTGCGAGAACTCATCTGAGCTTTTAGTTGATGAAAGAACACCGGCGGATGAGTCTATGCTGGTGGTTGAGAGTAGTAAGCCTGAACCTATTTCCGCTCAGGAGATCTCATAAATCGAAGATGCGTGGCTGAGGACATTACAAGCACAAAGCTTTGGAAACTAGATTGCTGCACTAACCACGGACAAAGCTCTCGACAAGACGTCGACCATAACCTTCACTCGTTCATGGATACGAAGGACATTATCAGGATCAAGACTCGCCTTGACAACGTAGCAGCTTTGGGAAACGTAAAATGTCCCGTGCTCCTACCTGCACATGATCGTTGCACGTACCTCATTGTGGACAACGAACATCGACGCCTTCTTCACAGTGGTGTTGGCATTACACTCATCGAGTTGCGTGACAAGTTTTGGGTAGCGTGCGGTCGCCAGGGTGCGGTTAAAAGGTACTTTGCCAGTGCGGTGTCTGTGCGAGGTTTCGTCTTAAAGCTGCTTCAGCTTCTACAACACTGCTTCCAATCGACACAGTCTCGATGTCTCATCCATTTCAAGTCACGGGCGTCGACTTCACTGGTCCAGTGTTTGTGAAGGAAATGGCTCTGTGAAAACGCACTACAGCACTACCTGTGCTGTAGTGCGAGCTGTTCACTTAGAACTTTCCAGTGACATAACTGTGAATTCTTTTTATTGGCCTTTCGTCGATTTATTTCGCGCCGTGGTTTGCCATGTGTAATTTATTCTGACAATGCTTTAACCTTTAAAGCAGCCAGTCGCGAACTTAAGGTGACATATGGACTTCTACGTGATGTCCAGGTACAGAACTTTTGTGCATCTAGTAACATCACATGGAAGTTCATTGCTGAGCGGGCTTCATGGTGGGGAGGATCTTGGGAAATAATGATTCGAACAGTTAAGAACTGCCTCAGGAAAACACTAAGAAAATGATGCTTCAGCTTCGAACAGCTTCACATTTTACTAACACAGGTCGAGGCAGTGATAAATTCTAGACCACTCACATACATTTCTGAGGATGCTGCCGAAGCGGATGTACTGACTCCTTCGCACTTTTTGTCAGCTAGATGTCTCACTGCCCCTGCTCAAGCGCAAGTTAGCGCGAACTCGGGAGGTCGCAAAGACACACTGCGCACCTGGAGATGTAGACAACAAGAGCTACACGACTTTTGGCAGCGCTGGTATAAAGAATACATCTTCACACTAATAAACGTGCACAGCAGATCACAGAAGCTCGATAACAGTTTAAAGAATGACGGCCTTGTCATTATTAGAAATGGCAAAGTACCCATTACGTTTTGGAAATTAGGTAAAGTTGTTAAAATCTTTAAGGGGAATAATGGGTAGGTCAGAGCATTCAAAGTCCGACGAGCAGACGACACGGAGCTCACGAGACCGGTTCAACTTCTTTGTCCTCTGGAACTGTGCAAGTGATATTGTTGGCCGCGGAGGTTGTTGGAAATCGTGCTCGCGCGGCTCATCGAAGACGGAACGCTGAAGTTAGGCTTGTTACCTTAAGTTCGCCATGTTAGGACGGCTTAGCGCCCTGCGCCAATAAGCCCGGCAAAGTGTCTTTTCCCACAGCATCAACGGCTCCGTGGGGCTTCTTGGAGGAGGTTGTTGAAGGCTTTCACTTTATAAAGGCCAGCTTTAGTATACATTATATTTTCACTGCCTCCCGCAAATAAATTTCTGCGGCACTCATTGACACATTGTTTCCTGTTGGCCATAATTGTGCGCCTTATTTCGAATGTTTTTACCTAGATGTACTTAAGCATGTCCGTCTGGTAATCATTCCTTCCGGCGATCAAAACTTTACATTCGGCACCCTCCCTGTCAAAAAATGGCTGGGAAAAAAGGAGCTGCTTTCTGCCGTGGTCAACAAACTGCCGCTTATGTCCCCATCCTGAAACGATTGATCACTGTTTTGTCAGACTGTAGCAATGTCGTCGTCTTCTGGGACTTTCTCCAAAAAACAGTAAACAATATTGAGGTATCACACCCCACACAGTTTGTTTCCTACCTTTTAAATATCTCTGTGAACCACCATATGAGATGTTCATGTTACTTTGCCTGCACCACCGGGTCACAGCGTTTAAGAACGGCTGTTGTGCAGTTTATACACTGCGTTTATGCCGCTGTTCTTACATGAGCTGTGAAGCGCATGCAAATAGCGGCGCAATGAACCCAATTAAAGCGTGACTCGACTGTTTGATGCGTGCGGCTGTGCGGCTGCAGACATGACACACTGCTCCCTGTCATCCTTCCCTGTCTACGGAAGTGGCATAATAGGCCTTCGCCATGTCTGGCCGCAGGAAAAAAGAGGAAATAAAAGAAAGAAAAACGTCTAGTGAATTGGTATCCAACCCCACGCAGTATTCGGACATCTTACCGCCACGCTAAAAAACGGACGACTTGCAATTGTATGTGTATTCGTAATATTAACCACTGACTTCCAACTGCTCAGGTTTCCCTCGAATAATATTTGTCGATTTCAGCGCCTGTAAAACCCAACTCTTGCGCGCTTCCCACGGTCCACACGTGACCCTTATCCATTGCGCATTGAGCACATAGAGCCCCTGCCTGTTCCGGCAGAAAAGCGAGCCCCCAGCCACGCCGGCGCAGGATACCGTCGGTGTGAGCCACTGCACCTTTACTCTTCATCACGTCTGCGTAGAACCCCATGCATAAAACATTCACTGCGTTAAACAGACGAAACAGCATCAAACTAGCAGTGTGTATCCTGTACGGACACAGCTGTAAATGCTTTCAAACTCATGCAGAACTACGAAGTTTCTTACAACGCCATAACTTCCGCTTCCAATTATAAAGTATTTATTAGTGTTCTGCATATCAGTACGATTCAAGCAGTCTCTTGAAGAAGAGTAAATGAAGAAGTGCTTTGAGCGACAAAGCAATCTTTACGGCAAGGGTCACTCGCACCTGTCTGCGAACGAAAACCGAAGGTGACTTGAAGAGCGGTCAATGGAGCTAACTCTTTAGAGAAGAGTTGCGTTTCTCTGATTCGCCTAGCTGACGTTTCTCTCAACTTGTGGGTCTGACCCTAACCCAGACTAACCGCATAAACACCATCATAAGGAGAGCCGTTAGACATGCGCTAGGAATTCATCTCTATGCTTCCACGGAACGACTACTGGCTCTAGGGGTACGCAACACCATCGAGGAACACATCGAAGCACTCAGAATGGCACAACTCGAGAGATTAAGACGGACCTCCACAGGCAGGCATTTTCTATCAAGGCTGGGCTACCCACAGCATTCACCCTGTATGCGAGAGCAAGTCCCCGTCCCCTCAAACATCGAAACCTTACTCACCATAGCACCGATACCACGCAATATGCATCCTGAGTATCATAATGGTCGCCGGAATGCACGTATTAAATACCTTCGGAAATTCCTCAACACCCAACCGGAGGGCACCGCCTTATACCGACGCTGCCCAGTACACTCTTTCGACCGAGAACAAAGAAAAACAAGTGTCGGTGGTGGTGGACGATCAGGGTGATATCATATCCTCATGCAGCGTCCAAACCGGGGCTACACTCACGGGGGAGACGGTGGCCATAGCACTCGCCATCAACCACATCGTCACTCACAGGAAAAGATCACTAAATCACGACCACATCATAATAACAGACTCGCAAGACGCATGTCGAGCCTACCTCAGGGGTTATATACCTCAGGAAGCTAACCGCGCTCTCACCAGCATACGCAAACTCCCCGCAACTCCAGATCCCGCAATACCACGCATCAGGCTGATTTGGACACCTGGTCACGCCTCACTGTCGGGCAATGACCGCGCTCATGCGGCTGCCCGAGAGCTAACCATGCCGGGCCCCTGGCAGTGAGGCGACCAACCCAGATCAAGCCTCCCACAATTTGCCCAACGCATACCGTGACACTCTAGACTATTACAGACTAGGGCGCTTGCGATATCATCCTCCACCCAAATCATTCTCCCGGAATGAAGCCGTCTCCCTGAGGCGGCTTCAAACCAACTCGTGTCCTAACCTCCTCCTTCTCAACAAGACAAGTTCTCCCCAACCTTATACCCCACCACCTGCCCAGGATGCGGTGCACCACCGACGACTTTCCACGTCACGATGGAGTGCCCAAAACTACCAACTGATACCCCCATTCTAAAATCCCCCCAACCAACATATGCGCAGTGGGAGGTGATCCTCCGTCGCTCCGAGCCTAAGGTCTGGCTGGCCCTGATCCGACGAGCAAGAGCGGTGGCGGCAGCCATTGGGGCCCTGGACTAAGGGCCCCACCCACATTCACCCTTTCACGTTATAATAAAGTTTATTTCCTTTTCTTGTGGGTCAGCGTTTCAACTTCGACATCTTCTAATTCCGAAATGCTGCAACATGGAAGCGGGGCGCAACTGTATCATTGTGCTATTCGAGAAGCACACTTTTTCATAGTATTGCGTCGAGGGGCACTGACTGGAATGCGTTTTGTCGCTGTCAAAGCGACGCATCAACGCTATGGAAGCAGATGCGGCAGTTGTGGCAGCTGTTGAGGACGCGCCGATCTTCGCTGCATGCCTGCGCTGACTCAGACATGCCGCACAGCAGTACACAGAATGGGTGCTGACGCAAGCGAAGCATGCATTAAGCTGTTCAGCGTGCTATATGCCTGACGTAACTTAAAGTAAAAAACGCAAAAAGCAACGAAATCGATGGCCGTACTCCCATAGAAACACCGCCGGATCCGTCTAACGTGCCTGTAAAAAAAGTTGAAGGGAGACGTCGGACGTACCTTTAACCACAACCAAAAAAATAATGCTAGGCCTTGCAAATGCGCAAGGCAGAAGAAGAGGACGAAGACTGCCGTGGCTCATTGAGAGCATGTATCAATTTACTGATATATTGTTTATTATTATTTTACAATTCCAATTTACGTTAATTTACTGATTGATTATTTATTAATTTCGAAAATCCCAATTAAACTGATTGAAATCTATTGCCTTCTACCTTGATCTCCTTCCAAAAAGCACACTAATTCCCTATAACATAAAATAAAATACGGCTCTAACATCAGTTAGTTTCATTGCATAATTTCAACCCACCTGTTTAACCGCCGGCTTCTTGGCCAATCCTCCGTGGTGGGTATTCGCCATGGCATAGGAAGCACGCAAGCAAGCATGCAAGCATGGCTGCCACTGGTCCTCAGCCGTATGGCCTTCTTACTCCCCTTAAGCCAAACGTTCGCCTTTCTCGGACACGTCATGGAATCTCGCGATCGGTGTCAAGCGCAAGTCGTTTCCGACTTTCGGCGGCGACTGGCGGGAAACTGAGGAGGACTGCATCGACTCCAGCAAACTTGGTATTGGCATCTAGACCATCTTCGACGCGGAATTATGCGTTCACCTCGGTGCATACCAACGCGCAGCTTCCGGGCCATTCAACTCATCCGGCGCCGCAAAAACTTTTCAACGGCACCACCAAAAACATCAAGAGCAGGCGAACCGGTCGTTCAAGGGCCACGTCCCCGCGTCCCGATTTACGCTTTGGCGCTGAACAACTGACCCCCGAGACTAGTGGCCGAAGCGTTGGTATAATAGAGGGGCGGCGAAGGGCAGCTGTGTTTAATGAAGCTCGGACAACATCACTGCCAGGCAACTCCCATGTGGCCCGGTTATCAAACAACCGACTCCGGGCAACCGCATCTTCGCTCAAAAGATCACTGGAGGGGCCGTCGGCTGCGAGGTATGGGGGCAATCCGCCAGGCACGTCCAGTTGCAGCCCTACTACGATGCCAAGGCGTCTGTCCCTAAGCGAGGCACTGATTTGCGACGCGACAAACAGGTCACGTAGTTCCGGCGGATATTATCGGGCCCCTCAACACTCTGCGGCAGTGCAGACTACGACGCTTTCGTTGGATTGCGCCGCGGTCACAGGCGTCGATGAGACGGAAGCCGGTTTACCATTGCGCAAGCTGGGCTTCGACCGCAACGGCTTTCTCGACTCGGGCGAGGGTGATTTCCGCACGTGCACCCACGTGATGTTCCTCAGCCTCGCTCTTTTGGGTGTGTCGGTGCTATGCTTCTGGGCATTCTACGCCGTAGTCGACATAGCCTTCGAAGCCAGGCCCTTCGACAACAAGCGCCGTGGCGGCGACGTCGTGACAGTGCCACCGCAGGATGCCGTCGGTGTTGCTATGCGCAAGATACTGCTGGATGAGAGGCCTCTCCGCAAGATACGCATAACATCCGTGTCCCGCCGTGTAAGCACGCCACGGTACTTCAATGCTGCAGGCGAAAAAAACGCGTCGAATGAAGAGCTACCACAAGACGCCCCATTATCCTGAGCTTTTTAATATCGAGTATACTTTCGCCATACTCTGAATAGAGCCGAATAAACAATATATTCTTCATTGTGAGCGAACGTGTCATTATTTTACTGGACGTGCAAGGTACGATGCAAGATTCATTTCGCTTGAGTCTATTCTTTACTTATCATCTACCGTTCATGACCGACAGATCTCGGTGATTATGTGTTGACGTGGACACTCCGCTCGAGACACTAAGCGCGAAAAGCAATCGAATCAAAATAGAATGTTAACATTATTTCGACCCACCTGCACGGCATGTTTGCAGGGCAATACTCGGTTTTGTGTTTGATGAGGTGAACCAGCTTCTTGAGCAATTCTCACGTTCTTTGCCTATCACAAAATGAATCCTCACCAGGCGACTGGTCAGACTTGTCGTGCCATACACTATAATGTCCTTAGCAGTGTCACTTATCAGAATAGCTAGGCCATGCTTTACTTTAGCATCGACCGAGTTAATGAAGATTTCTCACAGACCCAAAATACAGATTTTTATCATACCTCAAAAGCTCCAATTATGAGAAATGAGAGGAGGGATGGGCAGTTACGTTACCCTTTCATCCCTGAAATTCTTATTTTTACCGCAGATATTTTTTCTCTGCACTTTCCACGCTTTGAAGACACAAATGACATGCTATAAAATATAAAGCTTGATATGTGAAGTAATTACAGATTTGACTTCATGTCCTCAAAACAGGACATCAGGGCTCAGTGGGTGTAGGAGTGATGGGTCAGGGGTCTGCCGGCCACGCCAGCTTTGGAAAATGGAATTTGCCTTACACTCTCGCTATCAGGGCGCCCGGGAGCAACACTACGGTCACTAGTCATTTGTGCTAATATTTTTCCTTCGGGACTGTACGTACGTCGCAGCGTCAACGAATGATCGGCCTTCTGTGTAATTTCAGCAATTGCTACGTACATGATGGTGACAACCCTTAGTGTAGACAAGGGTTTGCCAACGGTGTGTATAAGTTGGCGGTATGCACTCTTGATGAGCGGTGATCATCGCGAAAATACTGTTCGAGACTTCGGTGATCCCTGAAAGATTGCAACTTGGCGCTCATAAGAGTCGAGAATTACGTGAGCTCGAGTGAGATGGTCTCTCGTGATTCTAATTGCTGCTGGTGCCGAGGTACATCGAGGTAGCCCCAAACAAGTGCTTATGCGTGAGCCCGTATACTCTGCAGAGCGCGAATGTATTATTATTTGACAAGACTTGTATTATTTGACAAGACTGGCAAACTGTGACGTAGGAGTGATAGTAGCAGTGTTTTAAACAGCTGAAGCATAGATTTCACCGATTAAACCAAAGCAATGGCTGATATTTTGTTCTTCAAAGAGACGCACTGGCGCCTCCAAGAGGGCTTAAAGTCAATGATGATGCCCGGGAAGCGATGCGTTTTAATATAGGACACAGGTCAACCGTTGATAAAACTGGGATACGACGACACAGTCATGCGTGTAAAGGCAATCAACACTCACTTTCCGGCAGAGGAACTGAGGCCTTGCTCCCGGAGAGAAGACGCCGTCGTGGTTGCCGCCCGCTGAAGCCTTGCCCGTACACGAGGGCGAGTCACCGCACAGGCCCAGAGGTAAATATAATCGGCGTGTACTGATAGGTGAACTGTCTACAATAAATACTCAGTGAATCCTACAAAGACGATACTGGACAGCACATGCCTCCACACCCTACCCTGCGGCCGAGACTGCACAGTAGATGTAGTGTTCCGAATCTGGGCCGTCCTCAGTCCGCAAGAAGACGCACCTGTCGGTCCAAAATTCCGTGACCATCAACTTCACTAGCTTCTAGTCATCTTAGGATTGTTTAATAGGTGGAGTTGTTGTATGTGCCTGTGAAGTCCAGAAATGAATGGTTTGATAGGCATTCGAGATTTTTTTTGTCCTTGGACTCAGGTAACAGGGCCAATAAGGTTGTCAATTGAAGAGCGACCTTGTCGATCGAAAGTCTGCTATGGCGTATAGGTAGATATTGAAGCGATCGCAGTACCATTCCAGATGAGCAAGAATTAACCTTTGAATCACTTAGCTGACGCAAGTGGGACGTGTAATCGTGCGAAAGAATTATAAAATTTGTGACAAAGACAAAGTCTGAGAATATGATAGTGTGTATTTCGGTTAGTAATACCTGCTTTTAAGTTCAACACACTGGTCTGCAAAAGTCATCCGAATAAATTAAATTAGGCAGACTCAGATCCAGTTTACATCTCCGTAATGCGAAGCATTCACTGTTTGGTAGAGAATGCTTCTTATGAATCATGTGTGTTATGCAGTGGCCGGTTGCTAACTGATGCGGAGTGCAGCGTATGGTGTTGTTTGTTGCTGTGATTACCAGGGACCCAAGTTGGTGTCAAAGAAGTTCATTGAAGATCTGCACATGACCAGTGGCACATGGCCATGGGAAGCGCCCACCATTTAGAATGCAGACTACACTACCTTCAGGATCTCGATCCCACATTTTAAGACTGCAATATCTTCGTGACTGACCTACAAAACGGCCCCATACTTGTTGCACAAAACTGAGTGGACCCAGTGAACGATTCGCATTAAAAATTGGGCAGGAACCATCGGGGGACGATTGTCTAAGCGAGAGCTTCGTGATGTAAACCTACTATATAAGGTGTCCGTTTGTGATGCGAGCGTACGTACGTGGGAGAACAACGAGACGGCGGCGACGGTGGTATCGCGACAACGGAGGTCAGCGCGACGCCTTAGTCTGGTATCTGGAAGGAAAGAACGTACTTTTGCGCGTACGGAAAACGGATGTGCGGCAAGCGAGGGAACAATCCTCAACGTTCGCAGTCACTGGCGCGCCTCGCTTCTCTTCTCGAAGGCCCTCACATTGAATCAGGTTAACCATCGTTTTGATTCATATGAAAGTCGATCTGCATAGACCTTCTCGAGTATAGTCGAAGCACAAAACGCAGTTGATATATTTCGAAATTCCATCCACCCAAGCACGCTTGAAGCTGCCTGCGCGACAGGTGCAACATATGTTCCATTAAAGGGCCCCTAAGCCGTCCTGAGCTCGAAAATTAGCTACATAATGGCTGTTGTGTAGTAGTCGACCATATATATAACCGCAACATTTCTTTTTTGGAAATGGTGGAGTAAAAAATCCCAGCACGTCGTATAAGTTGTGAATGTAATGTCCAATTGAACGGCGCTGAGCGGTCCCTCGAGTTATGAACCCCTCTCGTTCAAGCGAGCGCCTTTTGATTTGGCCTTACCGAGGCGCAGTCAGAACGTAGGCCAGTTTGCGCGGCCAAGGAACTCCCGGACAACACAGGCTTTCGAGAGCGAGGGTCACGTGCCGTCGCGGCGATGCCCTCTCCTCGCACAACACCTGGCGCGCTAATGTCGCAGCAGGGGTTCCCTTAAGGCCCGCTGTGCTCCGTCGAGGCGCGCTCGTGCCTCGGTGTCGTAGCCAATGGGAACTCCGTCGAGGCGCGCTCGTGACGTGGCCTCGCGTCGCAGCCAATAGAAATTTACCTGTCATTTCGCTACAGATCACAGACGCCGGTTTTTACGCTCAATTAGCAATTTGACGCTTTCGATGAACGAGTGCACCCGCCGCGGTGGCTTGGCGGCTATGGTGTTGCGCTGCTAAGCACGAAGTCGCGGGATCAAATCCCGGCCGCGGCGGCCGCATTTCGATGGGGGCGAAATGCACAAACACCCGTGTACTGTGCATTGGTGACACGTTAAAGATCCCCTAGTGGTCCAAGTTAATCCGGAGTCCCCCACTACGGCGTGCCTCATTATAGGGACCGAGGTTAAGTCCACTATAACAATGCGTGAGTCGGCGAACGAAAGAACAAGGAACCGTTCAGGGCCGATGAGAGGAGCAGAAGCAGCTATATTTTATTCTTCTTCTATTTTTCTAACCTCGCACCACGCAGCACGAGGAAGGAGGCACATGCGCATGCCCATGCACCTGAGCATGCCATATATAAAAATGTCACAGTTTCGCCCTTAGGGCGAAGCAATGAATGCGATAGCAACACAGCAATGCCATACGAAGTAAGGTGAGCGGCTTTGGTAGCAATATGAATTGCAGTAAACATGAGCTGATTAAGTAAGCAGGTGTGCTGCGCCGTAAGTAGACCGACATGAAGAGAGACTCGATGACCACGAGAAGGCGCCTGTGAAACGGTGGTGTTGATGAGAAGCGCTTCCCGTGGGCAGCGCGTGCGAAGGGACACACCTGTAGCGCTGCACTGCCGATCCGGGTAGCATTGCATGTGTAGCGTGCGTTGGAAATTGTGGCCCGACTAACTGAATGAACAAGCGTGGTGTGAGCGCGCACAAACAAACATGAATAGATCACACTGAATGACTGCAGACAACGACTGTCAAAACGCTGGCAGCAAGCAGCGGGCGAAGGTACGTGCGGTCTATCGCTTCAACGGAAACTGAGCGGCGAATGCACGGCGCATAAAGGTCAGAGCGACGGTGCGAGCGAGCGACGAGCGCGGTTGCTGTCAGAGTAGAAGTGCCCCCCCCCCCCCCCCAGCTCCCTCCGGCGCTGGCTTCCCGCTTCCTTGCTTGCGCGTGGGAGATTGAGTGCGTTCGCTCTCCGTGATAGCGCGCGTCCCCGCACGCTTCCGCTCGGGCATACGGCGCGCGGCGAAGATTTTATCTATAGGGAACCTGACGGCGACGGCGACGACAACGCCGACGGCAGAAATCCGGTTGAAGTGTCCATATAATTGCCCTCGCAATAAAAGGCGGCCGATGAAGATGACGATGGCCGCTAGAGGGCTCCCCCTCCCCCTTTTTTTAGGAGAAGCGCAGCGATGCACGGGCGCCCAAGAAACGGCCTTTGGTGTCGGGCGGTCGGCTAAATCCTTTGTTTCCTCGGTGGTAAAGTGGTCGAAAGCGCATAATGCTGGCGAGGTCGCCAGGTAGGTGGGTTTGACTCTGTCGATAGCCACGACTTCTTCACGTCCGTTGAGTTCGATGGCGACAGTTTTTTTTTTTTTTCTGTCCGACTGAGCCCCTTGAAAGGGCCGTCGTAGGGAGGCGTAAGGGATGGTCGGATGCCTTCACGCCGAACGAATACGTGGCTCGCTGTAGTCATGTCCTTGCTGACAAAAACGCCTGTCGACGACGCATCCCTGCTAGGGCAAAGATGCAGGCGTGAAAAGCGGAAGCGGAGCTGTTGAACGTAACTGTCTGGATCGGGCGTGGCGACAGTAGCTGGTGCGAAAAATTCACCAGGCATACGCAACGTTGTGCCATAGACCAACTCCGCAGTGGTGCAGCTGAGGTCCGCCTTGAAAGACGAGCGCACGCCAAGCAGGACGAGAGGGCGATCTTCAGTCCAAGAAACGCGAGCCTGGCGAGCCATCAAGGCGGCTTTAATTAAGTTGACGATGAAGGCGCTCGACCATTCCATTGGCCGATGGGTGGTACGCGGTAGTATGTACATGGCGGAAGCCAAGCAGGCACGTGAGTTCGCGGAAGAGATCGCATTCAAACTGTCGGCCGTTAGCGGTGGTAACACCGCTGGGGCATGCGAAGCGTGAGATCCAGCCACTGACGAACGCTGTAGCGCCGTTACGTCGGTGAGAGGAAACACCTCAGGCCAGCGGGTGTAATGGTCCACACAAGTGATGATGTAGCATGCACCTCTGGAAAGTGGGAGTGGGCTAACAATATCGATGTGAACGTGATTGAACCAAGTATCGGGTGGGCGAAAGGATGAATTGGCGATTTCGTGTGTCGTGTCGTCTTGGAGCGTTGACAGTGAAGGCATTCACGCGCCCAACGGCGCACGTCAGAGTTCACACTCGGCCACACAAAGCGGGACGTAATGAGACGCTGCGTAGCTCGAACTCCGGAATGACTTGCGCCGTGAAGCTTGTCGAATATTTGACGGGGGTTGTAACCCCCCCCCCCCCCTGAGGTCAAGTTAACTCCCACTTCCCCCACGCGTCCAGCCCCACCAGTCCAACGTCTACCTTCAGTGCTCTGTTCATATCAATTGTCATTACAATTCAGGAGGTGGCTTGAGGTCGAATTTTCTGAGTAACAAACACACTCTATCATTGTCTTGTATTTATTCAATCACTCTTAAGTTACTTTGAGTAAAACGCTGAAGAAAGAAACATAGTCAACATCCTTGGTGTCATTATTATTATAATTATAATTCTTAGGCCTTTTATTTGCTGTTAGATTCCTCTGGCTAAGGCAAGAACATGGCATTTTATGCAAAGTGATTCCTCCCCCCCTGGCAGAGATCCTGGGTGCTCGCGACTCCAGCCCTTCATGCGACACCTAGCGGCGAGCGCCGGAAACCTCGTACGGAGGTCGCAGCGTCGGAGCAGACGCTCCGTCCGTAGCCTTCGGACTGCGAGCGGGTGCGCGCCACCATCAACGAAACTGCGCACAGCCGTGGAATGCTGCGTTTTGCAGTTTTGCGGCGTCGAAGAGCCACATGGATTGCGAATCTTATCATAAGCTGCGACAACTCAAGATCTTGCACGAGAAAGCTTTCATTTTTTTTTTTTTTTCAGCCGAGGGTCGGTTTGTTGTTTGTGTGAAGAGAACGCGATACTGTTGCTTGTACTATGTTTGCAGTAAAGCGCTACAGCGAACTTCAGGAAGTTTGCGTTGAGGTTGTTACTGCCATCGTGATAACGTTCAGCGTATGCGTGCTGCAACAAGCAGTTTCATGTGATTGCCGACGTGGTAAAGCAGTTTATGATGCAAATGTCGCCGCGGTACTCAAGCTTTCCTTCATTAAAGCTGTTATATCGGATACATGCGGCACACAACGTGGAACTACCGAGTATGGTACATCAGCGAAAATGGATCGTTACATCGGAGTTTCAGGTACTCCCGGGTATAACGTCGGTAAATCGTTCTATGTAAGCACAACATGTACGCGCCAGCATGCAAAATAACTATGGGGTGGCATAGCGGTACGCCTTCCTTGTGACCTGGACACGCTATCCGTGTAACTAGTGCAAATTAGTAGGTGCTCATTTGAAAATGCGTAATTATCAAAGCAATTGTATCCCTTATCAGTGTCTGAAGGAAATTGGCAGTTCAGAGGCGAACACAGTTCTGGCCACTTAAAGTGCAGGATACGTAAATTATAGAATAACATGAAAATTAATGAAATTCATAATGCAGTAGCTTAGTTAACATTAACTTACACAGAAACATTTGTTTTATTTCATTAGTTTACACAGCAGCCATAAGCGACATGTTCGTAGACAGCGGGGAGTAATCAATCATGGTCAGGCCACGCAGCACAAGCCATACATGTACAAACATGGTGTGCAAATGTGTTTTTATTGTAGTAAGCAGATCTTTCGGTTTCTTATTTATCGTATTATTCTCTACGAGAGAAACAATGCGCCAACTACTGGAATAACTACAGCTAAGCGAAGCAACAGTCACGTTGTGCAAATCTTGAATGTAAAATAGATAACAGGAACGCAAAAGTAGCGAGAAAGGTTCGCCACAGATTCGTAGTGCATGCTCGCGATAAAGTGCAAAGCTTGATTTTAGGTTCGCTTGCTCTCTGGACTGAAAAGAGCGTGCAGAGTTTGCGCCTTCGCCGAACGAAAATGTGTTAAGGCAACAACAATGAGAAAGTGCGCGCCGGCTGCGCATTTATCTGCATGTACAGCGGCAACAGCTGATCGAGCAAGTCGGTGCGCTGCTGCGGGCCATGTTAAACGTACCAAACTGAGCAGGTTGTAATATTTCGGCAATCCTGGTGAAGCCAGCGTGACGTATCCAATTTCGCCGGCCGCTGTCTCGCACGCTCGAAACACCGGACTATCTATCCGCGCCTTAACAGTGACTCAAAGCAGCAGAAACGTGCTTGTACTTTTCCGACCATCCAACAGTGCACGAGTACTTCGGTTCCACGACCAATGGGTTCAAGAATACATTTGTGATTTTCATCAGAATCTCGCGCGGGTCCGCTGTCACGCCAGATGTTTGCACACACCGTGCGACCACTTCAGCCTCATTACCCACTGTGCCTCTCTCAGATCGGCTAAAATGATTTGGTCGGCGTAAGCTACTCGCTTTCCTTCCACAAAACAGCGCAAACCGGCATCACACTGCACGAACATCATCAAACTACTGTGTACTGTACATCAAACACAGCGGTTTCGGCGACGTGGGGACCTGCGTATAACCGCCATGTTGCACAGTGTAGCAAGACGCGGCCAATTTTCGCAGCGCCCCCTGCAGTTCATTTGAGTTGCGAATAAGTGTTGTGGTTACCGCGAAAAGCGAATGTCAAAGGCTTGTGGTCCGTGAGGACGTGAAAGCTTGAGCCTTCCAGCAGGTGTCGGAAATGTCGAATGCCGAAGTAAACCGCCAGCAGCTCACGACCGATTGTGCTGTATCGCGTATCTGCAGGTTTCAGTTCCTGCGAGAATAACCCGAGTGGGTACCAAGAGTTGAGCTGGAACTGCTGTAACACCACGCCGATAGCCGTACTATAGATGCATCGGTGATTAGACGCATTTGTGCAACATGCAGAGGATGCATGTGGCATTCGCCAATGCGTTTTTGGCAGCTTGGAAGGACGCTTCGGCGTCATACGTCCAAGTCAGCGGGGAGGACGGAGCTTTCGTGGTCTTGAGTAAGTCGTTGAGTGCTATGATAATGCGGGCGATGTTCGGAAGAAATCGGCGGTGGAAGTTGAGCAGCCCAAGGAATTCGCTGAGCTTTCGGATTGATGTTGGGCGAGGAAAGTCGCGCAAGGCTTGAACCTTCTTTTACAACGGTCTGATTGCCTCGCGAGTCACGCGGCCGGGTAGACTCATAATCAAATCGTGATTTTGGCACGTAAAACCACAGAATTCAATTAAACGAACGAGTACGCGGCCACCGCTGTTCACCATTTCTACACAGTGCCGCAAAAGCTACGGGTCATGCCATCGCGCCAGAAGAAAGGTTCCTCCGTGGTACGCCCCTAATCGCCCTCCGCGTGAAGCTGTCTCAATGGAAGCTTCATAAAAGGTTCAGGACGCACAATGGGCGAGGCATTTTACATTCACGGTACGCACCGTCGGCTCTTGTCATGTTGGAACTGCCCTTCCGCGACGACCGACCAATCGACAGCTTTTGCCCACGGTGATGTCACCTGGACTACCCTGTCGACCATAGAGTTAATATAACTAGTATATAGTAACTCTATGTTGTTGGCATCACGACGCGCGAATGAGGCACTGGCATGGCTGCTTTTTTTTTTTTTTTTCCAGTGGCCGTGGCACTGGGAAGGCCTGGGATGGAGCATGCTATTGTTTTTTTTTTTTTTTTTTTACTTTGTGGCGTTCCCGCGGCGCATAGCGTTGCCGCGTTGGCCAGGGATAATTGATCACGGCAATATCTGCGCGATGCGCGGGTTTGTTTGAAATGTCTAAAAATGTCAGAGATTGTATAGGGGCCCTTTATAGAAGGTCAACGCTCATTCCACGTTAACCGCCACGATTGCGGTGTAGAATCTGATCGATTTACCAGAATCTGACACCCCTCTTGACGCAAGAACCACTTTTAACCAGGATGACGGCGAAATATATCAAAACATCACAGAGAAGTACGCTTCGGAATATCGGGTAGCATATTCCTAGCAAGGATGATGCAAGTAGCGCGACGAAACGGCACATAAGAACGAAGAGACACACACAAAGCGCTGTCCCCCTTGAATTTCTGTTTGGTCCAGCATTGCTCCACGTGCGGATGCCAGCGACTGTTTCACGGACTGTATCATGACTCGTCCACTCTAAGGAGATAGCCGAAGCGTATACTTCTTGCATTGTAGTGACGACAAGAGTTGTGGAGCGACAACTCCGGAGTTTCATTCTGGAATCATTCCAGTACATTTTCAGACACCCGGAATGGAATGGGAATGGAATGATGGCACCATTCAGGGAGATGGAATATAAATGGAATGGGATCGAGCCCCAGATTCCGAAGTCGGTTGGAATGGAGTGGGCCCACAGTTCCGGAGGGCTCAATGATGATTTTAGGCGAAACAATAAAACCGGTAAATTTGCCAATTCTCAACTCAAATTAACTGCAGGGGGCGCTGCGAAAACTGACCGCGTCTGACTACACTGCGCAGCATGGCGGATATACGGAGGTCCCCGCGTCGCCGCAACCGCTGTGTTTGATGTACAGCACATTGTAGTTTGACGATTTTCGTGCACTATGATGCCGGTTTGCGCTGTTTTGTGGAAGGAAAGCGAGTAGCTTACGCCGACCAAATCATTTTAGCCGATCGGAGAGAGGCACAATGGGTAATGAGGCAGGCTGAAGTGGTCGCACGGTGTGTGCAAACATCTGGCGTGACAGCGAACCCGCACGAGATTCTGATGAGAATCACCGATGTATTCTTGTACCCATTGCTCGTGGAACCGAAGTACTCGTGCACTGTTGGATGGTCAGAAAAGTACAAGCACGTTTCTGCTGCTTTGATTCACTGTTAAGGCGCGGATAGATAGTCCGGTGTTTCGAGCATGCGAGACAGCGGCCGGCGAAGTTGGATACGTCACGCTGGCCTCGCCAGGATTGCAGAAATCTTAGAGCCTGCTCAGTTTGGCACGTTTAACATGGCCCGCATGAGAGCACCGACTTGTTCGATCAGCAGTTGCCGATGTACATGCGGATAAATGCGCAGCCGGCGCGCACTTTCTCATTGTTGTTGCCTTAACAAATTTTCGTTCGGCGAAGGTGCAAACTCTGCACGCTCTTTTCAGTCCAGAGAGCAAGCGAACCTAAAATCAAGCTTTGCACTTTATCGCGAGCATGCACTACGAATCTGTGGCGAACCTTTCCCGCTACTTTTGCGTTCCTGTTATCTATTTTACATTCAAGATTTGCGCAACATGACTGCTGCTTCGCTTAGCTGTAGTTATGGCAGTAGTGGGCGCATTGTTTCCCTCGTAGAGAACAAAACAATAAATAAGAAACCGAAAGATCTGCTTACTACAATAAAAACATTTGCACACCATGTACACTCTGTTTCACACTTAGGGGAAAGCTTGGAGCTCCTTGCAAGGCGCTCCGAGTTTTCCATAGTTTCCCTTGTAAAGAACAAAACGATAAATAAAAAACTGAAAGATCTGCTTACTACAATAAAGGGTTGCAGGCCCAAAACGGCGAAAACGGTTGCACCCTGCATGAGCCACGGTAGCTTGCAAAGCGTTCCATGTATTTTAGCCCCCTGTCGAGTATCGAGAATGCGCGATAACAGGCAATGAAAGAGAAATGCTCGAAAATGTTGCCCGTTAATATGCCAGTAAATGTGAAGCAGGAAAAGGCAGCAGAGTTCGGTGATTCTGTAGGCTCTGAACTCATTTACTGCAACAGCATCAATAATCCCCCTGGTGACCATCATCTTAATTTTGTTTGCCTGCTGGTTCCTCAAACAATTGCGCTCGCCAACTACGGGGGGCATGGGGAAAGATTATTTTGTATTTTGCTCTACTCTAATGATTAATAAGAGCTATATTACAGCCCTGACTAGACAAGAGGCCACAAACGTGCTTGTCCTTGAGCGAAAAAATAGGATGTACCATTATTTGTTACGTTGTTAAGACTTCGAAGACATTTTATGCTTTTGTTTGTATGGTTTGTTTTTTTATTGTTTTGTTTTTTTAGTAGCTAGGAACGCAAGCGCTAGTAGTAAGAGATTGAAGAGAAAGCTTTTCATTTACTGAAATTGGAGGAATGGAATGGATCCACTCAGCCACTCCAGAAGTGGGAATGGCCCTACTCTCACCATCTGGAAGAGTTCACGAGGGTGGAATTTCTGAGGTCCTCACTTTCCCGAATGTAGTGGGAATGGATTGTAGGGCTCCACCAATGCCTCCTTTACTAGATGCCCGTCGCGTTGCTCGCTTTCGCTTTGGGGCGGCGGTTCCCTTAGTTCAGCATAAATTCCGTGAGGTGGCGCTCGTTGCCTTTTCAAGAATGGAGCGGGCACTGTTAAACTCGGGCCTCGGGTTCCGTCTGAGGTTTAGTACGAGCAGTGCCAATGAGAACCACCGCCTCCCTGGCCTGGCATTCGCGGATGACCTGGTAATCATGGCAGAGAACAGAGAGGATCTACAGACCCTTCTCGACATTTGCCAGGTGGAAATCTCCCGCATCGGGCTATGCTTCAGTACCAGGAAGTCGGCAGTCGTTTGTCTGGCTGGAGGGCTTACTGATCCGGCTGTCCTGACTGTCGGGGGCGAACCGGTGGCTATATGTAATGAATACAGGTACCTCGGGGTCACTCTCTTTGCTGAGGCAGATAAATACAGCTTCCACGAGACCGCACTGCGGCAGGCGGCTCTTCGGGCGCAACGTATCCTCCGCCGGCGGTACTTGTGGGGCTGTAACCGTTTCCTGATGATCCGCGATCTATGGAAACTGGTTCATGTACCCGGCCTCACCTTTGCAAATGCAGTTACCTGCCTCTCACCAGCAACACGAGAGTGGCTGGAGCGTCAGCAACGGGAGGCTGGGCGCACTGCTCTTGGATGCCATGGCCACGTAGCCAATGAGGCCGTGCAGGGAGATGTGGGATGGTCGAGCTTCGAAGCCCGGGAAGCTGCGAGCAAGATCGCCTACCGTGGCCGTCTCCTCTTCCTACCACGCACGCAATGGGCTCGCCGAGTTTTCGAGTATCTCTCGGCGACATGCATGCGAACTGACTGGACACGCCGAGTGTACCATATCGAAAAGAAGTACGGCTTCTTTGGTGAAAAAATCGAGGCCGACACTGCAACCAAGTGGTCGATCGAGGTCCACCGACGCGTGAAGGAAGCGGAAACCACCATCTGGAGCAAGGAAATGGAGTCGAAATCCACCCTTGAACTCTAGCGGGGAAACAAACGAGGGATCAGTGCGGAGTGCTTCTATGACAACAGCATTGGAAGCAGCCTCCTGTTCGAGGCGAGGGCAGGGGCACTGCGCACTCTCGTATACCGCAGCCGCTTCCAAGACACCGGTATGTGCACCAAGTGCAGGCTCTGCGGGGCGGAGGCCGAGACGCAAGAGCATCTCATCCTTCGATGCGCAGGCCTGCAGACTGCCCCGGCAGAGGACACACATCTCCCCCGGGCACTCGGTTTTCACTTGCTCGAGGCAGAAGATGGAAACCACATCGCGAATGGACGCAACGTCGGTCGGACCTGCGCTGTAGTGGCCACCAAAAAGCGACTGACTGAGTGGTGGACCAGTGTGCGCCGGATGTGACTCTAGTTTGCATAGTGACCTACGAAGTGCACATTTCCTTCCTTTCTGTCTTTTCTTTTCTTTCGCCTTTTCTCCTTTTTCTATTTATTTATCTATTTATTTGTTTAAACCCTCCAGGCCAGGACATTGCGTGTGTCCACCCGTTACAAAGGGGCTGGCCGCTACTACATCATCATCATCACTTCCGGCGGCGGCGGCAGCGTTGGTCGAAGACTTGCGCCTGCCAACTCCGAGACGGTTTAGAGACGGTAACAGTAAAGCCCCTATATAAAAAAGTAGCGTCACGCTTTGAAGAATGCCGCCGCCTCCTCGCACACCCTGTCCGAGGCCGACGCCGCGTTGGTATTGGCCTAATGACATCACGTGGACCGCCGAGCCGCCGGACGCTGGCTGCGTTTGTTTACGATCACGCTCCGTCGCCATTTTCGCTTGATAAGCGTCTACCGACTGGCGAGGAGCGCACGTTGGTACCGTTGCTCTTCCTTGTTGTTTAAGTTTGAGAATGCGTTAAACTAAGTTTTGTGGCAAGTGCGACGTCGCTTCAAGGCATTTTCCATAACCATGGCTTGCTGCGCCTTTGGATGCCAAAATACTTCTAGCAAATGCAAGCGACTCTTTTCGATACCGTCCGGTATGCGCGACGGGTTAAGAAGAAAGACGTGGATTCATCGAATTGGCAGGAAGAACTTCAGACCAACACTCTCCACACGACTATGCGAGGTAATTTGCGAGTACGTGTACTTTGGTGTATCTGGACGTGTAGTCGGCGCGCTTAATCGTTTTGTACGCCTACAGGCTTGCATTCGTGGGCACGCGAGGCTGCGTGCGAGAACGTCATTCCGAAACTTGATTCCGGAACTTTTTTTTAAGATTCTTTGCAGTCCTTTTGATAAAATTAAAGGGTCGAGTGTAAAAAATCATCTTAGGAAAGCAACTCTTTATCGTAATTGTGGTTACGTAATAGCCCTCTTTACAGCGAACAGCTTTGTTTGCCTCTTTCGTTCGTGTTTGTCGTTGGCGGTAGCGCGGTTGATAAGCGATACAAAGGCACCGATGAAAAACGTGCCTACTCTACCAAAATCGAGTTACAGGGTGCGTTCGTCGCCAAATGACAGCATCAAAGGTCTTTGAGACGTACATACATGCTAATTCACGTGAGCTTTAAAGTGTGTGAATTTTAAGAAGCGGCGGTGGAGCACTCGCAAAGAAAACGTGGGGTCACCCGCTCGCAACCGTTCCCAAAGCATGCACCTTAATGCAACTCTGTTCGCGACAAGTACGTCACTTCGTGAACGGACGAGCTAACGTGACAAGTCACAAACCTGAAAAAATAATTTACTGAACGTAAGCTCACTATGCTCTAGTTTGAGACTGAGTGAAGCGCTGTTACCGCCTTCCCCCTTCGCGAGCGAATGCTAAAAAAGTGATTTCATTTTCTATGTACGCAGAGTCCCGACTGGATGACCGACCGCGCAAAATTCTGTCGAGTATGAGGCACTAGAAACATAATAGGACCAGCGCCCACCCCGAGCCTTGGCGCGTGCTTATAATATTGGCAAGCACGCATGTAGGCAGCTTTGTAGCTTGTAATGCCCCATCGAACCTTCAGAGCAGCGATTGTTTGTGTCCTCTATCAGCCTTTTTACGTCATCTGATACGCGTCGCGAATTCACATGGTATGGACGGTGCGGATTATTTAGGTTACCGAGGGCTTGCTGGAGGCCAAGATGTTGACATTCGATCACAAACTTATTATTTACACCAATTCGCAACAATATCTTGCGACACGCGCTTGACAAATGTTACGTACCTAATTGTAGCGCACGCGATAGATTCGGGGTCGTCATGGTACGGCGTTGGCGCTCGTTTAGGTACTTAAAAGAAGTTTTCAAAACAGGAATAAACGAAAACCTGCCGTCACTGAATTTATATAACCCTCCTTACAGAAATTCTATGCTGTACACGAAGTTACTCGAAGCTAGAAAGCAAACGCAAACGCTCAAACGCACCGCCTTGCTAAGCGCGCATTCACTCTGCGAAAGGTCGTCTGCTACGCTCGAGCGGTGTAGGCGGCGCCACGGTCGAGGAGCGAGCGCGCAAGAGAGGAGAATCGAGGAGGAGGGAAGGTGGAGGAGGAGAGTGTCGCTACTTTTTTATTTAGGTAACAGATGCTACAGTAATCTCAGAGGCCGCAGCACGTGATCTAAGTTGCAGACGGGCGTCACAAGCGGCGCTCGTTGCCTTTTCGCGGAGGAGAGAAAAGGGAGGTGGCACAGAACCGGGATTATCAGACCACGCGGCAGGCATCTAGTAAAGTAGGCATTGGCTCCACTCCGCAACTATCTATGTCACTATACCGCAACTCAAGTGGCGACTCATGCGTCAGCCAGGCGTCGGCATCTTTTCGGAAAGGAGAGATTGATTTCATTTACGCTCCATGATAATGTTTTTTTGTTTGCTTTGTAGTTCTTTCGCCTGTTTTCTTTGATACTTAAGCTTCGTGTTTTCCCGATAAACCCCAGTTATATGTCGTGCTTTGTGAGTGTCCCTTTTTCATTCTTCTGTGCCGTTTTCTCGCGCGACTTCCATCGTGTCTAGATTAACTAGCTAAATATTCCGCTCTATTACCCTAACAACCAAACTGCAACGCGAACTGCACCTCCGCAAAATTTGCTTGCTTGCAGTAACCATTCGATCCGCGCTTAGGCTGCACGGCCACCCACGGCCGCTCACTTTAACCACTTTCTGTGGCCGGGTCGGGCAACTCTGAAAATGGCGGTGCGCGTTCCGCGATTTCTTGCGCCGCTTCTCCTGGCATGGTTTCGCGGGTCGCCTGACAATTTCCAACCCACGCGGGTGTCCGAGCTTCTGTAAACAATGCGGTGGGACGGCCGAAATCTTCGAAATTCCAGGCGCCTAAATACCGCGCTAGTGATACCCTAAGCAAGCAGGGCGAGTGTTGCGTCTCTCAAGATAGGAGTGCCACCGAGTATTGCTTCATGTCAGGTACGGCTGTCTCTCGATGCAGAAAACGCTCTCTGCGAAGTTTAAGCGGTCTTCACGACGCAGACCCGACCCAACCATCTTGCCACGTTTTGCCGCTGTGCCAGGGTAACCGGATGTGTGCGCGTGGTGCGAATCTTGTCTCGAGCGATAAGTGATCAAAACGTCGACCGCCACAGTGCTGCATCATGCGTCAACTAAAGGTTGGCGACACCTTCGACTCGTTCACCGAGTGGAAGAGCACTCTGGAGGAGTTCTGCAAGGCGACCGACCAAGGCTTTAAGGTTTACGCGTCGAAGTCCGTGAAGAGCTACAATAAGAAACTCGAGCAGAGCCGGCTCAAGTGCAAGACCAAGCTGCCGGCGCCGGAGATCGTGGACGAGAAATGGCAGTTCACCTACGTCCAGTACTGCTGCGTACTGTCGCGCGGCAAAAGCAAGGCACGCGACGATCCCAACGGAAAGTGAGTCCCACCTGTGTGTCGTTGAAGCAGATATTTGTGTGCATTGGGGTGCTATCGCAGCTCCTTCGCGGCTTTGTTTTTACATTTGTGCTTGTGGCTTCCGTGATTTTTTTCGGGGGGTGCTATCCTCGTAGTGCGGCACACGTTCGTTGTCGAATGTTGTAGCTTGCACAAAAGGTCTGTCTGCTGTGCTCGCACGTCCGGATGACCGCGCTGTCTAGTTCAGTGGGGAAGAGTTGGAACAGTAAACGTTGGCCGATTTTTTAGCTTACTGTTCTGGACAAGTAATCTTGTTCTAGATGGTTGTCCAGTTCTACCATGAGCAAGCGAAGCATGAAGTGCCGCTGCAGACAGAAGTAAATGAAACTCTGTGCTACAACCTCAGCGCATTGGCGCGCGACCTAGCAGGAATTGAAGCGCCTAATGCTCTTGTGCACCACCGTATTGACAAGAACGCTGCAAAGCTTTTACTTACTGTTGGGCCGTGCATCAGTGTACTTGAAGCCACTTCTTGTTTCATTTTAGTAGCACTTCTGTGGCACTACTCGTGATAAGAAGCAACAGCAAAGCATTGCACCAAGTCCGGCGGCAAAGCAATAAACAGAAAGACATTTGGAATTATAGTGTTCTGGCAGCTTGTGTGCCACTTACAATGACATTGCAGAACAGAATCATGTTATTGTACCGGTGCGTTCCAGGCCCATGCAGGTGCTGTATGTACAGTCGCGATCATAAGTTTAGAGAGCATGGGAGCACGTGGCAAATGGCATGGGTGCGCCGCCTGGGGACGTGATGCCTCCTGTCAAGATTGTAGAAGTGCGCATGCGCGTCCCTCCTTACTCGCTGTCCAGCTCGTTCGTTCGCTCTGTGCCGATGTGTGTGCCATTCATCAGAATTCGTGGCAGCCTCATTGCCACAATCATGATTCCCGAGGGCCGCGTTCAGTGCCGTTTCCAAATTGTGCAAGCACCTGGTCACACTGCTGGTGCTTCCGCCATGACTGTGTGGACTATAAACGCTGCTTGCACTTTCTGCGGAACGGGACGTGCCTAATAAAAATTACAGATGACCATAAAAAGAAAGTTGTCGTTTAGTTGTCAAGGCGTGCAATCTTTCATTTGGATTTTGTAACATGCTTGGAAGTGCTGGTGCTTTGAAAGAGAGACGTTGAGTAGCGCTTTACGGTTGTGGCAGCGTTCGGTCAGTGACAGAGGTTTGTGCAGGGAGCAGCCCGCTATGCAGAACGTGCGACAGACAGGCGTGGTAGAAACATGTATACAGACGAAAGAGACATGCTCATGGTAATTAAGGATGTTAAAATGTCACTGTTCGACAACCGTTAGTATTGGCAGTACAACCAGGTGTTTCTATAATTCGGAAACTGTGCCGAGCTCGAGCCTTGGCAAACATGGCTGCTGCACTGCGGCTTCGTCGTCAACACTATTGGCGGTGGCGATCGCAAATTTCCATGAACGGCACGCGCATCGGCATGATTCAAGCGAACGAGCAGGCAAGCGAGTGAGGATGGATGTGCATACGCGCGGCAACACTCTCAACAGCAAGCACCACGCCGTCGGACGGTGCCCACATGCAATTTACCACGCACTCCGATGGTCTCCAAACTTATGAGCGAGCTTGTACATTGAAAACAAGAATGAGAATGGCTGAGTTGTGATTAGACTACCTTGGGTTTGCCGGGCTGGGGGATGCATGACAGATGTTCTAACATTGATACTTTATGTTGCTAATCTTTCAGCCATTACTCTCCGATCACACCCGCCCTAAGCATTCTCATATTAGAGAGCTTTCCGTGTCCTCTAATATTATAACATGCAAACCGGATTTCTGAATGATAAGACAAAGTTTTGCCATGGCCACTAACCTTTCTTGCTCAGCAGGACAAATTCTCTTGGTTATTGTAACCATTTGTCTCTGCACATCGTGTTTGTGGCACACTATAAAAGGTAATGCGATAGTGCTGCTTAATCTACTTGTTGCTTCACTCAATGAAGCAACATTTTGGAATTGTAATCTTGCTGCTATTGTCACTGCAGCTGCTGTTTGTGGGATGCACGTAATTTCTCGTGCATGTAACTTGAGCAATAATATGTTTCTTCTATATATTGTAAGGTCACATAGGGCATTGCATTAGGTCAAAACAACAGTGGTGGCATGACCGTTATGCAAAACAAACAATGAAACCTGAAACCATGTGACTGTTACGAGTGTTGAAAAAGAATAAGAAATAGGCAACTTACATGGAGCAGCCGAAGCAGCTAGGTAGGATTTCTAAACTAAGCCAGTTTTGTGATGTGGCCTAATTAGGCATACTGTTGAATGTCGTTATACCAAAGTTCCATTTGAAATTAAAATACTTTCATTCCATATTTGCTGTAAGTGTACACACTCATATCGGCAGAAAAAATACATGATCAGGTCTTTGTAAAACAAATGCAAGCATTTGCCTCTGACAGCGCGGCAAAAGGTCTCATGCCAATTTGGTGGCCCATTGGTAGCTGGCTTTGCCAGGCTTATCAACAGCATTAGATTACAATTATGCTTTACACAGCCGTTAATAAGCAATATGCAGTTGGTGAGATTACATCGGCACATGGCTTGCTTGCTATGGGCCAGCCAAGCCAAACTGTTGGCAAAAGTGGGCGTCAGAGTCCAGCATGTACTGTATCAAGTTTCTCTTGCTCATTGTTTGACATTTTTACTACCAGAATGCATTCTCGAGGCTGTAAACAAATGTTCATTGCACTATAACCAATATTTTCTTGGATTTAGCATCTCATGTTTCATTATAGCAGTAGAGTACTTAATTGAAATAAAGCAAGACCAACCAAATTTTAGATTTACTTTGTTATACGAAGGTCAAACTGTACTTGTATGTTACCAGCTGAAAGAACCCACAACAGCTACTTCTGCGAGCTCATGAGTGTGGCATAGGTACGATAGATTTAGGCTGGGCTAGTTCGTTTTCATTCAGCATTAAGAAGAACACAGATAATAAGACAAAATATATGCGAACAGGACCGATTCACGTCAATCCTGTTCAAATTTCACCATGGAGCATATGATGGTAAATATAGACATGGCAGTCCTTTCATACAGTTGGTAAAGGTGCCATGACATGGTTGTCTATTCTCAGTTCATCATTGTAACGGAGAGTATGAATGCAAAAATGTTTATACTTACCAAAAAAAAAAGCTCTCAGTGCACATTTTAGCCTCAAATTTCAATTTGAAATCACTGCCTCTAAGGCCCTTCCACCGACAGAGACTGCCATTTTGGCATGGCTCGTGTAACATCAAAAAGCGGGGGGCTAGCGCTGTGTCATCTGCTTGGAGACATTCTGAAACCATGTGCACACTGCGCTAGGCTCTCCTTAGTCAGTACATTCTGACTCGCAACAGAGCAGCAAGGGTGTCGACATTGCATTGCGCTCGCAATTCTTTCACATGTGTGATAAAAACAGCACAAACTAGAGAGCGCCTTCAGAAATTATCTTGGATTAACTGCCGACCGATATGTTCATGTGAAGACAAGCATCCATATACCGTACACATTGACCATGCAGAACACACTTCAATTTGTCACCCATCAGTCTTTAGAAAAAAATTAAATACGAGATTTGTACTGCACCGAATTCACTCAAATTTTGCCAGCTTGCTGTTAGATTCATTTGGTTTTAACATGCGATGCATAGTTCAAGCTTGAAAATTTGGTGTCATGGCTTCTTTCAACGGAATAGCAACTTGCATTTGTTGCGATGTAGGTAAGACTTCGAGAATACCGATGACAGCCCTCTGCATGCCTGTTCACTGTGCAGGATAGCATACAAAAAGTGCAATGCAGCTTTGGGTATCAAGTTTGACAAGCAGACGGAAAAGCTGGTTCTCATCAAGGTAAACTTGGAGCACAATCACTCAGACCCACCCGAGGCCCCTGACACTAACGCAGTCGACAGCACCAATGACCTCTCACAGGTATGGCCTTTGCCTTTTACTCTGTTTGCAGAAATGCATGTTTACTTGGGCATGTTTACTAGAAATCATGTTTACACTTTAATAGGAAACATGTTTCTGGCATCTTCACTAGAAACTACTCAATTAGCAACAATTGCCATGCATGCCTCAGTAAAACGCAAGACTTGCATACCCTTTCAACCTGTAATAACGGTTACAACACATTCCCTGCACATCTCCTTAGTGCTGTGTCATTGAAATGTGATGTTTTTCTATTTTATGGTGTAGTGTGGTACTTAGCAATGCTTTAGGTCCTACAGCAATGCCAAGATTAAAGAATTTAGTACTTTAAAGGCTAACTACAACAAAATTTTTGACTGCATAAAAAGCCCAGTTTCAGATCATTTACACATACAGTAGTCTCTGTGCAAAGCTTTTTGCTTGAAATACAAGTGGATGTGTCACAAAACGCTCACTATTCAAACTGATAAAAAGTGCATCTCGGGCCATTCGAGCCCCACCAGCTCGGCGTGTCAGCATGTCATGCTGCATTGATTCGCATTATGCTTCACGTTGCATAGTGTCAACTTAAGTTCAGTCTGCCAATTTTTTTCTTTATTTTATCATTTTACTTGCAACAAATGAAAAGTAAGCGTGCAAATAAGCCCTCTATTGAATGTGCGCATCATGAAGGCAGTCTGAATGCACTAGTTTACATTATTGGCAATCTCATCTGTCGAATGCGTGGTATCCTGGAACGAACAATTTAGTTTCATGGTACTGAGCTTACTTATAGTAATCCTGAGAAAGTCTTTGGCAAGCTGATCTTGCATGGGTAAGTGACTGTGCTCGCAAAATGTAGCCTGTGCAGCGTCATTGAGTGCATGCAGTTTACATGTTGGTCCACGTCACACTTGCCTGCTACAACGTAGTGCATGCTTGCACCCTGAAAGCTGCGACAGGAAAGATGTGTTCTGCCTTTGTCTGCACGGCATTGTGTACTTACTGCACCACCATCGCTCGTGTTCGAGTATGTGTTCGAGCACCCGACGACCACGAAATTCATAAGCATTCTTGCAACAGCTCAAATCACCTACACAACAAGAAACCACGCTAAGAGAGACACCTATCAACCTGGAAACATTGAGCGAGTGATGCGCCTGGGTGTATAGTCACCACAAGAAATCAACAGTCGTGTGCTGTTCTGGGACTTTTGCCATATCTTGCATCACTACCGCTCACCACCAGGTGTTCGCATCGTATGCTTAGGCACTATTTAGAGTCCCTGAAACGGTTTGGACAAATTTTGTAGACGCATAGAGTACAGCTACAGTAAAACATTCGCACCACAATTTAAGTGAAGTGTCTCACATTAAGAGAGCTACGGACAATTACATGTTACGCTCCTCCCTAGCCCTGCTTTTCCTCTTCAACTCGTTTGCCGAGCGATCGGGGCTAAGCTCCACCTTCACTAGCTCTGCGTCATGATGTGACGTCATGTTGTCTACTTCTGGTGTCTTGGAGCCAGCACAAAAGCCTCTCTAAGAAACAAGTAACAAGTAACACCAAGTAACACGCGTTGAGAGTGTTCTGTCGCAGCCCCGCGCGTGTCTTGTATTGCGGCAAACAAAGGTGCACTGGGTGTTTTCGCGGATGGGCGGAGACGTAAACATGAGCAGCCTGCACAATGCAGCCATCTGGTGGTGCAGAGCTCAACCAGCCAAACACAGAGCTAATATTGCTGGAACCAAGTGTAAAACATTTAAAAAGATAGCATGTTCACGATTACACTGCCACTGAAAGTTTACATCATCAGCAAAGTAGAATACACTTGCTTACTGCTATATTAGCGCTGTTTGTCTGGTGGAGCTCTGTGCCACCAGGTGGCTGGGCACCCTGCAGGCCGCTCACATTTGCGGCTCCGCCGATAGGGCTCACGCCCTCACTATTGTGGTAGCAATCCTTCAGCGAAAAGAGACGGCCCCAAATGCGTAGAACCTGGCGCTAATCAGATATCAACAGCCTGATGCACTGCAGCCACTCTGCTCAACTGTTGCCTTGCAGAGAGACACGATGTTGCAGCTTGACATGGGGCCAATCGCTAGATTTGCAGCCCGCCGTGTAATAAGAGCGATCCATGGTCTTCGCTAGAAGAAAGCTTGAGACCACTGCAGCTCGCATGAACATGAAGCACGTTGTAACACATGTAGACGACACTTAGTGTACTGGAAGTGCTTCAGTGCAGTTGTAAGTTGTGTATTCTCTTTCTGTTATGTTTTCTTTATACAAACGAATTAATGAACACTCCAACTATCACGAACAACATTTGTTAACCGTAAAGTAGGAAAAATATTCTATGACGCAACCGGGGTAGCCAATCTGATAACTCGCCTAACTGACGTCACGCGCGCTAGCAACATAGATTTTAGAGGGGCGGCTGAAAACTTGGGGAGCAGCACCACTGCGATCGGTAGCAATGCACATTTTTAAAGCCTGTAATGAAGAAGACAAGACGACGACGAAGCAGTCAGCAAGCAAGCCACAGTGTTGGTGCTAACCACGCGCCCCGAGCTTGCGCTTGCCCGGATTTTGGCTGCTGGTCGCCTTGCCACTTCTTGACGTTCGCCTGACGTTTCTCGCCTTCATTGACGTTTACACGTAAATAAATCACGTTGCAAGCCCTATAATAAATTACACGCTTTACGCGAAGCGCTTAAATGTGTCACTTAATGATCAGAAGGACCTACCCTAACAATTCATTATGTTTGTATAAAAATTTTAAATCATTTCAGGGTCTCGTTAAAGGTTGCTACTAAGGAAATTAGGCAATTACCAGCCCTGCAGCTCTGCCATGTTTACTTTGATAGTATGTATGTGCTATGCATTTATAGCCAATTTAACCCAAGTGATATTTCGTTGGAGTTGGCCTTTAATTGGCTCAAGAGATTCATATTGTTGCTACAATATTCCACAACCATTTTAATACGAGGAAGTGATGTTCGAGAACGAAGATGGGATGCACTTACATGTCCTCTTTGTAAAGATCGGTTCTGCAGGCAGATTGCAGTTCAGTTCCTTATAGGGCAACAATCTAGCATAGAGAAAGCGGTGTGCTTAAAGTTTAAAGTCTTTCTATTAGTGAGTAAAATAAAGACAGGAGTGAACATTATAATACTACAGTCAAACCTGTTTATACAAAAGTGGAATCTTACACGAAAATACCTTTATGGTGTCCAACATTCGTTATAAGCATATATTTGTTACGCACTGATACTGTCAAAAAATATTTTATATTTGCTTCATTATATTGAATAATTCATTACATCGAAGCTTGGCTGTACTTTTTGAAAAAAGCTACAAGTAGTGCTATGGACGTTGTGTGCCATCTCATCTCAAAGCCAAAGGGATCACTGTACTTACCCGACTTTAATGCACCTCCAAATCTAATGCGCGCCCAATTTTTGTGAGGTTAACGCAAGAAAATAAAAATGCACATGAATGTAAGATGCCCTTGATTTATAAGAAGGAAAAATTTAGCATGCCCCCACGTTCACAATAGAAAAAAACAAGACATGCAGAATTTACCTTCACAGAAGGAATTTTTTTAATGAGTTTTTATTATGAAAGCGGCGCATCGTCGCCATTTGCACTTCATTGGCCACAGATATCAAGCACACAGAGGCGGTATTCTTGAGTGATCAATATTAGAGATACTACTTTTGCAAGATTTTACGACACTCTGCATTGGACTTGTCGAAGTATGCAGTCAACAGTGCTCCTGACACTGTTCGCAGATAGCGAGCTTGCCACAGTGCCAGGAACGCTGGCAGTCGTATATGCCGACACATCTGGTGCCGAGTTGTGTGAAATCTCGCGAAAGAGATAGTATGTATCTCGGAAGGTGATTGATTGAGAATACCGCTCCAAATTGTAGTTAAGTACAAAATGAATCCACAGCAACCTCCACGAAAACGAGCTTTGTTTCCATCTTGTGATGGGAATGGCGCGCCATCTGATGGCTGTTGCCAATGGCACGAACACAGTTTTGGTTTCGTATCCAATTGAACAGGCGGACAATTTTCAGACCCATTTGCTCTGAAAAGAGATGTGCATTAGATTGTGGCAAATACGGTGATGGAAGGCTTTGTCTTAATATATTTTTATTACAGTAGCTATTATAGATACACTCCAGGCAAATTTTCACTATCGCCATGATGTTCCGTATATAGTCGGAGTCCATTAAGAATTAGAGGCCCGCACATGGTATGCGGTGGGTGCAAGGGTTAGCACATGATTGTGAGCCGAGAGGATGATGGCTTTATGCATGCCGTCTTCCCGCACGTCCAATGTTGGAGGCCTTGTGGTCAAGCACACGCTACGTGTGAAGAGCGGTCGTGTCCTCCTCTAGCCCAGCCATGGCTGCACAATGGCTTCCCCGAGCACTATATTTTGGACGTCATCTGCAGCAGGTGTCAAGCACTAAGAGCAAGCCAAGGTGGCTAGTGGCTTCATGCACACTGTCTTCGTACATGCCTAGTATGTAAGGTCCTGTAGGAAACCATCTAACCCCTAACTTCAGCTGGGGTGAACTGTTGCACGTGCACATTTAAGAGGTTTGTGACTGCATGTCCTGCTTTTATGTTCTTTGGGATCGTTTAGCTTATCGCCCTTTTGTAAGCGTGCCGACGAAGCACTGCAAGCCACTGATTTCGTACAGCACTCATGTCTGGATGCCTGATACCACTAAATCTGGAACAGCAGGGGAACGGAGGCATGTGCAAATGAGAGAAGTTGAGAAACAATGTCATGCTGTCATCGTCGCTGTTATTCCACCATCATCATTACATCATCACCATGCCATCGTCGCCACCACCATTTTGTTATTAGAGTGACACACGTTTTACAAAATTGAACATCTTTAGCAGGTTTGTTAGACAATAATATCTCAGTAGTTTCTGCCAATGTCTTGTAATTTTTAAAAGCATCCATTCACGTACAGCACAGCACAGAGATAGCAGAGCTTTGTTGTTTTTCTAGTACAGACCTTCTCGTTTGCTTTGGTATTTGTTTGAAGAATCCGTTTATGGCGCTGGCCCGTTTGTAATTATTGCCCATTTCGTCTCGCCAGGAGGGCCTCACGGCGCTGCAAGACTCAAACTTGGGTGACCTGGAAGCCGATGGCGATGGGGATGCCCAGATTGAAGCTGATGGCGAGCAGGCGGGTGAACCCGAGTCCAGCTCCAGTGACGAAAGCGATGACGATGAGGATGGCATGGATCCGCTGCATACTGGCGTTGGTGAGGAGTTTCGGGCACTCAGTGTGCGCCATGCCCGGCAGTTGCAGCTTACCCTGGGTGGTGCCAGTGGCAACGGTGCTGCCACAGACAGCTCGCTGCGTGAGGCTACCGAGATCGCGTCGCTGCTGCGCGAGCTGGAGAAGCTGGAGGAGGCAGATGCCGACGCCGCGGTCTCTGTCATCGTGGGCGCCGGTGACGCAGTGACGGCTGTGTTTTTCCAGACAGGTGCCATGCGCCGATCGCTACGCCAGTTCCCCGAGCTGCTGCTCTTCGACAGCGGCTACACGTTCGCCGCCATGGCGACGGGGCCCGGGGGACGGCCCCGGTTCTCGCTCGCCTCGTGGAGCGGTCACGATGCGGCCGGCCTGGGCTGTCCATTTGCCTTCGCGCTCGTCATGCGGCCCGTGCGGCTTGTCGTCGGTCTGCTGATGAGCGTGTTCACGCAGGCCAACCCCGTGGCCTCCCAGGTGCGGCTGCTGCTGCTGGGCAAAGAGCAGCTCAAGCTGCAGGGCCTGCGGAACTTCTTCGACCAGGCAAGCACCACGCTCCTGTGCCACTACCACGTCATTCGGTGAGCACCTCCCCTTCATTGTGCTGGTGTACCTGTGCTTCTTGGTGAATCTCTTACTGCATGCGCTGTTTGAATAAGCCCAGGGTGCACAAATGCTTGCGCACTGTAGTTTTAGCCCACATAGCTGCTGTTAAAAAGAAAACTGGTTCATTTATATGCATCAGCACACGGATTAAACAGGAAATTGGCATGAGTCTTAGTGTTAGTTTCAGTACTACTTGTTTATCAATGTGGACCTGTTCCAACTTGCCACTTTACGATCATGTTCTAAAACTAGGTCTTGTGGTTCGAGGTAAGTACCGTTGAACTTCATTAAACTGAAGTCCCATCCTACATAACAACACATTCATTATAGTATTCTATATGTGTTATAAGCGTACACGCTGATTCACGATAGGTGAACAAAACATGTGTAGTGCCACCGAAGGGCCAGCAAAGGGTATCCTGTGGATTTTGATGGCCCATTGGCCGCTTGCCTTGCCGATACATCGTGCGGGAACAGCATTAAATTACATATTACACGCTTTCCACCGTCGCTAATACTACATCGCTGTGCTAAGCCACAGATGAAAACACATGTGCATGTCAAGAATGTGGTATTTTAAGTTGCTCTTGCTGAGTGTAGAATATCGTGAAATCTTGCTGTAACAAAAGTCGCAGGACCACTGTATATTATTTGTTGTTGTATTGTTGTGTCGCACACACATAAATTGGCGTTATAGACTAAATCGAACAGAAGGAATTGCCTACATTTGAAAGCAGCATGTCCACAAGTGTGCTTTGCCACTGGCAAAAGCTCCAAAGGATAGGAGTGAAAACACAAATTTATGTGAAGTCATCTCCATCTGGTGCACGCACAGCTCATGCAGACCTTGGATCTGGTAAGACAATGCAAGTGTGCCCGGCCATACATCTCTGCACCTACCAACAGTCACTGATAGTGGGATTATGTGCCACATATTCGTGCATGTTCCACCTACAGTATGATGAAACTCGACGCTGCAGGGCAGCAGCGTTAACGACAGGGTTATCTTTAAGTGCGCCAACTGTCTCACATGAATCGCAGCGGTGTTTCTTCAAAGCATACATAATGCGCCTTAAGCCATTGCACTCACTACGCCTAAGCTCACTGAACTCCAGTGGCTGGCAGTAGTAAAGTGTGCAGCAAGCACTTGTTATACCTACACAAAAAAGATACACATATCAGCTGCAGAAATAACTGCATACAACTCCCAAATCTTTGCAAGAGCCATCTCCATTCACGGATGCATGAATCGTTCATGCCATATTTTCGGCCAGCGCCTCTGTTCCCCACCTCTTTGGCGATCCAGCCAGCAAACTTTGCCCTAAAGGTGCTTTCACGGCAGTGTGGCGAAACAGCTTGGCTGCGCTGTTGTGAAACCACATCTTGAGGTTTAACATGTGCTGCCGTGAAGCCACACCTCAAGTTGAAATTTGCATAAACTACAGACTGATTTTACTGCTCAATTTAATAAATTTTTGGTGTGTGTTAAAGGCGCAAAAATATTCTAAATTTTAAAACGTATAATTGGCAGCATCAGTTTTGGTAGCAAGTCGCATAGCTCATAGCCAAGACCAGGCAAAGACAAATTTGTTTACAGTCATCTACTGATTTTTGCACCTGCTCAATTATTCAAACACATTATTCAAACATAATATTGGCTGTACAAAATAAAAAATAAAATTAATAAACTTCCATACAAGTACAAGAGTAAAGAGTCAAGAACAGCGCAGGTATAGAGAATAATCCCATCAGTAAAGGGACACTAAAGGCAAATATGAAGTCAAGCTAAAGTTATAGATTAATGATCATGAATGTGTAAAGCAGCAATGTTATTGTGAACAGAGCTTTAGTAATCAAGAAATTGAGGTAAATGTAGGACACGATTCAAGTACGAGCCTGATGACATGGCAACTCCTCATTATAGTTCTCTCACTTGTACTCAACCACTCATAATAAATAGATTGTTGCATTGCAGTATAAGACTGAAGAAAAGGCTACTTGTCTACTTCCATTCGATTCTTCTAAGAAATAACTTTTTTGACATTACCCTTGAAAATGACGCGGGCAATCGAAATGTTTCGTTCTCGCTCGAACTTGCGCTGCCCGCGTTTTTGCATTTCAGTAGTTTCATTATTGCGTAGTGCTGCACTGGTGTTGCTGGCTCGCAAAACCCACACAAACTAAGTAGCAGAGAGTGCCATGCCATCAGCATGAGCCCTTCACAACATGTCACGCTTTTTTCAATTTAAATCGTTTTAATCGAGCCCAGCATCGCAAGCCAATGTGTCATTGCCAGAGTCTAAACGAGGTTTATCGTGGCGAGCGTCGGAGATCATGTTTACAACTTAGTGCCTGCTTTCCCTACCACTTTCCACCGCCTTGGCTTGGTTTCTGGATGCACTTTTGCATTTTACACAAAAATACAGTAGCGACAACGGTTGGGCACCGTTTTACTCACCGACGGCAGCAAAAGGTGGGGATGGCGTGTACATCATCACAACTCCCCTCTCGTGGGCAGGCAGTTTGAATTGCGCTAAGGATATGTGCACCCTTCAGATGCGATTTTCTCTTGCACCAAGTTTTTTCTTGGCACAAAACAAGCGCTTCGAGGTTCCTGGAATAATAATTTAACAGTCCACGTTAACGTAATATTTGCCTCTGGTATCCCTTTAAAAATAACACATGACATGTCCTAAGGCAAGAGCAGCAAAAGTGACATGAATTAAAGGAAAACCAAAGTACTCCCAACTTTCACGAACCTTCTGTAAACATTCATTTACAAATCCTCCAAATGGATACCTTCTTCTGTTTGCTGATAGTCTGAAATAACTCCCTTGATAACCTCCTTTTTCGTTCTCGTACTGGTCTTGCAGTATTCTCTCCCGCATACTTTCCTTCTACTTTCCTTCGTATCACATAATTTTCTTGCTAGTGCCTTTCACGTTTCCTACTTTCTCTCGGCCCATTGTGAAAGTGTAGCGCTCTTTCCGTAAACCCCCGTTTGTGACTCTATCCGTTTGCCCATCCTGCTGTCTGGGGCTGCTTCCATGAGGTCACCTGTCGGATGGCTAAGTCACTATGCTGCCGAGCAAGATGGTTGTGGGTTCTATTCCCCGCCACTGTGGCTGCATTTATTTTGATGGGGCTGATTTGCAAGAATGCTACTTTGGGTGCATTAACCCAGAGCCTTCTACCACAATGGTCTCTCATACCCCACTGTGCACTGTGAAGAATTGGGACGTGAAACGCCATGATTATTACTTCCACGGGGTCTTCAGCAGACGGCAGGACAGCATGTCTGTCCACGTTCACAGTGGCTGCAGAACTTTTGACAAAGGCTGTACCTGACCACGCAGCTCATTGCTGAGCAAGATGGACCAGCTGAAGATGCCGCCGTCGGAGCAGGAGCGGGTGTGCCGAACGCTGCGTGCCATGCTGGCATGCCTGCACGAGCGCACCTACTCGGACAACCTGCGACGTCTGCAGGCGGCCAAGGGGCGCTTTGCCAACCACTTCCAGCACGTGTGGCACGAGCAGCGGGACCTCTGGGCCGGCTTCCGCCGGTCGGGCCTGGTACCCTGGTGTGCAGGGGTCAACGACCGCGTCGAGGCGCTCGTCCAGTTCCAGCAGGTGCGTCACGCCACATACCGGACTGGTATCTTTTACAGCGATAACTACTGTATTTACTCATCCAAGGAGCACAGGCCCACCTTGGAATAGGAAAATTGTGAAAAAAAAATGTAGGTTTGACTAAAAGCTGCGTGCATACCCACGCACTGGGTAATTTCTGCAAGCCGCTACTAAATGACGCTAGTTTCTGTCCTTCCTACGAGGGCATCATCATTATCACCATATCCCACTGTATCGCGTGTCGTAAATCTAGCGCATGTCATTGGTATTGGCTGCGCTGCAGCCCATTGTTTAGATGTATCGTGCTTTCAATGATGGGGAAGCACCTGACAGCGTATATTGGGGCCTTCAGGCTCTAGGTGACTGCGTATGCAAAACAACATGGGAAATGCAAGGCTGAGCAGAAGTTCATAGTGGACGAAAAAAGTTTGCAATGCTTTGGAGAGGCACCAATGAGGTGAGCTCGGGGGGGCAGCGTAAGCATTGAGGAGAACTAATTAAAGGTCTTTACAGTTGGCTGCCAGTAGTTGTGTTATTCCGCACAGCAGTCTAAGTGCACTTAGAGGCTTCTGTGAGTAGCCACGCTTCTCATGAGGCCGCACTCTGTAAAATTGAAAAAAAAAGTGCAGGTTGTACTCGATTAAATATGGACTCCCGGGACTCTTCCAGCTGTCAAAGTGCTTGTAAACTGACCTTCAATTGCAACTGAGGGGCCGTGATGTTTTTCTACTGAGCATGAGCTCGCATGTTCGATTCTTGGCTGTGGCGGCTACGTTCCTGTGGTGGCGAGATGCGCACACACTCATGTACTCCACTTAAGTGCACATTAGTATGTGAACCCCAGGTGGTCACAGTTAACCCAGGACCTTCTACTGCAGTGTGTGTCGTAGCCACTTGGGATGTTAAACCAGTTCAGTTAAGCCACTCGAACTAGTAAGAGAGGCTGATTGCTTGTTCTGTGTTATAAAATTGTTAGCTTGAGTTAGCGGGCATTGTACAGGGTGGAGAGGTGCATACTTGTGTCCAAATGTGGCCCTGCATGGCCTACTTTTTTTCATATGCAAACTTGACGTAATTAGTAATAATGCAGTCTATTGGAGAAAAAAGGATCAGTAATGCAGCTGCATTCAGTGCTTTTTTCCTTGGTTCCCCAGAGCAAAGCAGGTATGGACAATCTCTCCGCTGTTCTTTAAATAAATTCTATGACACACAATTTTTATGCTAGGCATCAAGAATTGTTATAATTGCCACTAAGTTTTTGAAGTTCACTATTTAGTTTAAAATTAGTGACTTTAAACCGTTTATGTCACAAGTCTGAAACATAAACTGATGAGTACTGAAAGCATGTTCACTTTAATGGAAATCCTGGCTCTCCATAGCCACGCAGTGCATTTGGTGGCAAAAGTGACAAAGCCAAGTGGACGCGTCGTCGCGCTTCGCTCAAATGGCTCTGCTGGAGCCAGGGCAGTATTTAGGTGGACCTGAGCATTGCGCACACACGCATTATTGTTCCTGCTGAGCAGCTGTGCACATACCATGCACTTGTGCAATCACTGGTGTGAGTGGAACGGATAGTGAACTTGAAGCGAAGTCTATCGCATACTTTCTTTGAGCACTGACAAATGGCAACGATTTTCCTTCTGTGTGATCTGGTGCAGCATCGAGGTTTGACGCCTGCAACAGTGCTGGCAGCACTCCTCATCACGCCAGCACTCTTCGATGCCTTCATTGCATCGCTAAACCTTGCTCAATTTCAGTGGTTTGCCTTTGGGTGAAACTGCCAATATTTTAGAGCCGGAAACATTACAACCAAATGTTCAAATTCAAATTCTAGGGTTTTACGGGCCAAAGCCACCATTGATTATGAGGCACGTCGTAGTGGGTGTCTTCGGATTAATTTTTACCACCTGGGATTCTTTAACGCACACCCAGTGCACAGTGCATGGGCGTTTCTGTATTTCGTCCCCATCAAAATGGGGCCGCCACGGCCTGGATTTGATCCCGCGTCTTCGGGGCTTAGCAGCGCAACGTCGAAGCCACTATACCACCACGGCAGGTGCAACCAAAAGTTATCTCAGGTTCAGGTAGGCAACTAACACCACACGAATTGAATGCTTGCATACGCTGATGCTCTCACAACATTTGCCCTGCTGTACACCATTGAGTTTTGAAATTGTCTCCCAATGCGTCCGCAGTCCTAAAAGGTTGAGGTGTTTACTGTGATACAGTCGGCTTGCGTTGAGTCGGCCTTGACAGGGCTCACAGAATTGTTCAGGTTATCCAGCAGGCCAATTTAGAAGAGGCAAAAAAAAAAAGAATGCCCAAACACACTGCTGCCCCATTTTGCAGTAGTTACCCAATTCTAATGGGCTCTGAAATTTAATGAGCACCCAGGTTTTATCGGTTCATAGTAGAAAAAAACCTACATCCAAAATCTAACTTACCCCCAATACGGTAGACTGCCATTAATTCAACTCCGGTTAACTTGATTTTTTGGTTAAGTCAATCTCAACCGAACGTCCCAGCCAGCATCTATGCATACCTATGGGGCCAAGTTTTCACTATTTCAATTCTAAAATTGGCCTTCGCTGGATAATTACAACTTGACCAGTCAGAATGCACACGTCTGAGCCCTATGGTGACCCCAGTAGCGACCCCTTAAGTGGCAGCACCTGTGTTGGCAGAGCTTAGGGGACAGTGAATGTGGTGAACATACTTTCAAAAAGAAAACAAAAATCTGTCGAGAACACCCATTTTGAAGACCCTCCGTGTCCTAGGAGGGTCTTCAAGCAATAACTGTTGCTCACAATGTCTGATGATGGTACTTGATTACAGTACCCGATTACCCGATTCTAATGCACACCTTTTTTTTTTTTTTTCAAGCAAATTGGGCTGACAATTACCTGCATGCTGCAATCGGACACGTAACCAAAACCGACTTCGCGGTATTTGTATGCTTTAACACAAACGCATTGCGGCAAAGGGGACTTTAAATAACAGTGCAGCGAAGCTGACTTAACGAAACCAGCTACCATTGTGCAGCACGTAGTAGACCCTTCTCTGTTTTTCTTGTCAAAAAATCGGGTGCACATTTGATTTTCACTTTGTTTAGAAGATTTAATGTAATTTCTAAATTAGTTTTTTACTTTGGACATATAAAAAGTTGGTGCGCGTGTGATTCGGGGATGCATAGAATAGGGCAAATACTCCCAAATTAATCAGCGGAGCATTTTAGCATTTTTTCTCCAACTTGTTTAATTCGACCTGCCTGATAATTCTATCAATTTCGGCGGTCCCGTCAGGGTTGAATTAATGGAAGTTGACTGTGTGTTGTAATAGTACATACAGTTAAACCTTCATATAATGAAGTCAGTAAAATCGGCACTTTGTTATTTTGAAATTTCATATTGAAATTCAACCTTTTTTTTTTTAATAAGCACATTCGCCGACTGGTTTTTCTTGTACGAGGAAGAGGCTGTAAAAATTTCTGAATTATCTGGCCCTCGGGAATAACTCATTTCAATGACAAAATAATTTTTATTTTATTTAATTTGAGAGTCGTTAACCAAAGATACGGTTTCATGCCGAGTCGACGATATCTTCACATCGGTGGTACAAAGCGAAGTCTGCGAAGCTTTCACTTCCATGCTGTTGTCGTGGCTGATAGTGTTGCCCACAGGAGGATGATACAATCAGTAGACCGGTCTCCACACAGCCCAACCAATGCAGCATCAAAACTTGTTGGAGGCTGGAAAGAAACGTTCAGTTTAAAATCACGTGAGAGCAAGGTGATGGGTGACATTCCGTCATTGACGGTGGCCACGTTGTAAATTTGTGGCATTGCAAGCACGTGTGTTGTCTGAGAAATTGTGCAAGATCCGGTATGGCATTCGAAATTTCAGTAGCCGTTATGCGTTGTCTTTAGCACTAGTTATATAAGTAAAGCAGTTGCAGTTTCGCCTGTAAGGCGAAGCATTGATAGCGAGGGAAGTATTAGACAACTACACAAAGGTTCATAGTTTTATTGGCTGTATAAATTGCAGTAAACATTCACTTACTAATTAAATTAACAAGCATGGTGTCACCCACACACAGGCAAGCATGAACAGATCTAATCTGGTGACAACGAACGCTTGCTGCCACAATGCTGGCATGATGAACAGCGCAGGCAGAGGAGAATGAAAGCTTTGTTCTCCTCTGGCTTCAATATGTCTCCAAAACTCGAGATTATGCGACTTCTAGCACTAAGCGCACGGGAAGACACCGCACGTGAAGTCACCAGCCATCTTGGCTTGCCCAGTCTTTGCTCTCACTGCAGATTATCTCCAAATAGGGCACGCGGTTCGTGTATTCACGCTGACGTCTATGCGCAGCTAGAGGAGGATTAAGCGTGCTCGCCTGCTCCCCCCTTCCCACTGTGCATTTGATCATGTTACCACGCTCATGCTCGTTACCATGATCACGATCGTGTTCGTCCCCTCCCCCCTTGCACTCGTGGGAAGATAGCAGGCATCAAGCTACCATCTTTCTTGGCTAAATCATCTTGGGCATTGCACCTGGCCACCCATTGTTGAGAGTACGGGAGCTATCTCATGTTTAATGAAACAGAGGTAGTTTTTAAAAGCAATAACCAGCTTACTTGAAAATTAGCAGAGGCCTATCATATTAGAAAAAGAGATGCTTGTGTCAGCCACCATTCTTTCTTGCTACACAATAAAGAATTCGCTTTTCTTAATCGTTAGCACACATGCACTTCCGACTTTACATTCCCGGTTTCTTCAAGATTAACTCTTGGTTATCATTTTGATTTGTTACCCCTGCTTTGCTCTGCATGTGCAATCACTTTTTTATGTATACAGGCAACTTCCAATTTTTCAGACTCCCTAGGGCCCTCAACGTCTAAAAAAATTGGGCAGTCCGAAAAAACAAATGCATGCCTTTAACTGCCCTCAAGGGCTCAGTTTCCACATCCACTTCCGAAATAGCTTTAAATGCCTGCCACTACAATTAATAAGCATATTGGTGCACTTACTGTCACAGGAGACAGCAGGTGCGTGCATGTATAATAAAGGAGCACATTTTATGTCCTCTACAGTGGCCTGGTTGTAATCTTGGTACGCTTCATCGCAATACGTTGCATATGCTTGACTGTGCAACACAGCTGCATTGCGGTGAAGCAGGCTTTTGGAAACCTCCATTATGCAATCCTTTAAGGCGCAACCGCATGCACGCGATTTTCGAGCGACAGCGACAAGCGACAGGTTTTTCCGTCGCGGAGGGCTATCCGTCGCTGTCACTGGTCGTGTCGCCGGTTTCTGGCCAGCCAGAAAATATCGCTTGTCGCCCGGAAGTCAGCGCGACGACATCCGCTGGGGACAGCGATTGCACAACAACATGGCAGCAATCAGTCTGCCCGCTTCGATCTGAATTCGCTCTTGCAACACTTGCTCTCTGCTGTGACAGCAAAAAATAAATAGTACAATCAGTCATCGCTTCACCTCATCGCTAGCTGAAGACTAAGTATCGGCGCTCTCTTGTCGTTAATATTGAGATCGGTTGTTTTGTTTTGACGCTGTTAGGCCTGAGACGCCACCGAGAGTCGAGAAAGTGTTTTAAGTTTTACTCAACAGGTGGTGCCACGGTACCTTACGCTGGCGACATGGGACGGAGTTCCACTGGGGATGCATGGGATGGATTTTCACTGGGGATGATAGCATATTTTAGCTAGGTCTAGATAGAACATTGACCTTTTGATAAAATTGAGATTTCTTTACGCGCACAAGATAACATTTATTCGCACAACAATGTAAATCCGTCGCTACTCTTTTTCGCGATGTCGGGTTCATGTGGTTGCTCCACGCCGCGACACGACAGGGTGTGCCTGTCGCGTCGCTTGTCGCTTGTCGCTTGAATATCGCGTGCATGCGGTTGGGCCTTTAGGCGTCTTGGTGCTCAGTACTGTGACGGGAGACGGCCAGTGTGCACATGTGTAATTAAGGAACACATTTTTGTTCCTGTGACAGCCCCTTTGCACGCTTGGTATGCTTCACCCCAATACTGCATATGCTTGACCCCGTAACACTGCTGTATTGTGGCAAACCTGACTTACAGGAACTGGCATTATGCAACGCTTTAGAATATAGCCATGCTTTCTGCGCTTCGACGCCATCGGCGAGGACGACAAAGGTGGAGTCGGTGCCATTGTCGACATCAGCGAATCCTTAAATGAAGAACACGGCACCGAACAGCACGAAGTGTGATAGCGAATTTCGTAGCAGCTAGGTCTAACAACAGCACAAAACCACTCTTGCAGCTGCCAGCGGATCGGCATGCGAGAGTGCTGGCGCACGATAATCGAGGCTGCGAGGTAATCAAAATGATGGCAGTGGTGGCTTTGATCAATGCTGTTTCGAACCTGCAGTCATGGCAAAAAGTCCAGAAAAATCAGACGGCGAAGTGTTTTGAGTGTCCAAAGTTTCAGACGTCCTTATACAGTGTAGACCGCGTATAACGTAAGTCGCCTGAGTCGCGAATATCCGCACTATAAGCAGTACCGCACTATAAAGAAAACAACTATTTTATTGCGATAATGGACACTCCAGGCGAATTTCTGCCATCGCTGTCACCGTGCTCTAGGTTCCGTATTCGCATACTAAATAAATTAACAGGTACAGTGTCATGCGCGCACAAGCAAACATGAACACATCTCGCTCATTGACTGCGGAAACGAACTGTAAAAACGCTCGAGTGTCGAAGCGCAGGGCGCGAATTGACCTTCGTGCTATCATGCCTCTCGCTTCAACGCCCTATAAGCGGCGAAAACACGGCGCGCGGCAGACTTTCCCCGTCGCAGATTGCTTTCAACATAGGGCCAAGGCGATCGTACCACCGAAGTGAATCGTCGCAGATTATGTCCTGCTTCGGTCCACTGAAACCGTTCCACATTGCGTTGTTGGCAAAAATCCTCTCCTTCTGTTTGCGCCAGTCCCGAACACAAGTTTCGGATTCTCCAAACGCCCGTGATGCGGCCCGATTTCTGTCCGTCTCCGCACACATGATCACTTTCCTTTGACCTCGGTACTTCATGCTGATAGAGCAGACGCAGAGAACGTGAAGACAGATGGTCGGCTAAGCACGTGTACAGCACATGGAGGAAGCTACGGTAGCTAGGCTCGAGAGTAGCTAGGCTCGACGCGTGTGCAAGGCGGCCATTTTGAAATGCCGACGGCTATATGGTAACGCAGCTTTAGGTTCGTGCACTATTTCTGGGCCTGTTTTATGGGAAAAAAAGTGCGCGTTAGATTCGAGTAAATACGGTATTTGTGGCTTGAGAGGAGCGTTTGCCGTCTAGGTTGACTGCTGAACTTCCAGGCAGCCGCACTGTAACCGGCATTTCGTGTCCCGCAACTGCACTATAAGCGATATGCGTATACATAGAGTGCTATGGGAAAATTAACGGGAGTCTGAAAAGACCGTATCATATCCGGTCCTGCACTATAAGCTGTTATGTTGTAAGTGGTCTATACTGTACATTGGCTCTATGGAGGTATGTGGCGGTGCCACAAAAGCATCCAAATTATGAAACATGTCCAAAAAATTGGCCGTAGACTGTATATGTCAAGCCTGTTCAATAAATGTTTAAGTTGCAAAAAGTTTTCAAGGTAAATGTCAACCAACTAGCTCGTTTTTCCATCCTGCTGCAGCACCTACTGTGCTTTTTTTTTTTTTTTAACAAGTACTTCCTCATGTAATCTGCCTGTGGCTTACTACTGCGTAATGCTCTACTTGGCATATATCTGTCTGCTTCACTGTGGTACCTTCACTGTGGTACCTTCACTGCGGTACTCTTTGTTAAGTACTGCATAATGTTGTACTTGTGCTCCTGTTTATAGCTACTTTCTGTATCCCTCCATCTCTTCACTTATTGCACCAATTGAAGTCCGTGAAGTAAGTAAATAGATGAGAGTCAATAGATAGATGAGTCACTGAACTGCTCCTCTGCCCTGCAGGCGGTGTGCAACCAGTCTCGCAGCCTGTGCGAGGCCGTGTGCAACCTGGCTTACGGGGCGCACGGCGTGCTCGCCCAGACCACCACCGAGGCAATGCTGGACGAGATCCGCGAGTACCACGTCCAGTTACTCGACTACGAGGCGCGCCTCATTGCCGCCTGCTGCGACTATGCCGCCGTCCACGTGCTGGTACAGATACGCATCTCGCGCTCGCACAAGTTTTCGGTGCTGGCCTCGGGCTCGCAGCTCGTGGTCAATTCTATTGCGGGCAAGGGCACGCTGCCCCTGGGCGGCTTCGCCTGTGACTGCGTCTTCCGCCAGACCTACCGGCTGCCATGCACGCATGCCTTCGTCGTGGCACATGCCCGCAACATCGAGATACCGCTCGACGAGGTGGCGCAGCGATGGCGGAGGTCAGTGGCAGACAACTTTTTTTTTTTTGTCTGGCCTCACTTGCACAACGTTGGAATTGCATTGTAAAAATGTGAGCTAAAAAAAGATTGAAAGGTTGCTGCTCAGGAGAACTCTTCAAGGAGTACTGACGCAGAATCTTTGAATCTATTAATGTGTGTGTGTGTGTGCATGTGTGCATGCGGGATCTGAGCTAGCTGTCGTGGAGTGCTTTTGGCAGTAAGGACACAGCACTGCAAACATACAGAAAGAGTGTTTATTGCTACTTTTATGCAAAAATGCAGGCTAGCTTCGGGTCCTTCTCACTCAACGCGTCTCTGAAAGTCGAAATTACGCATCTCGGCACCCCCTCTTTGCACACACAGCAGATTATCTCTACAACAGGGTGCACAGGCTGCGTTTGCGCTCAGCCGCGCTGACAGCCATGCACAGCCATGGCCACGGAATTTTCCACACAATTTCCTTGAAATACAAACGGCTTGCAATATAATTGGGTAAATCCCGTAATCAGACATTGTGAGCTACCGTTATTGCTTCAAAATCTTCCTAGGGCGTGCCGAATTTTCTATGGCAGATGGCATGTATGTGTTCAACACATTCACTGTTCCCTAAGCTCCGCTAAAACAGAAGCTGCCACTAAAGGGGTTGTTATTTGGGTCACCATAAGGGTCAGGCACATGCATGCTGACTGGTGAAGTTTGAATTATCTGGGGAATGCCAATTTTAGCATCAAAATAACGAACGTTTGGGCTTATAGAAATGCATAGGCAAGAGCCAGAACGTTTGATCGGGATCACGTTAACTAGAGTCGAAGTAACAGAAGTGTACTGTAATAAACACGATGTTACAGTCTGAGACAGACATCACAAAAGCTGTAGAAGGCACTTTTAACAGCCATCGGTGTAAGGAAACAAACAGTACATCTATGACGAGAGGTGAATCTACGACCTATGCACATCAGATCATCTGCAAGGGAGCATATTCAGGGTTTCACCAGCAAATGCCTCTGAATCCCGACATGACATAGATAAAATATCACCTTGCTTTGTGTAGGGGCTTCATGGGAAATGTTTTATTGGTACAATGGGGGATAGAGACGCTGTGCAGTATAAGTTTTAGACGCTGCATGGAGCTGACACGGACAAATCTGTTTTCCACCAGGTGCGGCCCATTCCCAATCGACCTGACTGCTGGCGGCACCGGAGGTGCCAGTGGCGAAGTCAACGAAGGATGGGCCGGGGAAGGGCAGCGCGAGTACCAGGAGCGCATGTCACGGGCCCGTGACCTCTCCGAGGCGCTGTGCTCGGTAGCAGCGCACAGCGCACCCGACGGCTGGCACCATATGCAGGCAGTGCTCACGCGGCTGTACCGCACCTGGGCACGGGACCCGGCAGCACGCATCACACTCGCGCTCGAGGATGGCACGCCGCTGCCCATCAGCCCTCCGCCACCGCCGCCAGGGACCACGACCACGTCACAACACACAGGTGAAACAGTAGTCCCTTGGCCGAGTGCCAGTTTTATTCTTCATTTCAGGGCATAGAACGGTCATTGCATGCGCAAGAAACAGTGTTTTAGCATAACATTACCGATACCTGCAGCCGCCAACTTATGTGTACACAGGCAACTTATGTGTGCGTACACACTTGGAGGGAGGTGGTATCGGTAACGGTAGAATGTTAACACTATGCTAAAATAATTTATTTTACCGCATATGCGCGAACCTAATGAAACTACAAATGTAACTCTAGCAGGGACGTTTGAAAACTCAGAAAATTAGCAAGAAGGAATAATGTTATAACATGAAATAACGCTGCCCAATGACACCAAGTTGGTACGTTTGTTTAGATATTGCCAATCCTTTACCTTGATGCATGCACAATGGGGCATCTGCATTGGTACAGTGAGGCTGGTGAAGCCTCAAGGGCCCATATTGCTGTAGTAAATTGGGGCCATTGGCAAAAAAACGTCCGTAGATAAATAAACCTGTCACCATAGTTGGACCGCTTCAAGCAGTGGCTCCGTTCCTCTTTGTTGCATCTAGTTGAGCAGTGCCTGACATCAAGACATTGGCGTTCTCGCAAAGATTACTTTCCTGGTGGCAGAGCTTGTCAGATTTCGAGGGGCGAAATTGAGAGGGACGAGAGTAGAAAGAGCATGGTTCTTAACACAACACAAGGCACCTTCTGCACACATGCATTCTGCAAGATTCGTGGTTTCATGCATGAAATACCGTATTTACTCGAATCTAGGCCAGCCTCGACTCCAAGCCGATTCCCGAAAGTCCAAAGCAAGAAAAAAAAAAAAACTTCCCTCGAATGTAGGCCGAACAAAAAAAGTGAGGACGGCTTTCACAAAATGAAAACAGCGTTTATTCTACGTCATCATCGCTGCTAACCTCGTCGCTGTCTTCCTTAGCGCTGTCATCTTCAAACCGTGCACTAACTACAGTTCCCTCGCTTTAGCTTGGAGCACTTGTGTAGTTACTGTAAAGGCAGCTGCTCTCTGCGTCCCAACGAAGTCTGCCAAAACGATCTCCACTTCGTGGTGATGGCCTTGCTGTGGTCTGGTAAATGCCATCCTCGTTGTGGCGCACGCAGAAAGCATCTCCCAGCCCCCTCCAACAACGGACGTTTTTCTCATCGATGCCGAAGTCCCACCCGTCTTGCACATTTGCCAATGCCTCTGCGGCTAGCATGTTTCGTTTGCAATCGGCACTATAGTGGCATAGCCTGTTTGGTGTGATTACGGTAACGCCACGCCGCACACCGATACGACACAGGTCAAAATGGCAACGTAGCTTGTGCACTTCAGTTGGCTACTGGCGTGGCTAGTAGCGGCTGCGATACTGACTTTTTTCGATGATGCTAGCTCTGCACCATATTTATCAATTTCAATTAAAAACTGGCGCGTTTTTAAAAATCCTCGAATCTTAGCCGACCCCTGAGTTTAGGATACGATTATTTGAAAAAAAAAAAAGCTATCAGCCTAGATTCGAATATATACAGTAAAAATGCGATAAAGACGAATTCATTAAAGGCCTCTTCGCAGAGGGCTTGGTAACCAGGCATTCTTGTATGTCCTGTTTGCCAACGGGTGACACAGCAGAAAGCGTGCGTTGGCAGCAACAGTCAAAGTGCGTGCTTCGTCACATTGTGGGCAAGCTTCTTAACTTTGTTTAGAAGTTTACAGGAGCACTTCAGGAGGCCCTTCAGTTCTCTCAGAGTTTGGGTACGAGTACCAGAGGGTTCTCAATATCATGGGGTGTTTCCTAAATGTATTGAGTCAGATGGGGCTCGTAATTGTTGTACCGTATTTACTCGAATCTAGGCCGACTCCGATTCTAAGCCGACCCCCCAAAAGTTCGAAGTCCGAAAAAAAAAAAAACTTACCTCGAATGTAGGCCGAACGAAAAAGCGAGGACAGCATTCGCAAAATGAAACAGCATTTATTAAATTTGTACATGCCGAGCTCATTCTATATCACCATCGCTGCTAGTCTCGTCGCTATCTTCCTTACTACTGACATCTTCAAACAGTGCGCTATATTCAGTACCATCCAGCGCATTAGAGATGCTGCATTTTTGGAAGGAGCGCACGTTGCGGCGCACGCAAAAACCATCTCCCGTGGCCCCCTCCAACGACAGACCGATGCCGAAGTTCCGCCCGGTTTGAATGTTTGACGATGCCTCTACGGCTAGCACAACTACCGTATTTACTCGATTCTCACGCTTCCTCGATTGTAACGCGCACCCTTTTTCCGTGAGGAAAAATTTGGAAAAATAGATTTCCTCCCGATGCAGTGATGTTGCGATGAATAAAAAAAGTCGCAGTTTCGCCCGAAAGGCGATGCATCGAATGCGGTAGCAAATTAGTAGACCGCTATTAACAAGCACGGTGTCACGCGCGCTCAAGCAAACATGAACACACCTCGCTCGTTGACCGCGGAAACGAACTGTCAAAACGCTGGAGACGAAGCGCGCCTTCGTGCTCGCATGCCTCTCGCTTCAACGCGGCGAAAACACGGCGCGCGGCGGACTTTATCAGTCGCAGATTGCTTTCAAGATAGGGCCAAGCCTGATCGTATCGTCGCAGATTACGTCCTGCTTCGGTCCACTGAAACCGTTCCGCATTGCTTTGCTGGCGAAAATCCTCTCCTTCTGTTTGCGCCAGTCCCGCTCGCAAGTTTCGGATTCTCTGAACGCCCGTGATGCGGCCCGATTTCCGTCCGTCTCCGCATAGATGATCACTTTCCTTTTAAATGCGGCATCATGATGAACTCAGTACTTCATGCTGATAGATAGAGCAGACGCTGAGAACGTGAAGACAGACGGTAGACTATTGCCTAAGCACGTGTACTGCAGCACACGGAGGAAGCTTCCGCATGCTACGGTAGCTAGGCACGACGCGCGTGCGAGGCGGCCATTTTGAAATGCCGACGCAGATTTAGGGTCGTGTTGAAAGTGCACGTTAGATTCGAGTAAACACAGTATTCGTTTAGAAAGCGGCACTATAGTGGCATCGCCCATTTGGTGCCATTACGATAACGCCACACCGCGCGCCGATGCTGCACCATACCGATACTACCGATACGACGTAGGTCAAAATGGCGACGCCGCTCGTGTACTTCAGCTGGCTACTGGCGCGGCTAGTAGCGGCTGCGATACTGACTTTTCTAGATGGCGCTAACTATGCACCATATTCATCAGTTTCAGTTAAAAATTGGCGCGTTTTTTAAAATCCTCGAATCTAAGCCGACCCTAGAGTTTCGTATGTGATTATTTGAAAAAAAAATGTGGTTGATCCCTCTTATATAGGAATCGGTATAGAACACGAAAGTGAAACGTGTCTTCACAGAAGTAGTGTAATGTTTATTGCACATTGATATATAATGTCTATTGGTGTTTTGTGGCTAAAGCGCCCTTAGGCGTTGATGCACCCACGCTGACGCCTGGTGGCACGTCTCCTCTATCACGACTACCAACGTCGATGACCATGAGCAACCGTCGTGCATATGGAAGCTGCACTACGCTGCACACGCTAGCACAACGCGAAAGACGAAGCACGTAACTGACACACTAATACAACGCGCAAGACAAAGCACGTAACTGAATCGTCACCGAGTCAAATCAGCGCGTACAGCGCGTCGTAATTGCAGCCTCCGCGATCAACTTCAGAAACATTTTCAGAGCTAATTGCGGAGGCCACGCTCCGCTGTGCTGAGTACGGTGAACGCCACCTAGGTGGCGTTGGTAGTGCTTCTTGATGCCAGCGTCCCTTCGAATGCTGGCATCGAGGCGTCGTAGTGCTGAGACCACCGAAGCGTTCACTGTCGGTGCGCGTTAGTACAGTGTACTAGAAGGGGCAGTGCAGCGGGCGGCACTCTCCGCGTGGCTCCCGCGGCGGCGCCAGTAGCGGCGGCGCTGCGATCGACCACTCTTGAAGAGAAGCAGACGACACACACTCGCATCCACTGCGACGCTCGTGTATGCTTGGCGCGCGCTGGAAACGTTGTTCAGATTTTTGCCCGTAAGCACTTAGTTTACTTAGTCTGTATTGTCTGCTTATGATCAAAAATACAATGCGTGCTGCTTTTTATTCTTTTTTTCTTGACACAGAAGCAAAAGCAGTCTCTGAAATAACTATAGCGCGTCTATCCTCGTCGCTTTGAATGTACCCACGCTCTCGAGAGTATACGGGCAGTTTCGTCGCAACTGAACGCCATCCAAAATAACTTTTTCGACACGTTCAGCAATCAGGATCGAGTTTGTTAAGCTTACAGAGCTTGAGGGCACAGACGAGTCTACGATCTCGAGCGAGCATATTCTAACTGTACATAATCGTTGGCGTCCCCCGCGGAATCCGTACCTCCGTGCCGTTGATGCAATGCACATAGTCTCTAACAATGAAGCGCTGCTCAAAATGTAGCTCACACACTGCGGAATCCGGTGTCAGCCTCTTATCGCCTCTATGCAAATTGCGTTCCCAAACGCTTCTTCGCTCCGGGTCTGCGGGCGCTTTAAACAGTGAAAACTTCACCGTTTCTTGACTTCACGAATACCCTGTGCTGCACCCAGGGGCGAAGCAATGGTTTAAGCGTCGCTTACGAGCCATTCGCGCGATTTAGCACTACACATTCAGACAAAAACGGGAGAAACACCACCTGACAAGCACTTCCCAGCCACGAAGCAAGCAACCGCATTCAAGAGTGGGCGATTGCAGCGCCGCCGCTTCTTTCGCCACCGGCGGCGTCAGGCGTCCTATGGGCCGCTGGCTCCGCCCGCTGCACTGCCCCTTCTAGTACACTGTAGCGTTAGTGTCATAATGCAGTACTTCTCTTTTCTGCTCGTAGGCGGCGGCACCGCCCCGAGCAAGAGCGCGGGTACTCGGAGGAGTGTTAGATATATAAGGCGCGTCTGTGTAGCTCTCTGCAAATGCGTTTGTGGCGCAATGGGTTAAACGCTCGGCGATCTATCGTCGCGGACCGAGAGGTCGTGGGTTCGATTTCCAAATTTTGCATGTTTGTGGAACTTTTTCTTCTGGTTTCTTTCTTTGTATTATGTTCTATGACGTATTTCCGTGACGGAAATACGTCAGTGAAGTCTTGGTGGACCCCGGCATAAAACACTTTCGTGTTAAAAAACTATCGGCCTAGATTCGAATAAATACGGTAATTGTAAAAGCATGCATCTCCTCTCCCTCTAGCCAGGCCGTCGCTGTGCACAGAGTAGCTGGGCGCATACGCAGCCTGCGTGCCTTATTGTGCAGGTAACGAGAGGTCTTCCCACGTGTTTAGTGCCGGATGTTGCGTAATCTCAAATTTCGGAGTCACATTGCAGCGAGAGGCAGAAAAGCATGAGGGAAGCGAACACTTCCCTATGCCTGCACTCTTCATCACGTAAGCATTGTGGTAGTGAGTGTTTGCAGTCGTCAGGTGAGATCTGTTCATGTTTACCTGTGCGTGCATGCCACCATGCTTGTTAATTGAATTATTAAGCAAATGTTTACTGCAATATATACAGCCACTAAAACAAGTCTTTGTTAGTTGCCTAATACTTTGCTATCTTATCAATGCTTCGCCTATTGAGGGATACTGCTACTGATATTTCGAACGCCATACCGGATCTTGCTTGATTTCTCGGACATGACACGTGCATGCAGATGTGTGATTTACAAGAAATATAGCAGCGCAGTAAACAAGGGTTTATTACTCATCACCTCATGCGATGTTAAAGCGCAGCTTTCGTTGAGACGTCTGATGGGTTTCAATGTTGCATTGGTTGGACAGTGTGGGGATTGTAAACATCGTCCCACTGCAGGCAACACTATCAGCCGTGGCACGCAGTAATCAAGCACACTAGGGGAAGGGGGACGCCGCTAAAAAAATTAGTTTGTTGTGATTGACTGGTTTTGATGCTCCATTGGTCGAACTAGGACTGTGTGGATAGCAGTCCGCTGGTGAGTTGTTTTACTCACCCCACTTCCTTCGTGAGTGTCGAGTACAAGGTTGGCAACTGTGGTAAAACTCTCCTAAGATATGCAACTTAGCATGTTGTATCACTGCACCGTTTCACAAAATCTTACATTGCTCATTGATGCCTAACTCCCTTACACTCAAGCCTGTGCTGTTGCGTCATTTAATCACTGTAGCAATGGGTGGCTTGTTTATTCCACTGTGTACTGCTGCATATTTCACTGTACTTCTGTATTCTTTCACACTGGACATTATGCTAAGAGATGCAAGCTGCTTGTGGTTACTTATACTAGCACTGAATACTTCAGTGTCGTACATAACTTGGGCCATTTGGTGCATAGCTACTGGGAAACAACAGCACTGGAACTGGATGACAGCAAGGATGAAAGTATGATTCCACAACTTAACCATATTCTTCTCTATTAAAAAATGAAGGCACCTCTATACAGGTTGTGCCAGCTTACTTTAACCAATGTTTAACTCATTCCGTGCCTTGGACAAGCTGGACGCGTCCATCCCTTTTCTGGTCAAAATGGCCAAGGATGGGCTCTGCTCTTCGACGGTACTTTTAATTTTCTCAGTGCTTTGTTTTGCTTCTAGTAGATGGCAGCACACAATCCATGAGGAAGCGCAAGCAGGAGGAAGTGAAACAGGAGGAAGTGAAACAAGTTGGCAACTGCGGTCTTCAAGAAATGGCACCGCCGGCAGCTTGAGCTTTGTTGGCTTCATTGCAAAGTTTAACTTTCGCCCCTAAATGCATCAAATTTCGTTCAAATTGGACTGTGGAGAGTATTTTCGGATCTCATGTGCATTTGCCGAGGGAATTCAGTGTTGGCCTTGAGCTAAAGCGTTCTCCTAATCTAATTTGAATGCTGCGAGGCACAATGAAATATATGTATATAGTGCTGACCAAAAAGGTGGGATGTTACTGAACACGTGTAAAGGGGTCCAGTGTACTAGATCTGCACTTGACTTCTGTTAATTCGGTCCTTAGGGGACCGACGAAATTGGTCAAATTATCCGGCAGATCGAATTGAGCGAAAGGCAGAAAGATCGCCAAAACAGGCAGTTGATTCACTTGGGAGTATTTGTCTTTAACGTTAGTTCCACCACAATACATTCCTGTTATGTGGTGAAGCATACCAAGCGGGGAAAGGTGCCACTGTCATGGGACATAGCACGCCTTTCTTAATTTACACACGCACATGCACCATCCCTGGTCACTGTTCCAGCACCGAGAATCCTAATATGTTTATTGACAGGCCTTCAGAGTTTTAGATATAACCCCCCCTCTTTTGTTGGCTTTAAACGTTTCCTCAACTTTTGCAGTTTTCTTTTTTTCATCTTACTGCCTTCCTTTTTGCTAGCTTTTTGCAGCCTTTCTTTTGCAGATGGCTTTTTTCTGCTTTTGTGCACGGCTCGTGCGCGTGCATATAATTAAGGAAAACATACTAGGCCCTGTTAGCTGTCTCATATAGAAGACGCACATGGCGGGCGAAACGAGGGCTCTAATCGGTACAGCAATGTCAGAAACAGCTCTTAATGGCTGCCAGTATGCTTATTAGATGTATAGGTGCGCATACTGTGACCGGAGACAGTGCATCCACGCCTGTGTAATTAAGAAACGTGTACTGTGTCCCGTGACAGTGGCTCTTTCCCATTCTTGGTATGCTTCTCTGCAATAAATGGTGTACAGTATGCTTCACCACATAATATGGCTGTATTGCAGCGAAGCTGACCAGTCAATTTTGAATTATGTATTTGATAAAGGCCAATTTTGAGATCGGAAGAACGGAAGCTTGGGCCCATAGAAATGTATGGGCGCCGGCTGGGACCTTCGGTCGGGATCGAATTAACCGGAGTCAAGTAAGCATAAGTCTACTGTATGCTTGATAGCCTTCTCCTAAATTATACCTAAACTAATTGCCAAAGTGCACCAGTTAGCTCATATGCCAATCGCATTCCTTGAGAAGCGTAGCAAAACTGCTCCCGCCTCCTGTTCGTCCACCCTTGGAACAGCAGTGCCCTGCGGTGGTGTTGGCACCAAGGGCCAGCCAGTGGTGCCAAAGGACGAGCTGCTCGATGCCATGGACGAGTTCGAGCTGTCCCAGAAGGATGCCAGCAACATGGCCTCCGGTGAGGCGACCCCTCCCCCCCCCCCCCCCCCCCCCCGTTGTGTCATTGGTGGCCTGGGGGCCCTGTAGGCAAAGCGGGGAAACTGAGGCGCACCACTTTTCGCCAGGTCAAACAAAAAGACCCCACTCCACAGACGAGCAAGGGCCAGGTTATTTGTGATGAAGAGGTCAGCTTCTCATCAGTGATGAGAAGGCGATGGACAGCCATTTAAAATTGTCTGCAGACATATCATTTTACCTCCGGATGTGACCAGCCCATGTACGGCAAGTGCCTCATTTGTAGAAGAGGACAATCTTTGGTGTCTTCATTTTGCTTCTTCTGCACAGAGGTGTCTGATAAACAGCTCAAATGTGTGGCACATGGCAAACTTACACTGCTTTGTTCAACACCTGAATAGTAGCGTACACCGTAGACTGTAAAATGGCGTGGCCATTGAAGGCCACCTGCAACAAAATTTCAGTTTGGCTAAATTTGTTATAAATGAGTAGTGCAGTCAAACCTGCATATAGTATCGAACTCGCAGAAAAAAAAAACACAAATTAGTTCAATATATCATTAAATTCAGTGAGAACTAAGAATTTGACGGATGAAAGCACATAAAATTTGTAATGGAACTTCATTGACGAAATGGACCTAATTGCGGATTACTGTGGCACAAGATAGTCCCGAATCATTTTGTGGGAAAGCATGGATTTTTTCGCATTGTCCAGTGACTCGGAGCAGCTGAAGTCTCAGCCTTCCACTGGAAGTTCAGGCTGAAGCACCGGAACAGGGCGAGCACACAGATCAAGTTGCAGCAGGAGGGCGCAGGATCAGAGTTCTTGTACTTGCTGTTCCCTTCACTCGTGTGTGTAGTGATTCACGACATTGGCAATGCATTCCTCATTCTCGAGCTCTCCCGTAGTCGCAGCGCCTTCGTCCACGGACACAAACTTGTCAAACGTTGACCCTTCTATAATTGCTGACAAATCGCTACAAACTTTGTCAAACCTGGCGATAGCTTCATTGCACTCATTGGAAGATTTTCCAGTGTCGTCACCGGGAATTTGCAAACCAGCACATTGGATCATTTCCTTCTGAATGTCATCCCAGGACGCTGCTCACGATGGACGCTGCAGCAACACCATATTTAATTTCTCTCCGCACTCAACTTGATAATTTCCAACTTTATCGTAAATGGCAGATTCTTCCACTTTGCGCTAGCCATCACACAAAAACAAAGGCAACACGTGAGATAATATTTAGATAGATAGTAGATAACGATGAAGCCTGCGGGCTTTCTCAACAAAACTGCTGCTGCTCACGATAGACATTTTCAATAGTAGCACAGTTGATCTGGTCGGTAAATTTAAAGGCACAGGCTAATATTTGGATTTGTCTAGTTTTTCCAGATGTTATCATTAGGTCAACAATATTGTTGCGCTGCCAGTGAAAGGGTTAAGCAACGCAAGGCTTGGGCAAACAAAATATCTGTTACGAAAAGTACAATGGCAATGGCAGCACTTGTCATTGCCCTTTCTGAGAAACTAGACAACAGGTGTTTGAGAAGGGGGTCGGTACACCATATGTCATGGTGCTGTTTGTTTGGCCTTCCTGGAGTGTTGCATGTTGCCATACTGTTACATTCAAGTGGTCTTATTCTGTTTGGCAAATAGGCATACAAAGGGGCACCTACCAAGAGTCCCGTCTTCCACACCCAATTCTTCGCACATTATTTATCACTTCTTAGCTCATGTTAGCACATGTTAAGAAACATCTCATATTAATCCATTCAGGAGTATTTCAATCAATGAATAGATAGCTTTCACTTGGTCTTACTACACCCTTCACCAGTGTGCATGCTTCGAATTACCTGCCTTTCATACTAGTGTTGGTTAGTTGGTTTGTGTTTAACATGGCAAGCATAGCAGACAGTGGGACCAGTGATGTGAGCTGTGTCCCATGCGGACAACACTTGTATCTTCATCTGCACTGTTTGTCATGTTAAGCTACCTTTGATACTCGTCTGCAAGTTTTTCAGCAGACTATACATTGCACTGCAAATTTTCAACCCTTTCGGCGAGCTTAGGGGACAGGGTATGCTGCCTTCTCCTGCCTTCCGCCCCCATGTGCCCCTTTAGTTTTGTAAGCTGCTCTGTTCTAGTGCCATCAGTCATGAGAGCGGCACAAAGTTACGAATTTTAATGGCACATGGTAAAATGGCAAGCGATAGTGTAAACGAATGTAAAGCACTGTCAGCATAAAAGGCATTTCACGGGTGCAGTCAGACAGCTGCCTCCTTAACACAGTGGTCTGGTGCGCAAGTCAACATTCCTAGTGGTGCAGTACCACATTCTGCACTTCGCAGCTGTCCTCCATAACGTTACCATGGAACAGTCAGATCATTCAGTCTGCACTGCATTGCTTAGCAGGGACAGCATAATCCTGGTTGAATGTTCATTCCATTTCCTGCAGAAATGAAGGGACACTGCCTTTTAGGCCATAAACGCTTATTGAGAATGGCAGTGTAGTCATGGCAGTTAGCACGACACAACTTCACACTGTTAGGGCTCATTCACCTCAGCGACTCACAGAGGGCACACAATGAATTTGGTTACCTCCCTTCTGACGTAACACCCCAGAACGAAGGTTGAAAAGCGACCGGTCGCAAAGGGTCGCCTTGGTAGAAAAATGACTGGGTTTTTTTTTTTATTTTGGAAGATGTTGGAACATGTTGACGGTTATTTTGCATTGTTATGGCAGTTAGAGCTGTAAGAGTGGCAGTAATCATGAGAAATTTTGGTGTGGCAGTGGGCAGGCTGCAGTTTCCGGTGTGAACAATGGTTGCGCAGTTGCAGTCAGTCGCACGAGCTCTGTCAATCACCGGTGTGAATGCACCCTTAGAAGGGTACGAAGTCTCCACAAGTCACTGCATTTGTGCACATCACAGTCATGCGTAGGGCCAGTAAGACTTTCCCAGTGATGTTATGTTTCATTTTGGCTTGCACTAGCTTTCTGTTGTTCTTTTCTCTTCTTTGTCTGTTGCTAGAGGTAAAGCTTTGTACTCATTTGATTGTGCACACGACTGAGGCTGTCTTTTAAACAACATTTAGATGTTGCTGTTGGAATGCAAAATCTGGACAGGGTGACCAGTTTCACTTATTTCTAACAGATTCAGGTATGTTAATTTCGCCGTGTCTTTTCACGAAGTTTCCAGTAATCTGTCACAGTGTTGGGGCTTATTGTTAGTTGAAGGTTTTTCATTCCCTCCCCCTCCAAAAAAAAGTTAATCTGATGTATTTTCTTGCATTCGTGAGTCCTTTTGTATGGTCTAATCTTCAATGTCCTCTGGAGTTGAACAATGGAATTAAGATACTATGAGCATCGAAGATTAAACACTACTTTCAATTCATGCACCTGTCATGTTTAAAGAGCAACAGAATAAAACTGCACATCTTTTTGAAAGCGGCCGAGAGAATGAGGACACAGCATTATGACTTTGCATGTGTCTTTTTCATTATAATATTTAGTGTTTATTTATCAGACAAAGGGTAGCAATGTGTGAAAATACTTAGTGATGATGTTTCTGCCTGTCTGCAGTTGTCAGTGATTACGGCAATTCTTTACTGTAGAAAAGCAATGTTTGGAAAATTTTGCCACTTGCCACACCATTCATGCTCTGGGCAGTAGGCTGACTTGCTGCAGTTTGTCACTCACTCAGGCTGCTCCCATGTTGAACACAACATGTTCTTATTTCACACCTTGGTATAATCATTAGTTGTCAGTGCTGATTTTTTTTTTTTTTTTTTTGCTTACAGTGATGTCATCTCACATCAAGCACCTTGCAATAAGAAAAGTCGTGTGCCTTGCAACTTTTCACCCTTTTATTTAATTTGAGTATCCAGCACAATGTTGTCAAAGGAGCAAGGCTATGATTCAGTTCAAAAGCAGTGTCATTTCCATCAAGGGGAGATTTTAATATACATTTTTTTTTCCCCTGGTATTGAGTTACATATCAATACAAGAAGAAAGGAATGAGGACTTGAACATCATTGTTTTTAGTTGCCTGCTTTGCACATTTAAGTGCATGAAAAGTAGTGTGCCCTTTTCAAGACGTATGCGTCAGCACTCATTACGAGCAAGCATGTAGGCGCCTGTGTGTCCGTGTCTCCCTTCTTGTGTGTCGTCTGTTTGCGCTGTTTCCCAAAGTTTCGAGCAAGCATGTGCTGGTGCCAATTGCCACTCTGCTTGTTCCCCACTTCAGGACTGGAAGACAACCACCACGCTGCAATGCTTTCGGACGATGACGCCGACATGCCACGTGACAGCGTCAAGAGCAACGTGTTTGCCGGTATGCCCGCTCAACTGATCAGCTGAGCTGAGCACAGCTAACCGTCATAAATAGGGTTGATGTTGGGTTCACAAACAAGTCAGTGCACCACAAAGTTTCAAGGATTTATTGCTGATGCCGCACAAGAAATTACTCACAGCAAGCATTCACTGTGTATCTGAAGACAATAATGAAGATGTTTGACAGCTGAAAGTAATGAGAAGACAGTCATGTGTTTCTTACTAAATTGTTCCTGTACTGAGAATCAAAATCATTGCTTTCACCTAGCTATGGGACATGCTCAAATAGAGCAGATGACTGTTGGGGTTTTGAACAGAATAACAATAAGACTTCACAGTTCCATGAAACAAGTAACACAGTACGCACGCGTTTGTCACCGATTACTCCTTTACTGAAAATCATGATGAGTTGTATGGATGTGCTGTTATTTTATGACACACCAGCATCAAAATGCCATTCTTTCCTGTGTGGCCACAATCATTAACAAGCAAAAAATCTGTGTGACACTACTTACGTCAAGCAAGAAAAGTGGTATCTTAAACCTTGATGCAGTCTTGCGTAAGCACAAGGAACGAGAATGCGTAATGAGCACGACTCATTGTAAAATGAAGAATGTCCAGCGACTCTACGAGCAGAGATTGTCACATCAAAAGAGTGAAATGAATGGCTGTGGAAAAGAGAGAATGTAAGCACACTTTGAGGCGAGCTTGCTGGATTAAAACATGGACACCTAGTTCTTGACTTGCTGCACGGAACAAATGCTGCCTGCTCAGACATTCAGAGACCAATACCCAACTTCTGCACACAATTTATTGCATGTTGTTATGCCTTCTAGTAGAACAATGATTTCATCACTTGATTCATGTGGCTTCCACTGAATTTCCATTCATTCCAATTGTTACTTTTTGTTTATTGAATGACCATTGGCTTTCATAAAATTATTTTCGACATCGAATGGATTGTGGATTTCAGAATGAATTCAGATTCCACTGACATCTTCCAAATCATGGGCTTCTTTTTAGACATAATGCTTAAGTTGGCATAGAACGCCATTTGATGCTTAAGTAATGTGCCCAATAGTGTACATCATTTTGTCTTGGTTTGCACTGTCAACTAAAAGAAGATTTGGTCTAACAACATTAAAGGGAGAAGTTATCACGTGAAACTCCTCACTTCATTACGCTTAACTCTTACTCAAAGACCATATTTGTTAAGTACTCAAAGACCATATTTGTTAAGTATTGTTTGATATTGATACCTGCACAGTTTGTTCTGATGAGGTTAAAAATTACTCCACATACTGTCTTGATAACAGTCGAGCACAGCAAGCAATACTGAGAGTAGTGATGAAATTTCCTGCTCCATGCTTTGCCAGCTGACAGCACTGCCAGTCCGTTTGGCTCATTGTCCTCACTTTATCATGCTTAACTTGTAGTTGGGTACACACACAGTTGAACACACCAGGCAGGTGTGTTATGAGATGAAGTATACTGCCTAATGCTGTGTTCAAAGTTTGAGATCAAACGGCTCAGGTGTACAGAAAAACGTTTGGTTAACCTTAAGGTGATGTTGAAAACGCAATTTTTTTTCTTATTTTTCTTTCTTATTTTTTTTGTAATCAAGTGTGCGATTCATTAGAGCATATTTTGCAGCAATATTTCATAATATGTGCCTGTGTTGTTTCTTTGAAAAGATATAGGGAAACCTGTAACCCACCCAGTGTCTTTTACTTCGAAACTGAAGGTACCAGTTTCATGCGTAACATAAAACTGCCCAAATTGTGAACTATTTTCTTGTTCTTTAATGTTAATTTTGAATTCAAATGAGTAATAAGAACTCAAAAGCATTTGCAGCATGTTTCCTGTAATAAACAAGCTGTAGTATGGGGGACACACTACGTTTGAAATGTGTTTACGCTCTGCAGACTTTTTGCTTGTTGAAGGAACGATAGATTGACTTTATTTGTTGTCTTTATACACTGTAGTTTCCTAATTTATACTAGTAGCTTCACTAGGGTGAGGTTTGGAGGGCAAAGGCAAGATAGATGAAAGCTTGGTGTGAGAGAGAAATTTATTTGCAGAAAGGCAGAGACTGCCCGGTGTAAGTACATAAAAAAACCATAGTGCGCAATGGACGTAGTGATGGGAGTGCTTCAGGAAGTGCATTGAAGCTTGGTTATTAATATGGAGGGTGGCTGCAGTATTCTGGAGTCAAGCTCTGCACTGGAAGGAAAAAAACATAGCTGTCAAATGTTGTGTTACCCTGAATGAGTGCTTCAATGGTACAAATTGGCATAGGGCAACCAAGGACAACTATGTGGCCTTCCAACTCTCAAATTTGCTGTGTATGATGCTCTGTGCAATTTCAGCAATGGCAAGAGAGGCACACTTGGTATGCTGAAGCAAGTCAGAATAAAGATTTGCCTTAACATTGTCTCACAAATTGCCGGTCGCTGAATGCAAAGGCCACCCGTTACCATAATGATGCTACAAAACAAGCTCGAAGAAGAAAGACAAGGTGCTCCAAGGACAAAATTAGACAAAATTAAGAAGCGGGAGAAGACAAGCTAGGACTCCGGGGAATTTTAGCTCTCTTGAATGTTTTTTGTGAGCACTACTGGTGTTTCAAATCATTCTCATTGATTTTCTCAGAGCCAGCTTCTTAACACGAAGATGTTTTATCCTGGGTTTCATGACTGATTTCCGGCATTGGATGTAACGTCCGCCATCTGGGATTGGTGAGGCAAAGTACTGCATCGTGGCACTAACGAGCACCGACAGGGAGCGCTTCGGTAGTCACAGCGCAGCGGAGACTTCAGCGCGGTGTTGCCATAGAATAAAGAACCAAGTGTTAACGGCTTTGTGACTTTGTAAACTCAGTTTCAACGAAGTACTGTGTAATAAATAATAAAATAAACATTATTAAAAGTGTCTGACGGCAGGAATCGAACCCAGGACCTCTAGTACAGAAGCCCGACATTGAAACCATTACGCCATGGACGCATGCACCGATACGCTGCTTAGAACGCCCTTATAAGTTTCTTGCGGGCAAGTCAGCACGTTAAGACTCCGTTCGCCAACAGGATGCCACGCGCGAAGCAAACATGCAACACGGTCTCCATCCCACAAATCGTGCGCCGTTCACTGCATCGAGCCGTGAGTTCATGAAGGAAACATTCAACAGCTTCTGTGAAGACATGTTTCACTTTCGTGTTCTTCCGATTCCTATGAAAGAAGGATCGACCATATATATATATTTTTTTGCAGTTCTTTCATGCATCAGCAAGCATAATTCCTTTTCTAATTAAAGGTTTTTGAATGAAACATTCTATATATACTTATTTCATACCTAGTTGGCCATGCGATGAACCACCAAAAATAAAATTGTACAACAACTTCTGACATGGCCGTGTTTTATAGCAAGGCATACCTCTCAGAAGTTTAAAAGGTTATTGTATTCTTTTTAGAGTACATTGCATTTTTAAGCTTTTTGGGACCCAAAAAAATTGTTAAAGGGTCCTGAATGATGTTAGTATCATGAAGAAACTCTTTAAATGGCAACAATGGGTAACAAGGATATTCAAGATTAATGAAATCGCACGTACGGACAGACATAAACATGTAATATGTCATAATATCGAATGGTCACTGTTATCTCGCTATATAAGCATACCGTGAAACACCGCAGAAGCGCTCACCCCACTTTCACTGAAAATTGGGTTAATCTAGATATGGGGCGCTTGTCCGGTCGAAGCAGTGAAAACCAAGATGGCGGCCAACGAAAAACTTCTAGGCAGGGCTACAATGGCTACGAAATCGGAGAAAGCATGTTTATTTTGAAATGGTAAATGATGGGTAAGCGAATACAGTCAACGACCGATTTTCCGGACGCCCGAATTTTCGGACATGCTCGATAATTTGGACGCCTTCGCGGCACTGCCACGTACCGCATAGAGTCAATTTATAAGAACGTCTCAAATTTTGAACGCGAGAAAGGTTCGCCGTACAATTTTCCGGACATTTTGCCATCACCGCAGGCCCGAACCTGCATTAATCGAAGCCACCACAGCCGCATTTCGATTATCTCGCCGTCTCGAACCGGCGCTCTCACATGCAGGTCCTCTGGCAGCCATAGCCACCACCGCGGCTACGCTAGGCCTAGCGCCTTTGACTTTCGCTACCAAGTGTTTTGCTGTTCGGTGCCATGTTTCTATTGGAACAATTTGCCGCTGCTCACAATGGCGCCGACTCCGCCTTTGTAATTCTTGCCAATGGCTTCGAAGCTTAAAAAACACAGCACGTTGCATAATGCTGGTTCCTGGAAGTCAGCTTCGCCTCAGTACAGTAGCGTTATGCGCTGAAGCATACGCAAAGTATTGCGGCGAAGCATATCATGAGTGGAAAGGGGCAATTGTCATGGGACACTGTATGTGTTCCTTAATTTTGGCCACTAGGGTGTCCGAAAAATCAGATATTGACTGTATCCCCGTCAGTGCCCCTAGCGCCTTGTAGCAACCGCAGTGGGGTGAATATTTTGGCTGATGCCGGCGCTTTGGAGGTGGTGAGCACTTAACATATAATTTTCAGAATTCTGAAGTTTTCGAAATGTTAATACTGGGCGCTTATGTGCAACTGGGCACTTCTGCAGTATTTTACGGTAGGTGATGCAACAAGTTGATTAAATTAATACGGAAGGAGTTCATTATGTATGTATAGGTTGAAAATCAGTCAAGCGTTGTATGAAAATTAGGTAGAAATTATTCTGGAATGAATGAATTTTTATGTAGCATGCTGTTATTTTTTTTTTCATTCAGAATTATTTCGATCTCGTTAGTTTTGGTTCGATGCAAAGAATAAAGCCTCTCATGTTACTGCCATAAATTGTTCGTTATGGTGAACTAAGTTTCAGTTATGAGTGCTAGTATGAGACCTACATTTCTTTACAATCTTTGCAATGTAAAATTATAAAAAAATATTTTACACATTCTGTTAGACCTTAATTTGCCTAGACAAATGTGCTCATTAAACTGATAGAACCGAACATAGACTGTTAATGTGTATTCTTAGTCATCTAAAAAAATTTAATTCCTGAACTTGGCATCATATCTGAGAAAATTACTAACATATTTTTTCGAAATTGTATAAGCTCAACTACATGCTTCTTGTACATAAGAGGATCATCACGCTTAGCGAATATGATGGTTGGGAAATGCTTCTAAGATGTTTTAACCCCTTAACCATTTTATTATTTTGACAATTTCTATGCCCAAACTGCTTAATTTTTTTTTTATTTGACATTGAATGTTTTCCTTCTAAAAAGCAAATTTTCGATTTTGAAAAAAAATTGAAGAACATACTAGGTCAAATTAGCATAATAAAGTGTATTATTGCTTATGATAAAGGAGGCGAGCGACCAGCTGGTAATCAACAATAACAAACAGCAAGAGCGCAGTGCGGAAAGTTTTATCAAGTCATAGGGCGATGTTATATTGAACGCCTTACTGGGGCGGCCAAAAACTGAAACCAAGGAGGCTTCGTGGAGCTGTCATTCATGTCGATGCGCCACCAATTTCGAAGTTATCGCTTTCTCTTCCAGAAACGAAGTAAACTTCGGTGTCGAAATCATTATCATCCGAAGAGCTGGACTACAGCCAAAGGTTTCTTTTCTGCGCCGAAGGACCAGCAACATATGCTCCACCGGACCCCATGTTTTGAAACACGAGTTGCCCCCGAAAGAAAAGTGAAACAGGGGTTGAAAAAAAAAAGAAATTATCTGCCTAGTGCTGCCATCTGCGAAGCGACACACCAACTAGCCCGCAAACGAACGTGTCTCGTTCAAAACGCTTAAAAGGAGATATTGTCTCGAGCGGACAAGCTACACCCGTCCAAAACGGTTTTAAAACAGTTCGGAGAAGGCGAGCTGTGCTCGTCAGAAACGGTGGTTAAATTGACACTAAGTCGTCTTGAAATGCCAGGCCTGGCATCATCAACATTGTTATGACATTATGACAAAGAGCTAAATTTGACATTGTGTAGCAATAAGGCTAGGTGTGATGCTGTTGTTCACTAGAACGTAAGGAAGAACACCACGTGCATTTCTCTTAGGTGTACTGGCATGTCCAGCAAACGAAAATCGACTGAGTGTAGCATGATGTCATGATGCATTCACTGCCTGGGTACATACACTGAAATTGTTTCGTAGAAACAAATCTTACACAAAGCTATTTAGGCCAGACTCGAGCTTGCCACCATTTTGTTTTCGAAGATATAGAAGGGCTTAGACCTTCAGTTAATGTAAAAAAATGATGTGACTAGTCAGAAATGTTATGTCAGTACTTCTTTAGAGCCAAATCAGCTAGCCTCTGCATCTTCTCTGTGCACTTGTCAACCGTTGCCAGCTTCGTGTCGCAAGGCACTGCATTGTTCTGGGATGAGTATGAATGGCACGGGTGCTGGCGACTGTGCATAATAGGTGCCTGAAGCCATAGAGTTTTGTGCTAAAAGCACTAGACCGAATATGATATCTGTTTGCTTCGATGATACAGCACTTCGCCTTGCATAGAATGATAGACCGTACTACATGGGTTATGTCTAAACTTCGTCTTTCTGGCTTTGAGGATTCTGTTTCAACCTAATACTGTCATCTCCTAATTTCACCATTGTAGCACATTAAGAGCATCACAAATGAAAATAACTCTAGAAATATCTGGAATAGTCACCTATAGTGAGTGTCACTGCCCAAAACCCACCCAGGGGCCATATTACGTAACGATTCCTTCTATTTTATTTTTTTTGTCATTTGTCATTGTAGGGCATATGCTATACTTCGTTATCGCTGTTATCGGCAACATGCTAGGATAGGTGATATGCGAATGGCTAGATCGAATGAAAAGGACCCTTACATAATGCAGCTCCAGATCCTAGCGACAGGCATATTCAGAAGTGTCAAGACTTACTTATGCATTCAATATTAGATAACGAAAAGAAACAGTAGTTGTTCACGTAAAAACACTGAAATCCTCTAAATAAATGTTGTGCGTCTAGCACAGTATATAGCTGAACCACAAAAAATAATAAGAGAAGTTAATTTGACTGTCTATATGAAGCCATGTCAACTTGTAGAAAAATGTATCTTGCCAATCATTCCCATTGGGGTTAGAAGAGCTGCAGTGCTGGGTTTTCCTTTTGTAACTTTAATTAAAAGCTCTATGCATTGAACCCATTGAGCGTTTTAATGCTGTTTATTAAAATGTGTTTAAAAAGACAAGAACACAGTACACTCTATGTGTGTTATGGTTTCTTGCTTTTTTGTGTTTTTAATGTACTATGCCAAAATGCTCATTATCACCAGCCCAAATTTTCAAATCCCTTCATCTTAAAGGGGCCTTGAGCCACCTCTCAAGCTTGGTGAAAAAGTACATTCTGCAAATAGTACACGCTGCTGTGAACATCTCAGCCAAGTTTTGCAGTCATACGTGGCATGTGGTGCTCACAAACAGAGCGCGAAATTAGCTTTTCTTCATGCACCCTTTTTCAAACAGAAGCCTTCTCCTCACCCATTTCACGGCTGCTGGCGGTTGCCCCTTGACGTCAAGGAGCAGATTCGCATAGAGTGCTGCCATTGGCCGATAGTTGACATCAGTCAAGAAGGGTGCATGGATCAGTGCACTTTTTCCTTTTGTTACTGTCTATAATATTTGGTGCAGTGAACAAAACAGGCTGAAGTAAGCGATAATCTGCATTTCAGATGATAGAAACGACGCACTTCTCCGAAGAATCCAACTATCGCCTACTCGCGCTCGGTTGCGTTTGCCCACATAAGAATGTAACTTTGGCCAAGAGATTCGTGAGGTGACGTACTTTAATAGTGAGGCCATTCTAGGATTAGTTTGAAAAGTGTTTCAGGGCCTCTTTAAGCTATGAGTACTAAACAAACAAGATGCAGGAAGAAGATAAAGACTCCAGCACAGACTAGTAAAGTTGCTAGTCGGGGTTTACTCAGTCTATGCTGTTAAACTTAATACTGCCAACCAACTATGTGCCATCTTAGCAATTCAGTACTGTGCAGCAAGAGCTGTGGGTTGCGTCAGCCAATTAGGAAAGAGAATCGAAAGAAGGACTTCTTCCTGCATGGCCTGCTTGTGATAGCTCTGTGTGACACTGAGTGCAGACTTCACCGAAGGATTAGTAGCACACAGTGGGTGGGTCCTTCCTCCTCTAAAACACACAGGCAGGTTGTGTTACTGATCGACTGACATGAACCCTAGCCTACCTTGCACTGTAGGAACTGATGGAGTATATAAGCATGACATTCACTTTGATGCAAATCCCTTCTGTCTTCTTCTCCCACGTGTGAGACTTCACTGCATTATTCTACCGTGTCCAGGCACCACCCAGCTAGAGAAAACCGAGCCCCCCTGCTCCCCCGGCGGGCTGCTCAATGTGCCCAGTGGTCACCACCACCACCACCACCACCACCAGGGTGGTGGAGACGGTGGCGACGGCGTGACGTCGTCCGGCCTGGGCAACATCAAGATGCCCGACGATGCTGTGTTTGGCTTTTCGGGGGGCATCTTCAAAGATGGGGCAGCCGAGGCTGCTGGAAACAGCACCGAGCACCACCACCAGCACTGCGTCGTCTCCACGGTGGCTGGAACGACCACGTCGACAACCAGTACGCCTGGTGAGTGGCTAGCCTTTGGTTTGACACGCGCAATGACAGCAACAATCTGTGGCCCCAAGAAACTTCCGACCATGGGCCTCATCAGTCTACTGTGTGGAAACATAGTAGATTGATATGGTGCTTCGATGTACAGAAAGTCTCATTTTACGTTTTCAGGTAAAAGAAAGGTGCATAATGTCTCAAGTATAATGCTTATAACGTTTCATATAACTTACGCAAACCTAACTTGTAAAGTTATGATTTTCAACAGGGGGAAAAGTGAAGAGAATCTGCGGGCTTCTCTTGTAACGCACTCCCGCTACTCGCCCTTGTAATTTTTGCCCCTTCTAAATTTAGTGGGTTTTGACAGTGGGCAAAGCTGGAAGCCATCCAGGGCCTATGTTAGTAAACAGCTAAAGGGTCTGTAGGGTTGCACCCAGGAGAAAGATGGTGCAGAAATTTAGACGTGAATACAATGTTCAATAGCAGCCGTTGGTGGAATAGCGCCCATGAGAGCAGACTTAAGTGACATTTGGGTTGGTTTGGGTTGGAGGAGGGGTGCACAGTCTTGTTCATGGCAAAAGGATGTGCAACACCATTAGCTAAACCCGCTGTAGCTGCCCCTTCCCGCTTTTGACTATTCATGTATCTGATCAAGATCAGTCAGTTTTTTTCCCTGCACATAAGTGAGGCCATTCACTACCACCCACTAATTTTGGTTCTTCGGCATTGCACTTTGGGCCGTGCACTTTGTCTAACCCCCTCCAGTTATTAGCCTACAGACACTCATTTCCCTTGTGTGTACCAACCACCAAAAGGGGGGGTTTAGTGCTTTAGTCATTTAGTGCTCACTAAAGCCTGATAATACAGGGTATTCAAAACTAAGCTTTATGGTTTTCTTAAAGTTAGGCACTGAGAGGCACGCGAAGACCACCTGTGAAAATAAGTTATGTGACTAAGGGTGCACAAAGTGAGATGATAATTATCGCTGTGAGCAGCCCAATTAACTAAAATTAAACAATTATTTTTTGTTGACTGCAGTAAGTGGGTATGTTTGTATTGAAAACTTAGAGACAGTCGAGTTTCTACACAGTATCAGTCGGAAGAGTTATTCTAGCGTGTCCGTGCTCCGAGATATCAGACTCCAAATTTCAATTGTCATACTGCTCAGAATAATCGAGAATTAAGACGCGACAATTGTCATGAATTCCAGTGAATGATTATGAAGCTCAGTGACCACTTCTGTGGAGGGATGGCGGTGCCATCTTCTCTCTTGAGTCGTGGTGGTGTGTTGACTAGAGGAACGTTCTTGAATACCGGCGTAACGCTCCGCTCCAACGCAGCAACCACTACGCTGGTTGTTTACGATATGCGAATCACCGCGTATGAAGACTCACGACACCACCTACAAGAATAACGATGTGGCGTAGTAGGCGAGAGCGCGAGCCAGCGTCTTCATGTTTTGTTTCCCACGCGACGTCATCCTTTTACACAAGGCGCGCATCTGCTCCCGTTTCTTTAACCACGCGACGCCATCCTAGGCCCGCGCGCTGGCGTTGGCCGCTGACGTAACGCTCCCCCACTTCGCAGCCGCGGCTCCAGGCTTCGCCCCGCTCCGCGAGAACGCCCGCTCAGATAAACAGATCCGGCGGGCTTGAGCCTCCTATGCTTAATGTACGACAATAAAACTGCGAAGTTACAATGAAAAACTTGTAGCGTATGAACGGTACTGTGCTGGTACTGGATATTGTCAACGTGTAACTGTGATCACAATGAGTGCTACAGTTAAAAAAAGTTGCCTATGCGTAGTTCTTAGTTTAGCTGTTAGTTGTATTATTTATATATGAACACTTCAGCAAGAGATCTCTTTCACTAAGCAGGTAGGTCGCGGAACCGATGACAGCCAATGAGGCAACCGTTGACACCCCAAGGGGAAACTAATCAGGCGCGAAGGCGCTCAAGCGGACCTTGGCGTGCTTGGCAAAAGGGACGTCCCCTCATTCATTCGACGCCACCGACGGGACGAGTAAGGCACGGCAGGCGCCAGGAGGTCCAAGGTGTTCATAAGAAAAAATAACTACGGCAACTTCGCGACACCACACTCCTACGGAACACAACTAAGCTTGTGAGCGAGCCAGCTTTACTTCCACATGGCTGATACCACGGGTACTGGTGAAAAATACTTTTGAAGAATGCTGGTGGCCATTTTTTTTGCGACAAGGCCATCCCCCTGTCAGCGAGGGGGCGATGCAAAAATCTGAGGGGGGGGTCAGGACATCCGGACATCCCCCTGGATCCGCGCCTGATCACTTGGTAGTTTCGCCCAAAAACAAAGCATTAAAAGTGATACGGAGGTTTAGTGTCACACTCGAACTCTTCACGCACGATGGTCAAAGACATGTTAGATCAACACAGCACGTGAGACAACTGCTGCTGTATAGCAGAAACAGTGCCCTGTCAAATACCAGGCTTCTCACAACCTTGGCACAATGATGAGCTCCAGCAGCGACGTTGCAGGCGTTGCGCCTCAATGGTGCTCAAGATGAGACCGACGAAAAACTGTCTGTGTTTGTCGGTGCCTAATGAAAGGATTAGATCGATTTAACTGGGCATTTACTGTCCGTTTAACCAAGAGCAATCTATGCACCACAGATTGGTATGCGCACAACTCCTCGGCAGGGACGCTAACGTGTGTGCATGAAGTGCTCATGCCAGCAGCGGAAGCCAGAACGCTGTCCTGACTTCGGCTGAGCCGAATGAGCAGAGTGTGAGAGGCTGCGTCCATTTGGCTCCATCGTCTTTGCAGCCAAACGCACTGCGCGTTTTCAATACCAGGACAGCACAACAGTGGTGGCACAATCGCGCCTCATACATCCCTACAATTACTATCAGAAAATAAGCAAAGGCTGCATGGACCCCAGTTATCCAGAAATGTCTTCGCAATTCCAAAAATGTCCACCGAGCTTCACTTGAGCACTATACTAGACTAATCCATCTAGTGCTACCAGAAATGAGTAATAGTAATTGCAGCAGTGGTACCGAAAATGATTCTTGCTTCGTTGTTGCTGTGGTCAACAAAATGCTGTAGAAAGCCAGCATGTTAAATTTCATTATGCGGAGCATTTCTCACCACACTGTACTTAAGGGGGGACGCGGGTTCTAGAATGGTAAAAAAATTGCCGAAAAATAGATTTTTGGAAAAACGCATTTTAGGAATGTTTGGGCCTTCAACCAGCTGCCCTTAAATTATTAACCCTGAATTCGATCGGTAAATAGGAAAAAATCGGCTTTCAAAACGCCACGGGAGACACGAAACGACCTGCGGCAGGCAAAATTTGTTCAAACTTCCCGCGCGCAGCCGCCAACCGACCGCCGCCATCTTGTGTTTGTTTTGTAGCTGTTTTCTTTGTGAGCATTTTGCGCCAGCTCAAAATGGTGCCGCTCAAGCTGAACGACCGCTCTCGCCGCTTTTCCGAAGGGTGGTTCCGGGCCTCTGATTGGGCGGAGCGCGCGCGTGCAAGGCGAGCCCCCCGTCTCGCGCCTCCCATTGGCTGGCGCGCCCACCGAGGCGGCCATTTTGCTTTTTTTTGTTTGTTTTGCGTGCGCCGCCGTATCTCCGTTGCTCCCGGTTTCTCGCGGTCGTCTGCTACGCTTGTGTTCACGCGGCTCGCGCACAGTCTTTTCGTCTTGCGCTCGTCTGAAGATAACGCGTTAATCTTACGGAAAGAAACGAAAGCATCCATCGAACGCACGGCTGAAGATCGCGGATGAAGGCGCGCTACCCGAACGGCCGGAACCACCGCGTAGCGGCGCATCTAACGTGGCCGTTGATTCTTCTGGGCATAGCTGCGGCCCATCTGATGTCATCGGATCGTCAGCCAGCGCATCCAGCGGCACCCAAGACTGTGTTGATATGGCATACTATTCAGCGCAAGACCGCGTTGATACGGCGTATTATTCAGCGCGTTGCGCGAACGGTCGGCACGAGCGGAACGGCCGGAACCACCTGTTGCGTCCGAAGCGGCCCATTAACGTCGCCGTTGATTCTACTGGGCATAGCTACGGACCATCTGATGTCATTAGATCGTCAGCCAGCGCGTCCAGCGGCATCCAAGACCGCATTGAGTGGGCAAGTCGGCTGAGCGCGCGAGAAGTGTGGCGATCTTGAAGGAGTCTCTGGCATCATAGTGCGCAACGGACCGGAAATTCAAGTTGCTAGTCGCAAAAGCTTCGGAAGTCGCAAAATGAGCATCTAGACAGTAGTGATACCAAGGTTAGGCTTTCAAAACGGCACAAGCCAGCAAAGAACCCTGCATATACAGCCCTGGCATGCTGTAGAGTGAAGTGTTGTTGAATGACAATAATCAATTTTGGTCATTCAATAAATATTCCATAAATGCGTGATTTTGACTTGAACATTGTGTAATCTTATTTGTCTATGGAAAGGCTACTTTATTATACAATTTTTGTATTCATTTAGCTTGCAGGCCACTGGAACGGGCACATGAAGTGGTAAATGTAGTTTTTCATGCTGGTTTATGGGCAGTACATGGCTTTATGACAAGCTTTTCCCAGTTTTCTGGCAGGTTACAGTCATATATTTAGTATAGTCATTCTCGTGAAGAATAGAGCTACAAAATGATGTCATTAATATTGCTGTAGCTGGATTCTAGAAAAAGTTGCAGCTGTCTAAACTTCAAGTGCGTTTTTCTCAGTTCGATGTTTTTACACACCGCACTCAGCCTTACGGGGCTTTTTTCTATGATGTTGTGGAGTGACAATAACAAGTTTGGTATCAGTGTATTCGTAATGAAATGATCTAGGGGGTGATGCTATTTATGTTACTCTAGCATCATTTTATAAATTACAATCAAAAGTAAGAATGAGTGAAAATAAGAAAAATATATTCACAGTCAATGTTGGTCTCCTTTCTTACCTTTATAATGCTTTCAAACAAATAAAAATAGCATCACCCCCTAGAGCAAGTCTTTGGCATTAAAGTCATGCTCTTACTTTTTGTCTTTGACAAGGATAAATTGCCAAAAAGCCCCGTGAGAAGTACTCATGAAATTTATTTCCAGATTTTAATACTTTCTGAACTAGAGTAGCTATCAAAAAACTAATTATAGATTTGAAATCAGTGTGAAAAATTGATATAAACAGTGAAGTTTAGTTAAGATAGAACCAAAACTAAATAAAAACTTTTTAGAACCCACCTCCCCCCTTAAGCTAAACGGGAAGCTTAGTTATGAGCATTGCATTTGGCAAGGCTACAAAGCAGAAAAGTTTGTTACTCATTATTGTTAATTACTGAACAAACAGCCCATAAATATTACTTACTCTTCATCAAATGTTTTGTACAAAAGAAAGAATCGCTTTGTTGTTCTGTGCATTTTTCATAGGCGTGAATAGCAATAGGGAGTTTTAGAGATAGGGGACCCAAAGTTGGAGCGATTTTTTTCGGCCAGGCATACAAAGGAAAGCAAGGAGAATACAAAATAATCCAACAGGCATACAAGTTAGCTTTGGGGTACACCAAGCCGCTTGAGGACACTGTTTCTAAAGCTCCCCATTAGCTGAGTGTGATATGCTGGATGGGCTGTACTGAGGAGCCAGATGGGCAGGCAGCAGGATGCTGGCACGTTAACATAGTTAAACTGCGTTGACAGCCGTTTCTGTAGTGGATTAGCCAATTTGACTTATACTCCCTAGATAAGCATTATTATTGCAATCGTTTGCATAATTGCCTCCATTTTCTTTTGTTGTGCTAAGTTATGTCCATGCTGTATGCAGACTGTCTTTTCTACTACTGAGGGATTGGGCTTTCCCGAAAACCATAGTCGTCTAGTGGCTGAGCTTACCTTATGCGCTAAATAGTACTGCCGTGGTAGGAACACGCTCAGTAGCTCAGAATCAGGCATATACCGTATTTACTCGCGTAATGCACGCACCCCTAACTTTGCTACTGCGCGATCTCACAATTGAACGGCCATGCTATAGTTTTTTGGAGAGACTAGGATCTTTTACTGTCGCACTTGTGTTTAAAGCAAGCGCGCCTAATCTCGATGCCCGTCTATGGCAAAGCCATGATGAGAGAACACTGGCGGGAAGCATACAGTAAGAACAGGCTGTGCTTTATCATGGTCGCTTGGGACCTGACGGAAGCAGCAACCGCGATAACGCTCAGCCTACTCTTACTGCATGCTTGCCGCCAGTGCCAGCGCAAAGGCACCTCACATACTCGAGGGAAAGAAAAATGGCAACTGGCTCTCTGCAACAGTACTTAACGCAGCTTATGGACTAGGATTTAAAGGAGAGAGCACGCGCACGATGCGTGGCAGGTCGTGGCGCTTGGGAGAGTCCAAGTGAAAGACCGGCACATGGTCAGCGAAGTCTGTTGCTCGCTTTTCTGCCTGTCTTTGGTTTCGCTGTGTGTGATAGGTCCAAGTCAAGTTATATGCCTGCTGTAAGACAGAGAGTTTATCTGCTCAAAAAGTAGAAGCGGGGATCAGATACCAATAAACTTTGACATGCCGATGAGCAAGACGGTCGTTCAAAGAAACGTACACAGCAGCGCTTCAACGTGAAGGCCTGAGTACATGGAGCAAATAACCGGCGTACGAGTGACGAACTTCGTCGGGCGGCGAACGTCCGACGGCCGGCGTCAAGAAATTTGCCGTCCGCAGCCGATCTGCCTGTCCAGACAATTTCGTCGGGCAAACGCCGCCGCCGGAAGCGTCTAGCACGCAGCGGTGGACGACAGCCAATGAGGAGGCACTAGTTCCGGTCGCAATGCATGCTGGTGTTTCGCATGCGCGCCTTTTCGTGTCGTCTGCAATCGCGTTGGTGTTGCTGTGTCTGCATGTCTCTGCACCGATTGAGTCGTTCCCAGTATGATCTCTCAGGAATCGCGTTGTATTTGTACATCCCGTATCCGTTGATCTGCGGGGAAACAGACAAGCAGTGCAAGCTCTCTACAACCACCTTCAACATAAATATTCTGATCTCAGAGGCCGCATGCTGTCGTCACGCCTATCTCCCGACTTCCCTGATAGATGGCGCTGGCATCAGATATTTCTTTCGTTAGGCTTAGACGCGTTCGAAACGAGAAGCGATCGCGAAAACTACTCTAGGTGATCCATAATACTCTGTCGTCGAAGCAGCCTGAGACTAAGTGAAAGCTGTTTACGCAGTCATTTGCTACCAACGAAGTGAATTCTACTAGGACAACGCCAAATGCAGTTCGAAGCGGGCGGCCAGGACCGCCGCCAACAGGGCGGCCAACGCTGCGGCGGCGTTCGCCGCATGTATCGCGACACAGCGAACATCCTGCGTCGTGTAGCCGCGTCGTTACTTGATGCGTGAAGTTCGTCGAGAAAGTTCGCTCCCTGTATCCCGGGCTTTATGCTTGCGGACCACAATGTGGATGAAGCGGCCAGCGGCCTGGCCGACATGTCTGGTGGTTTCGATGCGTGGTGATGTGCAATAAAAATCCTGTTACAGTTTGCAAATAGCTTACGTCTATTTTTACTGCAAAGATAAGTTATCTAATGCATTTTTCAAATAATTACCGTCTTAGTTTTCTATTTTTGCTGTCTCAAAAAGGTTCCCATAAAATTTACCCCGCATAAAAAACGCACCCTCCAACTTTCCTTCGATTTGTGGGGGAAAAAGTGACCCGCCGGGGTGGCTCAGTCAGCTAAGGCGTTGCGCTGCTGAGCACGAGGTCGCGGGATCGAATTCCACATTTCGATGGAGGCGAAATGCAAAAACGGCCGTGTGCTTGCGTTGCAGTGCACGTTAAAGAATCCCAGGTGGTCAAAATTAATCCGGAGCCCTCCACTACGGCGTGCCTCATAATCAGAACTGGTTTTGCACATAAAACCCCAGAAAGAAGAAGGGAAAAAAGTGCATTCATTACGCGAGTATATACTGTATTCACAGGTTAGATATAAACGGACAATAAGAATTGCGTCCACTCCCACATGGCCAGCAATGTGTTTGATTTGCTTTGAATATTTGTGCATTATTACACAATTTTGAAATATTGTTTGTCAAATTGAGTACACATTATTTTTTTAGATATTCTGCTCATAATGTGAAACTTTGAACACTCGCATGCCCCTACTTCAGGGCACGTATTGCAATTCGAGACTGAAGTCAGTAAGTGAAGCTCAAGGCACATCCACTTAGTAGTTATCCTGAGACGGCCACTTGCTTTGAAATATGCATCTTAAGTACCTCTCAATTCAGTCTCAGATATCTGTGATGAAAAGTGTTGCTTCATTTTGGGGCAATTTTAAATCAGCTACATTTTCTTCTGGTGCGCACAGTTCGTGTTTTTACACCATGGTTGCCGTTATAGTCATTGAAAACCTAAGAAAGCAGCGGCAAACACAGTGCCATTCAACTCAGAAAGAATTTGTACAATGCGCCAGCCAATCATGTTCACTCATTTCTGTGATGTTGCAGAAGAGGCTGACCTGGGTGACGTTCTTTGAGCGTGGTGTGTCTCTTGGTAACTACCACCGTAAAATTCCGAGCAAGCCCCCCCCCCCCCCCCAAGCAAGTCGAAATTGCCGGCAAAGTGAGGGGGGAGCGCTATCCCGGCATGGCACCAAAATTCAAGATGGCGACGAAATTTTCATGCCAGGAAAATAAGAAGGCAGTGCGCATGGATTTAAAATTTTATTGCACTGAACTTTATTTAGGCCATATATTTGTTATATCTCTTAATCGCTTTCAAAACCATCAAAAGACTCTTCAGAGTCAGTCGCAAAGAAAAGGTTGCAGCATTCCGCTTGAAGTCCGCCCCCGTCTTCTGGCACCACGGCTCCAACATGTGCCAATCCGCTATGCAGGTCGCCGTCCTCTGAGCCATCGAGTGCATTGCTAATGCCGCAACCCTTGGAAGTATCGTGCCACTGTCTCATCGAGTACAGCGGCCCACGCCTCGGCAACAAAATCAAGCACTTGTTGCCGCAACAGTGTCACGGTCTCAGGGTGGTAAACACGACGCAAGGAGCGTTTGGGTTATGAAAAGCCTTTATGGGGCATGATCACAAGAAAAATACAAATATAAAGAAAACACGCGTTATCAAACCAATATCTAAACCCTAACACAACAAACTATATACAAAGCTGGATAATGACAAATACTAACTTAAGTCCTCGCACACGACGTATAAACAGTTCAAAATATTTACATGAAGTCCCTTGACATGGCCATGTCACGTCGTCGTCGCTGCTTCCGGCGACACGTTGTTGGGCCCACTGATGCGTTGTAGAGTCGGCATCGCTGATTCCGACGTTCGGCCCTCGGTTGAGCTGGTCAGGAGGTCAGGATGATGGGGTGACCAAGGCGCCTGGATCGCCCGGTCAACTCCGCAAGCCTGCGGATCGTAGCCGCAGGGAATCCGGGAAGCAGCGCCGTCAGCCCGTAGCTGCGGCTTCCGATGGGGCGTTCGCTCAGCTCGCGGGTCGTGGCCGCGGCAGCTGAAGCACAGCTTCCATTGGGTTGCCGCCGTCTCCGCGATTCACCCGTCCTGTTTGGCCTCCAGCTCCTTCTGCCCCTCGTCGTTCCAGAGCGTAGCTGGGCTGCTCTCCTCGGCTACGTGTCTCTTCTCCCATTGGCCACGTAGCTGCGCGTGCACTTTTGTGCTTCTTCTTTTGCTTTCATGCTTTATTCCTTTTATTGAGACGCTCTTATTTTCTAACTTCTTCTTTCTTTATTTCTGTCATCGACTCCATGTGTCTTCTTGTTCTGTTCTTCTGCTTTTTCTTCTTCTTCCTTTCATCATTTTGTGGCTCATGACAAACGGCTTCTTCAAGTTTCCCTTTGGGGTTCACTCTTCCTCACACATAAATTGCTCCCACAAATGCCGCAGGGTGGATTTAAATGGCTTGTTCCAATAAACATCAGCAGGCTGCAGGATGCTCGTGCACCCTGCAGGCACGTAGAGCACGTCGGTATCGTACTCCTCGAAGGCATTTTTCGCAGCTTGTGTTTTGTGAATGGGCGCCTGGTCCAGTACCAATAACCGTCGCACGTCGTCGACATTTGGGCCCAAGACTCTCGACAGCCATTCTTGCATCTTCTCCAATGTCATCCACCCGTTTTTCGTGGCGGTGAGATGAACATTTACTGCGAGTGGGAAGAAAAGTCAGCATTGTGGTAGAACGAACTCGGCCAAATTGTGACTCCTCGCCCCATCAATAAAATAAAATTATTCTCGACCTGGTATGCGAAGGCTCGCAAAGGCCCTGGCTGGAATTTTCCTGCTTTGCTCCTTGAATATAATGAAGGCTGGGAGCTTGTGGCCGGTGGTGCAAGCAGCTAGGCAAACCGTGAAGCCTCGCACGGGCACATCCTGTGTTAGCGATCCGTATGGTGCTTTTGCCGATCACGTTGTTGGTCCTGTTGGCTGGGTTGTCTATTCGGACCATCGTCTGATCCATATTGGCCATGTTGTACAAAGTGTAGCCGTAGCGCCGTCGCAGGGAGTTCGCGGAAGACAGAAAGGCACTTGCTGCCTCCGCAAATTCCTCCGGCATCTTCTGGCTCTCGTTTGTAGCGTAGCGCATTGCAACGCTGAACCACTGCTTCCACCGATTTATATAATGGCTGGAAGCTACAAAGTTTCCCAACTGCATGCTGTTGACAATCTTGACAGCCTCTTCAGAAAGAAACCGGTTGCTAACGGCACGTCCTGCACTTCTTTCATGCTCAAAGAACTCAAAGAGCGCATCGTCCACGTATTCACTGAACACTGGTGCACCGTTACTCGGCTTCCTTCGAAGTTTTGCCTTCCCGTAGGTTTGCTGCAGCAAATTGTCGAAATTCTTTTCCCATTCCCGTATCCGCTTCCGGTCGAGCTTGAAATGTCGAGATGTCTGGTGCTCGTTTTTTCCGTTTTCACGATGCCATTGACTGACCTCGATTTTCTTGGCCACTGTGTAGGAATGCATGGGCATAGCTGACCAGGCACAGCAAACACAAAACAACAAATGGCGCGTAGCATGCGCGTAGCAATTGGGCTGCAGGATTGAATTGGATTGGATTGGATTCTTGGATGATGGTGGCCCTGTCCTCTCGTGTCCTGCCCTTTATATCAGGTCGCCGTAGTTGGCCGTGTCCAAACTAGCAAGACCACAATATATACATGCATATTATTTAGAAAAACCCAAGGAAACTTTATTTGTGAACTGGATGTGGCAGGCCACTTTTGCCGCGCATCTGCGCGGAGCGGTGAAAGGTAGGGGAGGGGGGAACTTTCCTGGAATGGCGCGGATATTTGAAATTAGCAGTGAAGTTGGGGGGGGGGGGGGGGGGGCTTGCAGGGATGGGGGCGCTTGTACGGATGGGGGCGCTTTCTCGGAATTTTACGGTATGTTTTGGAGCACAGAAGGAAGATGCAGTTTTGTGGGTCTGAATTCTAAGGCTGTCGCACTGAATACAGTCGTGCCATTTTCAGAAGGTGGAAATGAATCTCATAACATCTCTTCGTTCTTCTGTTGTGCAACCAGCGTGTGAGGAGGCCAAGCTGTCGGCCGAGGAAGAAGTGTACCGGCTGCACTCGGGCGACCTGTCATGCTTCACTGCCAGCATCAGTGGCGCCAACGAGGGAACACAAGCCACTGGAGAGCAGCTGGGAGACCTGTTTGGCTATGGCTCGGACTTTGCCAAGGGCCTCCAGGCCGAGGGTCGGGACAGTCCCGTCCTGCTTAGCATCAAGGACGACGAGCTCAGTGACGGTAAGTGACTTTTTGAGCGCAACTGTACACGTGCTTTCATTTCGCAATATATTGGCTGGCACAAACAGTCTGTTCTGTCTCGTGCGGCACATTGCAAACAGAGCTAAGTATGGCGCGACGGCCTCACTAATCGGGAGTTCGCGAAAGGAAGCGCATGGCCGACGCATAGGTGCAATTCACAGCAGCAGCCACAGACAGACCTCCGCTCATGCAGCGCTTTGTTTCCATACAGATGACGCGCGCTACTCTGGCGCCATCTCGTAGCCATCACCGCAAACCCTCTCGTGCACGGGACTATGCTTTTCTTCTCACGCTTTCGCTATACCTTCCTCCGCTTTCTGCCTTGTGGTTCTGCTGAACCCTCTTCCTCGCGCTCTCTTCGCTCTCAACATTTAATTTTTTAATTTATTCGTTTATTGTTTTTTAATCCCACGTTTGCTCTCATCTTTCGCTGTGCTCGTTCACTTAGTTACGCCGACGCTTGCCGTAGGAACGGGTGTCTAAGAACTGCACTCTAAAAACAGAGAAAGCGTCGCAATTTTTGCTTCGTTGCTGTTGTTAACATGCAGACTATGCATGTGATGTGCAAATGTGCATTACTGTCTCGAGGTGCAAAATTAGCAGGTATTGGATTAAAGGGTTCCTGAACAACTTTTTAAGTTGAGAAATGCGTTTGACTGTGGAATGTACCAGTTCAGAAATACTTTGCAGCAAGAAGCACTTCAATGCACTCAACTGAAGTGGTGTTACTAGCAATCAAAGATCGCCTTTGATCCCCGTTGCGGTACTCCCACTCTTTCTTAAATGCCTTGCACTGCGAAGGCTATGGAACAGTAGGGCATGTCCACAACGCTCCGTCTACTGAACGTCACCGTGGCGCGCAATACAAATGATTTTGGACGTTCAAGTAGATACCACTACTTCCTATTTTGGGCGGCTACGACCCGCCAAACTAGGACGATATCCCTGAACTTCTGGTTGAGCTCACGGTGTCTCATCCCTTTGCTGTGCTTCAGTGTACTACAGTAGACTTTAAGCGTGAAAGAATACGGATGGTGGCAGAAGAAGACAGGACGAGCGCTATACGAGCTTTCAAAATGGGTCAAGAGTCCTGCGACAGCAAGCGTAACTAGCATGAAACTTGCCCTCAACATATCTCTCCTTTCCAAACGCAGAAAAATTGCTCGCCTTTGTCTGTTCCATAAAATATACCATTTAATTCCCACACTCAAGTTACGCTTTATCGAACCAGCCTCTTTTACTCCTGCACGCTTGGACCATCGTCATAAGGTGAACATCCCATTCCACAAAACGTCTACCTATGGTAATTCATTTCGTCCAAAATTATGCCAGGAATGGAATCACCTACCGGATCCACTAGTCTATATAACTAACACCGATTACTTTCGTAAGGCACTTACTAATGTTATCTAGTATGCCTTGATGTGAATGTATAGCGAAGCAGTTCCGTTCTTTCCTGATCAGTTTTGTTTATAAGTTATTTCTATTTTATTATCTACCTAATCTACAAACAGTATGTTTTGTATTATGCTTTATTTTCTGTCATTCTGTGCTTATCGTCTCACTCTAACTTGCCCTATATACCATGCATTTATATTTAATCTGTGTTACCGAAGTTTTCTGTTATTTGTATAATTACTTTTTGTTACCACGGTATGCTCATTGTGTCGCTCCTACTTGCGTTATTTTTACATTGTACCATGCATTGTTATCTGATTAGTACAGTAGAGTCTCGATGATACGAATCTCACGGGGTCACGAAAAATATTCATATTAGCTGAAATTCGTATCATCGAAACGCAATTAAAACTAGCCAAATTAAGGGGGGACGCGGGGATCAGATTGCGAAAATCGTGAGAAAAATCGATTTTTGAAAACCACGCGTTTTGGTATCTGCAACGCCTAATCTACGCTGTATCAAAATGGTATGAAAAGTGCCCGAAAAAGATTAATTCGTCAGTGCGAAGGGTGAGAAAACAGCTTTAAATCGCGCAAAATCACCGCAGTTCACGGAGACATATCTTGTATTTCCCGCCACCGAGCGCCGCCATCTTGGTATCGTTTGAAAGCTCAAAGTTTCGCCGTTCCGCTTCTCAATTCGTCCGTCGTCGCCATCTTGTAACAAACGCACAAACACAAAAGAAGCGCAGGTCTGCGATACGTAGTCACACGGGCCCTCTGATGAAAGCAGGCCTCCGATTGGCTGTCGTGCTGAAAGGCGTCTCTCCATTGGTTGCTGCCTGTGACAGAGGCAAGATGGCAACGGCAGTTGTCTGCTTTGTAAACCACGCCAGCGTCTTCACCTGACACGCAGAATTCGGATTACTGAGAGCTCCCAGGTTAGTGATGAATGATCAGTCGTTGGAGAAGAAATTTTTGGACGAAGCACTCTTCGGAATACGGAAGCGCAAGCCTCCTACGGCAAGAAAAATACGGCGATTAGCGGGAGAAGAGGAAGAGCACCCAACTGAACGTGCCGCGCTACCTTGCACCATGGATTACGTGCCACGCTATCTTGCACCGTGTGACTCCGGCAGCGAAACAGACAATCGCCCTGTGCTATCGGCACCGATAATGCAGTCGACGGAAGACGCGCCAACGGAGGCTCCCGCGCCTCGGCATACGGCCGCGCGAATCAGCCGAGATCGTATCTCGGTAGACATAGCTCGCTGCGACTAGGCAAAATGGCGCAAACACAAAGAACACGGCCCGAAGCACAGCAGCCACTCCGTCCGGCTGATAGCACGCGGAAAAGGAGGAAAAGCACAAAAGCCACAAAAGCGCGCTTCAAACTCTTCGCGCCCAGTCGCGGCCTCCGCGCTGTCCGGCGCCGCATCCGCGCCTCCACACCAAACGAGAAAGGGAGAAAGTGCGTGCCTGCGCGTTGTTCTCTTTCGCGGTCGTCAGTGGGGCGGTGTTTATTCGTATCAACCGATGCGGGTCGAAAATCGATTCGTAACAACCGTTCTCTAGCACATTGCAAACTAACGGGGCTTGGCCGGGACCACAGAAAAATTTGTATCATCCAGACATTCGTATTAGCCCTGATCGTATCATCGAGATTCCACTTTATTCGTGTTTTCCGTTCTCCTTTTTTGTATAGTTATCTGTATTTATTAGCCCCTCCCCTTTGTAATGCTTCATTGTAAGCCCTGAGGGTACGGTAAATTTAAAAGAGAACAGCAAGAACGGTTTGCTGTGGTACGCTATGTGCACAGGTTGTCACATGGTTTACGGAATGTAGCTAGTAGATATGACGTCAGTACGGTTTTTTCGGCTCCCTGTAAGTTGTCACGGATGTGTCCTATCATAAAAAGAAAACTTGAGCGGGAGGGGGAGTAAAAAAAATGATTGTGGTGTGAGGCACGTGTCCCCTTTAGCACATTGTGACACACGCATTGTTTATCTGACAGGGGTTCTCAAGTACGTTCATCCCAGGGAACCCTGTTAAGCTCCATAATGTGCCAAGGAACCCCTCCCCCCTCCCAAATTAACCAAATGTCGAATTATCGAGGGTATCAAGAAAACAATAAACAAATGTGTCAACACGCTTTTATTTCCTCAATGAATCATAAAATCTTGTTTCTATTTAGCACAAGACCAGTGCGGAACCTGAAATTCTCGTCATCTCATGACTGATTAGTGCTAGCAGTGGCGAAAGCCTCGCGACATCCTTTGCGGCACGCGTCTTCATCTGAGACGCATTTTGCACCAACGGACGCACATCCCGATTATTTTGTCGCTACTCAGCTGCTCGCCAACAAATTGTCCGTCCATCGCGATGTAGCCGGTGCTCTTCATCTTCGACAGCTTTGCACTGAGTCATAGCGAAACTACTGCTTGCCTCAACCGCTGCAGACGAAACCACGGTCGCTATCGACGCAGTCATGGACGGCGACCTTACGGTTCAGAAGGCAGGCAGCTGACGCACGCACCAACAAAACTAAACTACCATTCGCTGCAAGAAGTGCGGACTAAACTGTGGTTGCTATCGATGCTGCCATGGGAGGCGACTACACAGTTGTGAAGGCACGCAGCCGACACGCACACCGAGTAAAAATGAAACTACTATTTGCCGCAACCGCTGTCGACGAAACTGCGGTGGTTATCGACGCGATCATAGATGACGACTATGCACTTATGGAGAAACATGGCTAGCAGCTAACGCGGTGTCGACGATAAACGCAACAATAAAGGCTTTAAAGGCACAATGAGACACGAAGCGCTTCGGCGTTGCTGTCAGTAATGTGCCGCGTACGATTGCCGCTGAGGACCACTGCGCCGCTTCATTTCGGTTGGACGCTACGCCGTTCTTGCTCTTCTGCGGCGCGCATTTGCAGTGCTCCTTGCATTTTTTTTTTTTATTCCTCCAAGATATACGTCAGTGCGCACGCTATCGTCACCTACCCTATCTACAAATAGGAGAAAGGCGCATGGTGGTAAGTTACAGCCTCCGAGATTCAAGTCCGAAAGCTTAGGCGTGCTGCCCGTTCTCAGAGGTTGGGTGGCTAAAAGCTACTTGCGTATTTATTGCGCTGTTTGCGCGTTGCTGTTACGCACTGTGATGTGCTTTTTGACACTCGGGCAGGGGTAATGGAGGTTATTTGGATCGAGCGCACCTCGTGTTCGCAGTTTGACACTTGTCGAGAGCGGGACCAGGGAAAATTTATCAGTGGCTCGCGGAACCCGCAGGTTCTGCGGAACCCATGTTTTATCACATTCCACTCAAATGCGGTAAAGCTTATATTGGACAGAGTGGCAGGTGCCTCAACATTGGGCTAAACGAACACCTGCATTCACTTAACAATTCCAATACTTCTCATCTATCCTCGCATTGTTTTACGTGCGGTTGTAAACCATTGTTTGAGGACACAAAGGTACTTTCTAGACACAAATGTCAAACTGCGCACAAAATAATTTACGCATTTCACATAAAAAGACTAGGAGAAACTTGTGTTAGCCAGGCATCAATATCATTGTTAGACAGTGAATTTCAATATTTTCTCAGCACATGCGTCAGTGCAAAGTAGTACTTTTCCATGTTTGAATTTTTTTTGCTTCATCATTTCCTGATTTGTTTTATCTGGTAACTGTTATCCTTTAGACCATGTGATGTTTCTATGCTACAGTTTTTGCAATCACTCATATATGTTGTTCTTTTTAATAAAGATTTAGTTCTGAGTTAGCTCTCCTCCTGTCTTCTGCCACCGTTCGTGTTCTTTCACACTTAAACCAAGAATATGTTACTGTATCAACTCGCCTAACTGTCCATCCTTTTACTACAGTAGAATCTCGGTGATACGATCACACCTGATACAAATTTCGGGATGACACGAAGTTTTCAAAGTTTCAGGCCAAGTCCATTAACTTACAACATGGTAAAGTTCCGAGGCTGCGAACCACTTTTTGAGCTGTGGCAGGTGATACAAACGAGCTGTTTCATAATCCCCGGCCAAACCGACGAAAAGGCACCGGCGTGGCTTAGCGCTAGGCACTGGCCATTATCAGTTCGGCAGAGCAGCCACGCCGATGCACCGATCACAGTCCTATTGTCAGGGCGACCTACTTCACTCAACCTCTGCGCATACCCTCCCCCCAATCACCGTAACACACACATAAAATGAAAAATTTTTTGCCGTTTTTTTTATATATATATATATATATAAAGCTTTCTTCACGTTGTCCTTACATTCCTATGCAATGCTTGGTTTTCTTTAGTAGTATCATGGAGCTTGTCAGCCATTTTCAAAAGCCTTGCAACTTTATCACGAGCCAGCCATCACACACGGCCCCATCTTGATGCATCCGCAAGATCAATCATCCATTTGTTTCCATGGATAAGCGATATCTCTGTATTCCATGCCTTCCATCGTCTTTGGCGCCCGATGACAGTTTGAAACTTTTCTACCTTTGCACCCGTCAGATCGCATGATACGAAGTAGTGTCACAGCTGCAAAGAAAATTAATGATATTCCTTTATCTTGTGCAGATTATGGCCTTATCACCATCATACAACAGCTAGGACGCAGCAACAAAAGAAACTCGAGATAACCAGGCATCTTTTGGAATGCTTGCCTTGGAACGTGCAAAGTGTGCAGCTCACTGCTGCCAAAATGTGCGCAACACAAGCGTGCCAGTTATTAAAATCCACGTCAGTCAATAGGAGCACTTCCTATGCACCACATGACTGTAGTAACAAATTTGCGATGCTGGCTTTCCCTTTTCACGCTCGCTTTTTTTTTTTAACACGAAAGTGTTTTATGCCGGGGTCCACCAAGACTTCACTGACGTATTTCCGTCACGGATATGACGTTCTTACAATGTACACGAACATAATACAAAGAAAGAAACCAGAAGAAAAAGTTCCACAAACATGCAAAATTTGGAAATCGAACCCACGACCTCTCGGTCCGCGACGATAGATCGCCGAGCGTTTAACCCATTACGCCACAAACGCATTTGCAGAGAGCTACACCGACGCGCCTTATATATCTAACACTCCTCCGTGTACCCGCGCTCTTGCTCGGGGCGGTGCCGCCGCCTACGAGCAGAAAAGAGAAGTACTGCATTATGACACTAACGCGCACCGACAGTGAACGCTTCGGTGGTCTCAGCACTACGACGCCTCGATGCCAGCATTCGAAGGGACGCTGGCATCAAGAAGCACTACCAACGCCACCTAGGTGGCGTTCACCGTACTCAGCACAGCGGAGCGTGGCCTCCGCAATTAGCTCTGAAAATGTTTCTGAAGTTGATCGCGGAGGCTGCAATTACGATGCGCTGTACGCGCTGATTTGACTCGGTGACGATTCAGTTACGTGCTTTGTCTTGCGCGTTGTATTAGTGTGTCAGTTACGTGCTTCGTCTTTCGCGTTGTGCTAGCGTGTGCAGCGTAGTGCAGCTTCCATATGCACGACGGTTGCTCATGGTCATCGACGTTGGTAGTCGTGATGGAGGAGACGTGCCACCAGGCGTCAGCGTGGGTGCATCAACGCCTAAGGGCGCTTTAGCCACAAAACACCAATAGACATTATATATCAATGTGCAATAAACATTACACTACTTCTGTGACGACACGTTTCACTTTCGTGTTCTATACCGATTCCTATATAAGAGGGATCAACCACAATTTTTTTCTTTTTTCCCCCCCTTTATGGATAGCCATGCAATCTTCAGTGCGAAGCCTGATTTTCTTCCCGATTTCAAAGACCACTAACTAAAAAAGAGCTATTTTCTGAAATTCTTCTGAGTATTTCTTTGTAATATTTTGCCATGAGACAAAGGAACGTCTTAGGATTGGGGACAGAAATAAATTTTTAAAATCGAAAATTTAACCAGGTCAGCAATTTCGTGTTCGTGTTATGTTTTTGGAAGATACAAATTTCGGGTGATATGAATGTTTTACACCAACTCGACAGATTCGTATCAACAACATTCTACTTTAGATAATGTGCTGCTTTGTTTTCTTGCACCGAGTGGCAAGTATCATGTTTTCTTTTGCACTTACCTCTACGGTAATCACACACTTTCCGAGGGCCGAACAAAATGTCGTCTTTATGTTCGCTCGTGCGAGTACGTCGGCAGCGCTCACATAGGGTAAGCGATGCATACAATGACGCAGACTCGCATTGGAAGGATTCCTAATGTAATGAGCCTCGACCGTGATGGCGACACACCTCGGAACGTGTGTAGCTCGGGAAGCAGACAACCTGTACCAGTTGGATGTTGGCGCTCGGGCCGATTTGCCACATGCTTGGAGCCATGTCACCCACAGAGACCTCTTGGAGCACACGGTTGTCCTCAGCAAGTTGCAGAGGAAGGGCTGATCGCGGACGTAGTATCTACACTACGTAGCAGGCGCAGCTGCATGGAAGTGTGCACAATGTACACATACATTTTTGACCAAGTTCTAGAGACTCTGTGGGTGGCTGACATCGAACCGCGGCACCTTGCAGGCAGACATCAGCACAGCTTCATGGCATCTTGTGGCATAGGCAAGCTTCTGTGGTGTTCAGCCTAGTTTAGCACATTGTTAGGTGGCATGCAGGTATGCACGTAAGCCAGAAACATGCCAGCTATCGTCTTGATGTCCCACTTGGAGTGAGGAAAAAAAGATAAAAGAACTGGTTTGACTGCTCAGGAAATTGCTCAACACACTTAAAGCTCCTTTGATTACAGCTTGTTCATGGGGGTTATATGTGCTCGGTCTTCTTTGGCACGCTATAGATTGGTGGTTTGTGATAATGTCGCAGAATATAATGATAATGTCGCTGATACTGTAGAACCCCGCTGTTACATTTTTCACAGGACCGTAAAAAAAGAACGTAAAAGCCGGGAAACGCAAGAGCCGGGAAACAGGAAAAATTGAGAAATGGGAGTAGTGTTGAACTGCACACAATATTACTTTAATGCTTACATGTGAAAAAAAGTAGTTTCGCCCGACAGCCGAAGTACCGATTGCGATAAGCTATACAAAGTAAGAATTGTAGTTTTATCATCCGTATAAACTTGTAAACATTCGTTTATTAACTAATTAACAAACATGGTGTCAGCGCCCACAGGCAAACATGAACACATCACACTCGATGAGCGCGGACACGCGCAGTTAAGCGCCGCTGCAGAAGCGAGCGAAGTGACCTTCATGCTGTTGTCTATCACTTCAACGCAAACTGAGCGCTGAGAACACGCAGCATGCACAAAGCTACGAGCCGCCAACGCACCTACTCTGCCTACTCTGCGTAGACTCTGCCCCCACGCAGATCGCTTTAAAGATACGGCCCGCGCGGTATGATGCCAGAGCACAATGCTGCCCGCTATCCCCCCCCCCCTCACTCCCTCGCCGGTGCCTCGAGCGCAACGGAAGGAGGCGCGCTTCCTCCCTGCTTTTCTTTCTTTCGCACGTGAGACGTGGTCGTCGGCTCCCCTCGCACACTTTCACTCGCACATACAGCATACGGCGCGTGGCGACGTATGCTGTATACGTCGCACGCGACAGAAAGCATACGGCGCGCGGCGACGGCGTTATCGCCCTTGGACTTTATACAGAACATCTATGAACCAAAACCAATTTTATGGCCGCAATGCGTCATAGACACCATCTTTAGATAGCAAATGCGGATCTCAAAGGCCATACTTTTGCTGGCAGAAACCGAAAATACGTAATAAGTGTCGCCCCCGGCACTTTGGGCGGCCAATGCCATCGTCAAGCAACCAAGCCAAGCAACATGAAAAGTCACAATGGCCGCTCGGGCCTGCGCGGTGTGGCAGTTCGCAACGTATGATGCGGGAACGGTCCCATATTTGCGACGTAACAGCGGGGTTACCAATGCATTGGGTTCTATGGGAGCTGTGCCGGGACCAGCCGAAAACGACGTAACAGCCGGGAAAACGCAGCACCCGGGAACGTAACAGCGGGGTTCTACTGTACCATGTAGCTGAATTGCAACAGTAGGCATGCAGTAAAGTTACACAGAGGGAGACCACAAGCACATGTCGTTGGACTAGCTGCTGCTTAATGACAGTGGAGCACAAGGGCACCACCACAAAAAGATACACACACATCACTGGCACAACTAACAACTTCACTCGGAAGGCTGCAAATACATGTGCACGTTTGTCAAGATTTTAGATTTTTAATTGTGATGGACAGTGTGTGTTCTTTTAACAGTCAACTGGGGGTTTTAAGTCAATAAAAGACTTGCGGTATGTGATGTTTTTGTTGTAATACTTGTAGGACAGTAAAAGATGTGGGTCACAAGATTGTCATTTAGGATAAAACATACGGAATACATTTCATTACCAGTTTGTTTCAGGAAGCAAAGCTTTCAACCTTGATGTACAAGAAGGCAGCTTTTCTGTATATTGGAACAGGAATGCACCTTCATGTCATTCCCCATCTCGGCATCATTTTCTTTCTTTTTTTCGTTTTTTTTCTTTTTTTCTTTTTTTTACACCAGGGTGAACCTTGGTGACTTTCGTCTAAAAGCCTGTGTAAATGAAAAGTAGCTCATGACCCTCACCCTTGCACTTGAATTTTTCATGGTGGGCTTCGCTTAGCACCATGTTTGGATGGTAGTGCGTGCCTGCTTTGTGTCGAATAAGTCGCAACTAAGGATATGCATGCAATCACCCGCCACAGTGGGTCGGTGGCAATTGTGGTCCTTCTGCTATTTGTGAGGTTTGCAGGTTTGGTGCCTACACGCAGCAGCCACGTTCTAATACAGGCAGTATGCAAAAACACTTGTTGCTGAGCTTTGCGTGCACATATGGAAGCCCAGGTGGTCAGAACTAATCCGAAGCCATTCGCTATGGGTGTCTGTGTTCATTGGCCACTGTGTTGCCCCTGTGTTGATTTGAATTGTAAGACCCTATAAATCATCAATCATTGTTCTCTGCGGTGATGCAGCACTGACAATGCATTTGTTCCCATCAAAGGAACAGCAGTTAGGGATGCAAAACCGTCTTTAGTGCTATCGATACTATCGGTAGTGCGGTCATTATTAAACTGTTGATAGTACCATTGATAGCGCACTGTTGATGCCAGTAGTACTATCAATAGCGCACTATCAGTACTGCAAAATTACATGAAGTAGCACACGTACACACTGTAACATAAATTTGGTGACATTTCCTGTTCATGCTACTAACTGGGAATGTTTTCCTGTTCCCAGTAGCATGAACTGGTGTAACTGATGGTCAGTTATTGCAAAACTATTGATCGTACTATCAATACCAAACTATCACAACACTACTACAGTGGAATCTCGTTAATACGATCTTCACAGGAACCAGAAAATAAAGCATATCATCCGAAAATTTCATTATCCAACGTATTATCCAACCAAATCATATTATCGGGAAAAGAAAAAGGAACGTATTATGCAGAATCACATCAATGAGATTCAACTATATCTGTATTTTTGTAATGCTATCAATAGCTTCATAGCGAAATGTCGTAATACTCAGAATGCTATTGATAGTTTTTTAAACTATCAATAGTGGCAGTTTATCGGCAGTTTTATCATTATCGGCAGTTTTATAGTGATGCAACACTATCGGTAAATTGACTGTTGAGAGTATTGATTTTTTTTTACACGTTAGTTTTAAAAAACACAGAATACTGTCAGTAGTTAATTTGACTCCAGTTAACATGACTTTTCCATTAATTTGATCCGTAACTAAGGGGCCAGCCTACGCTCATGCATTTCTATGGGCTCAAACTTTTGTTATTTATATTCTAAAATTGGCCTTCACCGAATAATTTCCACTTGACGAGGTAGCACACACGTGCCTGACCCTAATAGTGACCCCTTTAGTCGCAGCGTCTGTCTCGGCGGAGCTTAGGGGACAGTGAGTGTGTTAACATACGCTATCCCCCAACGAAAATGTTTATTTTTGTCCTGCTCCAGGAATATTTTCAAGCAATAACCACAGATCACAATGTCTGATGACGGTATTTATCCATTTCTAAGGAACGTTTTTTTTTTTTTTTTTGAGAAAATTGGGCCAAAAGTTGCCTGCACAGTATAAGCGGATCTAATAAAAAAAATGCCTTTGCGACAGACATATGTATTGCAGTGAAGCTCGCTTTATGAAACCGGCTGCCATTGTACACCACATATTTAACCCTTGCCCATTTTTCCTGCTGAAAAACCGGGTGAGCGTTACATTTCAACATTGTCTAGAAGCTTTAATGTCATTTCTTTGTTAGTTTTCTACTTTGTACACCTAGAAAGTTGGCATGTCCTGGGTTCGGGGGTGTGTTAGAATCAGGCAAATACTGCGAAATGATTCAGCGATGCGTTCTGCTGTTTTTTGTGCATCTTGTTTAATTCGACCTGCCAGATAATTCTATCAGTTTGTTCCGTCTCGTCAGGGTCAAATTAACGAAAGTCGTGTGTACTTCTAATTCATTCTGCGAGAAACATGTAAACACTGCATCTAAGAATGGGGTTAAAGCCCACCGCGAAAATGAATTCGGTATGAAATTCAAGTGGAAATAAGCCAGCGGTTTAGTCAGAAGAGCCATTTATGCTGGAGTGCATTATCAACACAGTATTCAGTAGTCAGCACTCCAATAGTGAAGGACCTTTCTCTCAAAAACAAGGTTGGCTCCTTCGTATTTTTCATCTTCCGTAGAAAATCTCCAAGCTATGTATAGTCTTGTTTACATGAAGCCAACAGAGTTGGGTTGTCAGTCCTGAATCTAGTCGTAGGTTCCATGTTGCTAGTGAATTGGTGCAAGAGACTATCAAGGCGGGTTGGGTCCTTGTAAGTGGCAGATCATTGCAATCTCTAAGATAGCCTCTTGCATGGCCCACTTCCAACACAGAACGGCACTGCTGTCTGAGCCGTCGAAATCAGCTTTGTGTGAACGGGACAGGTGATGAACGCATTGGTACAACCTCGTCTGACCAACCAACTCACAATTCGTTGGTTCACGAACAGTAGTAAACGTAGCCCATTGCAGACAAGGTCAAACAATGCATGAACTGGACACACTTAGCGCTAACTGACATGCAATGTTTACTGTTATTACGGATCACCAGCAAGCTCGAATAGCAATATTACTCATTGGCTCACACGAATGAGGCTTTCATTTCCTTCCGAGTGTCAGTTGGCAGTTATCCTTATTGGAAACATTAGACTCTCTGACCTCTTCTTCTCATTTTGTTTGCTCTTCCAGGTTCCAAGGAGGTGGCACGCATAAAATGTGAGTGACATTTTCATGTGTCACTGTGTTGCGGTGTTCTGTAGTGTGGTGGAGTGCTCCATCGGGGCACATACTCCTTGCGTTGGCAAACTGGCTGCAATGAAACCGAGAGCAAATGAAGCACCTCTGTAGTGTAGCCTCGTCACTCTTCCCCAAGCTTAGCCTCTTGCCACATTCTGTCACTACACCTCGAGTCTCCACTACAAAATTTATTTTTTCCTAATCTCATAGAATCGTTGTTCATACTGGAGGCACACAACATGTGAGGGAGGGAGCACGCATAGATAAAGGGGGAGGTCACATTGTACATTGTGTGATGGCACATCAAGAGCACACAGCTAGCAAAAGAGAGGTCACGTGGTACTAGGTGTGGAGTATATGAGGAATGTATTGTGATCGATCACGAGTAGATGACCCCTTTCCGAGAAAAGCATGACGTGTCAATGCCTCACTCTGTGTCGTTGGGTTGAGGCAGGCGGGCACGCTCAACAGACCAATTGACTAAGGGCTCTGGCAACTCGCCATGATCGAAGACGAGTCTGAGGAGTATTGTTGTGAGTACGGTTCGATTGCATTTGTAGCCAAATCTAATCCATCCTATTAACTGCTGTGCAGCCGTATGTTACGTACTTCCCAAGAACCCTCAGACTGTGGCTCTGGAATAATTTTAACCACCTGGATTCTTTAATGTGCTCCCAATGCTAGGTAAACAAACGTCTTTCCATTCTGCCTACCTTGGAATGTGGCCTCCACGGCTGGTACTCAAACCAGCGACCTCATGCTTAGCAGCAGTAGCCACTGAGCTACTTCACTTTTGCTCAAGTTCTTCACTGAATGCATCTATAGGGGTGAACCACTGTGGCATGTGGAATTCTTTCTCTGCCACCACAGTTGTTGAGTGGCTACACTCTGTAGAAATGGGCTTACGCAGCACTCGCCAAGCATGCGACAGTCAGTGCTGTCTTAGTATGTACGACATTGCAGCAATGTTCGTTGACTCTCAAACATAGCACAGAGAAGGTTTCAAAGTTGTATCATTACTGATGTTTATCGACCCAGAGATGCTGCACAGCAAGTTGGTATTGTCTCATGCCAAAATATTTAGTGCATAAACAGACAAAGATGCAAGGAAGAGAACACGACACTCCTATCAACTAAAGGTTATATTTTTGAAAACATGTAGTCAACGTCCAATTTTTCTGACTTTCTAGGGGCCGCAAAAATGTCCCAAGAAATCGGGCAGTACAAAAAAAATGTCGCAGTTTTGCCCAAAAGGCGAAGCATCAATTGCGATAGCAAATTAGCAGAAAGCTATTCGGAGTAAGGATAGTAGTTTTATCGGCTGCATAAACTTGGACACATTCGCTTTCTAACTGAATTGACAAGCGTGGTGTCATCGTGCACAAGCAAACATGAATAGATAACACTGAATGATCGCAGACTACTGTCAAAACGCTGGCAGCAAGCGCAGCCGCCGCAGCGGGCGAAGGTTCGTGCGGTGTATCGCTTCAACGGAAACTGAGCGGCGAATGCACGGCGCATACAAAGGTCAGAGCCGTGTGGAGATAAGAGACATTGCGGGCGACCGCCGCCACAGCCAGTACAAGCTAGTTGTTGGCAGAGTAGAAGCTGCCCCCCCCCCCCCCCCCCCCCCCTCCCTCCCGCGCTGCCTTCCCGGTTTCTTGCTTTCGCGTGGGAGATTGAGTGGCCAGTTTCCCTTGCGCCCGGTCGCAAGATACGCATTTAATGCCATAGCAGCGACGCCCCACCTCCCTCCCTCCCATACCTTGTAGTCTCCGGGTTCTCTCAAGCCGCCTTTGTCCCTAAGGCTTAGGCTTGACGGCCAACTCCCTTGTGCTTGCCCTGTACTACCGGGGTTCGGCGGTATCAGGACTGGCAGAAACACGACAACGCACGATAGTGTAACAAGTACAAACAGGGTTTATTGCTTCAGGGGGAATTCGCTTGGAAGCAGGCTATAGAGTCGACCTCGACGTTTGTCGGGGTCGAGCGTGGTCGAACAAGGTAGGGCACGACAAAGGAAGGGAACAAGATGGTTACCTGAGTTCCGTCCTTCGTCGCGGCTCGCAGTCGTCTCTCTCGTCCCCGGCGTGCGCCGGTCGCGACCGCCCCGCCTTGTTCTGAGCTCGGTCCAATGGGCACGGGACTCCGCGGCCACGTGACGGTCTACGTATGTGACCGGTTCGACGGGAGGGGGTGAGCTCGCGCCGCCGGGAAGCCGCCTGGCCTTCCCGAGCGGGAGAACCGTGCAAGGAGTGTCTGCTCTACTCGCGTCTCCTGG
>NC_051155.1:53910460-54109895 GCF_013339745.2 Dermacentor silvarum
TTTCTTAGAGTACTGCGATATGTTACAACCAGCATAAACAAAAGTAATTCGATGCACTGAAGTAAGCGAAATGTGCAATTACCTTTTAATGTGAGGGTTAATACAGATGCAGTACGGATACAAAGTCTGCACACACTGAAGGTTTATTGGTTTTTTTATTCAGGAGAAAAATGATGCATCAGAAAAATGAGAAAAGAACTGTTTAAATATTGCTTCGAAAATAAATTGGCAATACTGCTTATTCCCAGTCAAAGCGCGAAATATGCTATTGTAGAACATTCATTACGATATCCAGTTTGCACGTTCGCTTTGCGTCTCGCAGCGGAAGTAACAGAACCTTGAAATGAGATAATTCATTGGGGAAAATGCGCATGAAAGCCCTAACCAACTGACTGCAACTAAATGGTCGCGCGTATAGCGTGACCTATTGACCACAGCATTTGTCCGTAGTTGCATATTCTTTAAATTGTTCCGTCCGTAAAAGCATACCGCGATAAAACTGTGGCGTTTTCGTATATCGCGAGTTGTCTCCAGAACCAGAAAATTGGGACGACATCCGAAGGCCATGCCTTCCCGTGAGGGACACCTCGTAGTATTTACCAACTCGCAGCGCGTGTGAATAGCGGAAAATCACGCAAAAGTACGTACTATCAGCACCCGAAGCCAACCTAAAAAACAGCGTCGCCAGATTAGCAACGTAGCGTGTCAACAAACTCGTAGAAATCACAGAACCGAATCTGACCTACGAGTTTTTATCTGCATCGGTGCTGATGGTACGTACCGATTGCGCAATCCAAGGCTCCACTCAATTAGTTGCACTGTTCGAGGCTCGTTGATCTAATATTTATAGACAAAAAAGTATCTATAAACGTTGCGTTGAGCGACCGCCGCCATTTTCCAAAACAGACCGCGAAATACCTCTCGGCGCAATTTCGACGGGAAAATCGCAGCGATTGCTGCGACGTTGCGACGCTGCGACCAACCGGTTGGTCGCAGCCGAAAATCGCAGAATCGGCCCTGCGACTGCGATTTTCGTCGCATGCGACGGAAATCGCACTTCCGGTGCGATAATCGCAGTGCAAAATCGCACCATGTGAAACGGCCTAACAACTGCGTACTTAGCGCCGGAGCGGTTTCTCGCGCGCAGCGTATCTTGAAAGCGATCTCCAGACGGCTCTGACCTTTCGTATGGGCTGTGCTCTCGCCGCTCGCAGCGATAGACCGCACGAACCTTCGCTCGCTGTGGGCTGCGGCGGCCGCGCTCGCTCGTGCGCGCTGACACCACGCGTGTTATTTCAGTGAGTTTTTTTGTTTTTTTTCTCTCAAGTTTCGGTTGCTATTTTGAACGTGGCGTGTACACCGAGCAGGTGTCTCGGAGACCCATGTCTCAGTGATCGGCGCTACCTGCTGTACCTTCGCGAGAGCTTAAGCGGTGCGAAGCTCGTTTCTTGGATCTCCATGGCGAACTCCGTTGGCGGAGATCGCCAACGCGGTGGCGTTCGTGTCGACTGTACACGGAGACGACGTCATTGCTGCGCAAATCCAAGCAAGTCGATCCTCTCCAAGCGTAGTATGAGGCAGGGCATTATTAAAGATTTTTTTTTAAAGCCGCACTAATGACTTTTTTTTTTCGGCCGAACGAGTTTTCCGGACTATTTTTCAGTCCCCACGAGCTCGGAAAATCGGTTGGCGACTGTACGGAGCGCCCTAACCTAACTGCCGCACGTTGCTACTAGCCGGCAACTTCGAATTATCCGAATAGAGCCGCGCGGGCCATTCAAATTATCCGGTAGAATTTGCATTGAGAATGACGGGACCGCTCAAATTCTTCGAATTAACCGAGTTCGAATTATCGAGGTTTTACTGTATAAAGCTTTCTTCACGTTGTCCTTACATTCCTATGCAATGCTTGGTTTTCTTTAGTAGTATCATGGAGCTTGTCAGCCATTTTCAAAAGCCTTGCAACTTTATCACGAGCCGGCAATCACACACGGCCCCATCTTGATGCATCCGCAAGATCGGCCGCATTTGTTTCCATGGATAAGCGATATCTCTGTATTCCATGCCTTCCATCGTCTTCGGCGCCCGATGACAGTTTGAAACATTTCTATGTTTGCACCCGTCAGATCGCGTGATACGAAGTAGTGTCACCGCTGCAAAGAAAATTAATGATATTCCTTTATCTTGTGCAGATTATGGCCTTATCACCATCATACAACAGCTAGGACGCAGCAACAAAAGAAACTCGAGATAACCAGGCATCTTTTGGAATGCTTGCCTTGGAACGTGCAAAGTGTGCAGCTCACTGCTGCCTAAATGTGCGCAACACAAGCGTGCCAGTTATTAAAATCCACGTCAGTCAATAGGAGCACTTCCTATGCACCACATGACTGTGGTAACAAATTTGCGATGCTGGCTTTCCCTTCTCGCGCTCGCTTTTTTTTTTTTCTTTTTTCTTTCTTTTTTCCCCCCCCTTTATGGATAGCCATGCGATCTTCAGTGCGAAGCCTGATTTTCTTACCGATTTCAAAGACCACTAACAAAAAAAGAGCTATTTTCTGAAATTCTTCTGAGTATTTCCTTGTAATATTTTGCCGTGAGACAAAGGAATGTCTTAGGATTGGGGACAGAAATAAATTTTAAAAATCGAAAATTTAACCAGATCAGCAATTTTGTGTTCGTGTTATGTTTTTGGAAGATACAAATTTCGGGTGATATGAATGTTTTACCCCAACCCGACAGATTCGTATCAACAACATTCTACTTTAGATAATGTGCTGCTTTGTTTTCTTGCACCGAGTGGCAAGTAGCATGTTTTCTTTTGCACTTACCGCTACGGTAATCACACACTTTCCGAGGGCCGAACAAAACGTCGTCTTTATGTTCGCTCGTGCGAGTACGTCGGCAGCGCTCACATAGGGTAAGCGACGCATACAATAACGCAGACTCGCATTGGAAGGATTCCTAATGTAATGAGCCTCGACCGTGATGGCGACACACCTCGGAACGTGTGTAGCTCGGGAAGCAGACAACCTGTACCAGTTGGATGTTGGCGCTCGGGCCGATTTGCCACGTGCTTGGAGCCATGTCACCCACAGAGTCCTCTTGGAGCACACGGTTGTCCTCAGCAAGTTGCAGAGAAAGGGCTGATCGCGGATGTAGTATCTACGCTACGTAGCAGGCGCAGCTGCATGTAAGTGTGCACAATGTACACATACATTTTTGACCAAGTTCTAGAGACTCTGTGGGTGGCTGACATCGAATCGCAGCACTTTGCAAGCAGACATCAGCACAGCTTCATGGCATCTTGTGGCATAGGCAAGCTTCTGTGATGTTCAGCCTAGTTTAGCTCATTGTTAGGTGGCATGCAGGTATGCACGTAAGCCAGAAACATGTCAGCTATTGTCTTGATCTCCCACTTGGAGTGAGGAAATAAAGATAAGGTTTGACTGCTCCGGAAATTGCTCAACACACTTAAAGCTCCTTTGATTATAGCTTGTTCATGGGGGTGATATGTGCTCGGTCTTCTTTGGCACGCTATAGATTGGTGGTTTGTGATAATGTCACAGAATATAATGATAATGTCGCTGATACTGTAGAACCCCGCTGTTACGTTTTTCACAGGACCGTAAAAAAAGAATGTAAGAACCAGGAAACCCAAGAGCCGGGAAACAGGAAAAATTGAGAAATGGGAAGAAGTGTTGAACTGCACACAATATTACTTTAATTCTTACCTGTGAAAAAAAATACCCGCCGCCTCACCCACAACTTAGCGGGGAAGAGGCCGCCGATTGGCGCAAAATACAGACCGGGGTATTCCCCCATCTAAAACTGCTAAATGCCATGTATCCCACCCGCTATAGGGCCACATGCCCTTGGTGCGGTGGCATACCTACACTAATACATGTGACCTGGGAGTGTAGTAAGCACCCTCATAGGCCCACTAATAATATCTCAATGGAGCAGTGGGAGGCACAGCTCGCCCGTTCCGACTTGGCAGGACAAAAGTCCTTAATTAGCCAGGTCAGGCAGGCGGCAGAGGCCAGTGGGGCCCTGGACTGAGGGGCTCCGACCACCGCTATACTTAAAATATTTTCCAGCCAAATAAAGTTTCTATATATATATATATACCTGTGAAAAAAAGTAGTTTCACCCGACAGCCGAAGTACCGATTGCGATAAGCTATACAAAGTAAGAATTGTGGTTTTATTGTCCGTATAAACTTGTAAACATTCACTTATTAACTAATTAACAAACATGGTGTCAGCGCCCACAGGAAAACATGAACACATCACACTCGATGAGCGCGGACACGCGCAGTTAAGCGCCGCTGCAGAAGCGAGCGAAGTGACCTTCGTGCTGTTGTCTATCGCTTCAACGCAAACTGAGTGCCGAGAACACGCAGCACGCACAAAGCTACGAGCCGCCAACGCACCTACACTGCCTACACTGCGTAGACTCTGCCCCCACGCAGATCGCTTTAAAGATATGGCCCGCGCAACCGCGCGCCGCTGCGCAGTATGATGCCAGAGCACAACGCTGCCCGCTATCCCCCCCCTCACTCCCTCGCCGGTGCCTCGAGCGCAACGGAAGGAGGCGCGCTTCCTCCCTGCTTTTCTTTCTTTCGCGCGTGAGACGTGGTCGTCGGTTCCCTTCGCACGCTTTCACTCGCACATACAGCATACGGCGCGTGGCGACGTATGCTGTATGTGCGTATGCTGTATGGCCTGCGTGGTGTGGCAGTTCGCAACGTATGATGCGGGAACGGTCCCACAGTTGCAACAGCAGGGTTCAATGCATTGGGTTCTATGGGAGCTGTGCCGGGACCAGCCGAAAACGACGTAACAGCCGGGGAAAACGCAGCACCCGGGAATGTAACAGCGGGGTTCTACTGTACCATGTAGCTGAATTGCAACAGTAGGCATGCAGTAAAGTTGCACAGAGGGAGAGCACAAGCACATGTCGTTGCACTAGCTGCTGCTTAATGACAGTGGAGCACAAGGGCACCACCACAAAAAGATACACATAGACACACATCACTGGCACAACTAACAACTTCACTCTGAAGGCTGCAAATACATGTGCACGTTTGTCAAGATTTTAGATTTTTAATTGTGATGGACAGTGTGTGTTCTTTTAACAGTCAACTGAGGGTTTTAAGTCAATAAAAGACTTACTGTATGTGATATTTTTGTTGTAATACTTGTAGGACAGTAAAAGATGTGGGTCACAAGATTGACATTTAGGATAAAACATACGGAATACATTTCATTACCAGTTTGTTTCAGGAAGCAAAGCTTTCAACCTTGATGTACAAGAAGGCAGCTTTTCTGTATATTGGAACAGGAATGCACCTTCATGTCATTCCCCATCTCGGCATCATTTTCTTTCTTTTTTTCGTTTTTTTTTTTTTTTTTCTTTTTTTTGCACCAAGGTGAACCTTGGTGACTTTCGTCTAAAAGCCTGTGTAAATGAAAAGTAGCTCATGACCCTCACCCTTGCACTTCAATTTTTCATGGTGGGCCTTGCTTAGCACCATGTTTGGATGGTAGTGCGTGCCTGCTTTGTGTCGAATAAGTCGCAACTAAGGATATGCATGCAATCACCCGCCACAGTGGCTCGGTGGCAATTGTGGTCCTTCTGCTATTTGTGAGGTTTGCAGGTTTGGTGCCTACACGCAGCAGCCACGTTCTAATACAGGCAGTATGCAAAAACACTTGTTGCTGAGCTTTGCGTGCACATATGGAAGCCCAGGTGGTCAGAACTAATCCGAAGCCATTCGCTATGGGTGTCTGTGTTCATTGGCCACTGTGTTGCCCCTGTGTTGATTTGAATTGTAAGACCCTATAAATCATCAATCATTGTTCTCTGCGGTGATGCAGCACTGACAATGCATTTGTTCCCATCAAAGGAACAGCAGTTAGGGATGCAAAACCGTCTTTAGTGCTATCGATACTATCGGTATTGCGGTCATTATTAAACTGTTGATAGTACCATTGATAGCGTACTGTTGATGCCAGTAGTACAATCAATAGCGCACTATCAGTACTGCAAAATTACATGAAGTAGCACACGTACACACTGTAACATAAATTTGGTGACATTTCCTGTTCATGCTACTAACTGGGAATGTTTTCCTGTTCCCAGTAGCATGAACTGGTGTAACTGATGGTCAGTTATTGCAAAACTATTGATCGTACTATCAATACCAAACTATCACAACACTACTACAGTGGAATCTCGTTAATACGATCTTCGCAGGAACCAGAAAATAAAGCATATCATCCGAAAATTGCATTATCCAACGTATTATCCAACCAAATCATATTATCGGGAAAAGAAAAAGGAACGTATTATGCAGAATCACATCAACGAGATTCAACTATATCTGTATTTTTGTAATGCTATCAATAGCTTCATAGCGAAATGTCGTAATACTCAGAATGTTTTTTAAACTATCAATAGTGGCAGTTTATCGGCAGTTTTATCATTATCGGCAGTTTTATAGTGATGCAACACTATCGGTAAATTGACTGTTGAGAGTATTGATTTTTTTTTACACGTTAGTTTTAAAAAACACGGAATACTGTCAGTAGTTAATTTGACTCCAGTTAACATGACTTTTCCATTAATTTGATCCGTAACTAAGGGGCCAGCCTACGCTCATGCATTTCTATGGGCTCAAACTTTTGTTATTTATATTCTAAAATTGGCCTTCACCGAATAATTTCCACTTGACGAGGTAGCACACACGTGCCTGACCCTAATAGTGACCCCTTTAGTGGCAGCGTCTGTCTCGGCGGAGCTTAGGGGACAGTGAGTGTGTTAACATATGCTATCCCCCAACGAAAATGTTTATTTTCGTCCTGCTCCAGGAATATTTTCAAGCAATAACCACAGATCACAATGTCTGATGACGGTATTTATCCATTTCTAAGGAACGTTTTTTTTTTTTTTTTTTTCGAGAAAATTGGGCCAAAAGTTGCCTGCACAGTGTAAGCGGATCTAATAAAAAAAATGCTTTTGCGACAGGCGTATGCATTACCGCATAACATGAATGTATTGCAGTGAAGCTCGCTTTATGAAACCGGCTGCCATTGTACACCACATATTTAACCCTTGCCCATTTTTCCTGCTGAAAAACCGGGTGAGCGTTACATTTCAACATTGTCTAGAAGCTTTAATGTCATTTCTTTGTTAGTTTTCTACTTTGTACACCTAGAAAGTTGGCATGTCCTGGGTTCGGGGGTGCGTTAGAATCAGGCAAATACTGCGAAATGATTCAGCGATGCGTTCTGCTGTTTTTTGTGCATCTTGTTTAATTCGACCTGCCAGATAATTCTATCAGTTTGGTCCGTCTCGTCAGGGTCAAATTAACGAAAGTCGTGTGTACTTCTAATTCATTCCGCGAGAAACATGTAAACACTGCATGTAAGAATGGGGTTAAAGCCCACCGCGAAAATGAATTCGGTATGAAATTCAAGTGGAAATAAGCCAGCGGTTTAGTCAGAAGAGCCATTTATGCTGGAGTGCATTATCAACACAGTATTCAGTAGTCAGCACTCCAATAGTGAAGGACCTTTCTCTCAAAAACAAGGTTGGCTCCTTCGTATTTTTCATCTTCCGTAGAAAATCTCCAAGCTATGTATAGTCTTGTTTACATGAAGCCAACAGAGTTGGGTTGTCAGTCCTGAATCTAGTCGTAGGTTCCATGTTGCTAGTGAATTGGTGCAAGAGACTATCAAGGCGGGTTGGGTCCTTGTAAGTGGCAGATCATTGCAATCTCTAAGATAGCCTCTTGCATGGCCCACTTCCAACACAGAACAGCACTGCTGTCTGAGCCGTCGAAATCAGCTTTGTGTGAACGGGACAGGTGATGAACGCATTGGTACAACCTCGTCTGACCAACCAACTCACAATTCGTTGGTTCTTGAACAGTAGTAAACGTAGCCCATTGCAGACAAGGTCAAACAATGCATGAACTGGACACACTTAGCGCTAACTGACACGCAATGTTTACTGTTCTTACGGATCACCAGCAAGCTCGAATAGCAATATTACTCATTGGCTCACACGAATGAGGCTTTCATTTCCTTCCGAGTGTCAGTTGGCAGTTATCCTTATTGGAAACATTAGACTCTCTGACCTCTTCTTCTCATTTTGTTTGCTCTTCCAGGTTCCAAGGAGGTGGCACGCATAAAATGTGAGTGACATTTTCATGTGTCACTGTGTTGCGGTGTTCTGTAGTGCGATGGAGTGCTCCATCAGGGCACATACTCCTTGCGTTGGCAAACTGGCTGCAATGAAACCGAGCGCAAATGAAGCACCTCTGTAGTGTAGCCTCGCCACTCTTCCCCAAGCTTAGCCTCTTGCCACATTCTGTCACTACACCTCGAGTATCCACTACAAAATTTATTTTTTCCTAATCTCATAGAATCGTTGTTCATACTGGAGGCACACAACATGTGAGGGAGGGAGCACGCATAGATAAAGGGGGAGGTCACATTGTACATTGTGTGATGGCGCATCAAGAGCACACAGCTAGCAAAAGAGAGATCACGTGGTACTAGGTGTGGAGTATATGAGGAATGTATTGTGATCGATCACGAGTAGATGACCCCTTTCCGAGAAAAGCATGACGTGTCAATGCCTCACTCTGTGTCGTTGGGTTGAGGCAGGCGGGCACGCTCAACCGACCAATTGACAAAGGGCTCTGGCAACTCGCCATGATCGAAGACGAGTCTGAGGAGTATTGTTGTGAGTACGGTTCGATTGCATTTGTAGCCAAATCTAATCCATCCTATTAACTGCTGTGCAGCCGTATGTTACGTACTTCCCAAGAACCCTCAGACTGTGGCTCTGGAATAATTTTAACCACCTGGATTCTTTAATGTGCACCCAATGCTAGGTAAACAAACGTCTTTCCATTCTGCCTACCTTGGAATGTGGCCTCCACGGCTGGTACTCAAACCAGCGACCTCATGCTTAGCAAGCCACTGAGCTACTTCACTTTTGCTCAAGTTCTTCACTGAATGCATCTATAGGGGTGAACCACTGTGGCATGTGGAATTCTTTCTCTGCCACCACAGTTGTTGAGTGGCTACACTCTGTAGAAATGGGCTTACGCAGCACTCGCCAAGCATGCGACAGTCAGTGCTGTCTTAGTATGTACGACACTGCAGCAATGTTCGTTGACTCTCAAACATAGCACAGAGAAGGTTTCAAAGTTGTATCATTACTGATGTTTATCGACCCAGAGATGCTGCACAGCAAGTTGGTATTGTCTCATGCCAAAATATTTAGTGCATAAACAGACAAAGATGCAAGGAAGAGAACACGACACTCCTATCAACTAAAGGTTATATTTTTGAAAACATGCAGTCAACGTCCAATTTTTCTGACTTTCTAGGGGCCGCAAAAATGTCCCAAGAAATCGGGCAGTACAAAAAAAATGTCGCAGTTTTGCCCAAAAGGCGAAGCATCAATTGCGATAGCAAATTAGCAGAGAGCTATTCGGAGTAAGGATAGTAGTTTTATCGGCTGCATAAACTTGGACACATTCGCTTTCTAACTGAATTGACAAGCGTGGTGTCATCGTGCACAAGCAAACATGAATAGATCACACTGAATGATCGCAGACGACTGTCAAAACGCTGGCAGCAAGCGCAGCCGCCGCAGCGGGCGAAGGTTCGTGCGGTGTATCGCTTCAACGGAAACTGAGCGGCGAATGCACGGCGCATACAAAGGTCAGAGCCGTGTGGAGATAAGAGACATTGCAGGCGACCGCCGCCACAGCCAGTACAAGCTAGTTGTTGGCAGAGTAGAAGCTGCCCCCCCCCCCTCCCTCCCGCACTGCCTTCCCGGTTTCTTGCTTTCGCGTGGGAGAGTGGCCAGTTTCCCTTGCGCCCGGTTGCAAGGTACGCATTTGGTGCCATAGCAGCGACGCCCCACCTCCCTCCCTCCCATACCTCCACGGCCTCTCGCGCGACGGTCGCGTTTGCTTTCCGCCGTGCATTGGCTCTCTGTCCCCCGCGCGCTTTCACTCGCGCATACGGCGCGTGGCGACGATTTCATCGCCCTTGGAATCTATACGGAACCTCACGACGACGGCGACGCCGATGGCAGAAATCCGGTTGAAGTGTCCATATAATTGCTATCGCAATAAAAATTAATGCATGCCTTTTACTGCCCCCAAGGGCTCTAATCACCACAGCATCTCCGAAACAGCTCTGAATGCCTGCCAGTACAGCTACTAGGAGTATCGGTGCTTGTACTGTGTCAGGAGACGAAGGGATGCATGCATGTATAATTAAAGAATATATACTGTGTTCCGCGACAGTGGCCGCTTTCTGCTCTTGGTATGCTTCACCGCATAACACTGCTGCATTGCGGCAAAGCTGACTTTCGATTATGCAACACTTGACCCTTGCCATACTTTATGTGCTTCTAAGCCATCAGCGAGGATGACAAAGGCGGAGTTGGTGCCATTGCCGACAGCAGCGAATTATTGTAATGAGAAATGCGGCACCGAACAGTTGGAAGCTTGTAAGCGAACATTGAAGCAGCTAGGTCTAGCATTGCCACAGTGGCCATGGCTGCTAGCGGATTGGTGTGCGAGAGTGCTGCTTCGATGCTGCGAGATAATCAAAATGGCTGCTGTGGTAGTTTCGATTATTGCCGTTTCGAACCTGCCGTCACAACAAAACGGAAAATCGGACGGTGAAGGGCTTCAGCGTTCGAAATTGTACGTTGACTCGATGGGATATGTGGCGGTGCCTTTGCGGCACCGCATTATCAGGGCACATTGGGGGATTGTGGTCATGCATGAGTTCAGGAGGGGGAAGCATGGCTTGTGAAGGAAAGTAGCTCCAGTGCACTTGCTATGCCCACCTTGTTTCCACTGCAACAGTTGTTCTGGGAGATTGAGCTTGGCAAATAGCCATCAACATGTGCCACATTGCCTTGTTGATCCCAACCATTCTGCCACAGAGAAGTCTCATAAAGTCGATTCACTGCAGGTAGGTTTCAACAGGGCAGAATACAAGAATGCCTCAGAACTGAAATTTAGGTACAGATTGAAGAGGCCACGCTGGCCAAAACCAGAGTCTGCCAAAGCTTATCCGGAGACCTCGACTGAAGTTTCTCGTTTAGCCCATGTGTACATTTTCAATGGATGTTAATCATTTCTTCATCGCAGCAAAATGTTTTATCTGCAAATGTTTGCCTATTTCTCTTCATCCGACTATTTTGTTATCTCAAGGATTTGCAGATGGTGTCCCATGTGCGTAAAATTTTTATTTTAGTTCGCTGACAAGGTGCTACTAGTAGAGACGATCAAAAACTGGACTTGGGATGGACAAAAGATGGCCCCACGTCTTGCTGCTGCTCAGTGATGCTCAGTGACATCATTTTCTCGTCGTGCAAACCCGACTACTGCTCTTATTAACAGTAGTGCTTGTTGAGGATAGTAGAATGGGGACAACCATGAGTGCTGTAACTGCCCTGCTCATGGTGACGACCTGACTATTCTACAGCAGGAAACCATCAGGGGACGTATTCTGCGACGATCACTTTCGGCGACAGTATCGCCGTCAGGCACGCACCGATTGTCTGGTGGAGCCCTAAGTCACACGAAGGCGATAGTATCGCCGAGGCGATCGTCACATAATACATCCCCAGCATTTGGCATTCCCAGAGGATTAGCAAACAGATTGTTGATTAGCTTTAGTTATCTGACTACAACCAGCTTGTTCAGCGTGACATTGCTGATGACCCACGTGGTCTCACTGCAGCCTTTGTTTGTGACATCTGTGTGGCCATTTGTGCAAGCAGAATTGGTGAAAGCGCGCACACTTCTTCAGCATTGTTGGTGTTTCCGCAGGGGACAATGAGGAGAGCTACAAGCTCCTGGACAGCATCATGGAGGCAGATGCATCGGAGAAGCTCGACTGTGTAGCAGACGAAATGATGGCTACCGGTGAGTTATGCTTGCTGCTTTTCTTTGCTGGTTGAATTCACACTTGTAGCCTTACTGTGCAGCCAATGAAAATTGCCCAGTTGTGTGTGTCAAGTAAAATGCAGTGCATGGGGAAACCATTTTGAAAATAGAACCGGCTGTCTGTAGTGTGCATTAGTTGTTGGTATTTTTAAAATCGGTAGCCATTATGAGTTTTCTCAGCTCTTGGCATGTTGTAAGCCACCCCCAGGTCTCTCCATAAAACTAGCAAGCTGCTCAACTTCTGTTGTTGCTTTGGGTATGTACATTAACTGCTTTTCTAACACTCGAGAGTAAAAGCACTAACAGTAGCAATAAAAAAAATTAATCACAAGTGGATTTTTTAGCTTTATGTTGCCCTTACTGCAAAGCTGTCTTGTGCACTCAATTTCAATTTATTTTCATAATAATTGGAAGAAGCCTGAACAAACAGTGGAAGATGTTTAGCAGATTTGAAAAGGATGAAAAAATTCTGGTCCACAACCTGCTACAGTATTTTCTGAATTAAAAAATTAAGTTCTTGAGTTTTATGTGTCAGAACCATGATATGATTATGAAGCACGCCATAGTGGGAGACTTCGAATTTTTACCACCTGGGCCTCTTCAACGTGCACCCAATGCACGGTACGCAATGCATGGGCGTTTTTACATTTCGCCCCCATCAAAATGCGGCCGCCTTAGCCAGAATTTGGTCCTGCGCCCTCGGGCTTAGCAGCACAACACCAAAGCCACTACGTTACTATGACGGGTTACATTATTCTCCGTTCTCCAAAAGGGCACTTTTGCTGCTAAATGGGTAAAAAATCTGCCCCATCTAATGAGAAACTGCTAGAATGGCAATACAGTTTAACATAATTGCATAGAAGTTTCATTTGGCACAAAAATACCTTAATTATATTCATTATTCATTATAAGCATGTACAGTAGACTTCCATTAATTCTACTCCGGTCAATAAAATTTTTCGGTCAATTCGATCCCCACCCAAGGTTCTAGCCGGTGCCCGTACACTTCTATTTGCCCAAACTTTCATTATTTCAATCCTGAAATTGACCTTCATTGTATAATTCGAACTTGTCTGGTCAGCACACACACGATTGTCACCCCATTGCAGACTCAAATGGCGGCAGCGTCGATTTGGTGTTGCTTCGGGTGCAGTGAATGCGTTGAATTTATATCATCTCTTGTCGAAAACGCCTATCTTCAGCCTTCCACACAAAGATTTTAAGTGAAAATGGTAGCTCACAATGAATTAAAGTCAATCACACTTATAATGATACCGGTTTTAAAAATATATCAGTTATAACAATGAGAATCTGCTGGCACCGTCAACTTTTCTATTTTTTCTATGGCAAAATAACGCGCTTACTACAATGCCCCCATACCAGATTATCGGTTATAACGATGAAGTCAGGCTACTCCTAAGTCAGGTGTCCATGCCGAAAGGAAGTGGAATGCGAAATCCTGGAAAAAAAAAAATTTGAGCCGCTGCACGCCGCCGCATGCTGTCTTTTAGCCATCTCCGCATCGCCAGCCTCACGCGTTTCTCTTCCTTAGCCCTTCCACCCCTCCAAACACGAATGGGCTGCGCCCATAGCCTTATGCCATGCCACCCTCCGAAACACGAATGGACTGCGCCAACTGCGCTGATAGTGCTGGCGCTGCTCCCAGATTGCTCGCTGGCCCCTCATTCTGCGCAATTCTGCCGGCGGATTAAGTCTCTTATGCTCGTCATTGCTGGTTGCGTCGAAGTCATTCCAGGCCACATGGTTTCTCTGCCTCGTTTGACTCGCCGCCGAAACGGAAAATGGCTGATTCACCCGCTGATCATAGGCAATATGCGACGTTGCCGGTGAAAATAAAGCGCGCTGCTATAGATTTGGAAACAAAGTGCTTCTAACCAATGAGGCGATCGTCTCGAACGTGCTTGCATCAGATAGTGATGGCAACAGTAACACCAGCTATGACGTGGTAGGGCAGGCTGCCTCAACGTTGTACTCGCAGGGGGCCCTGCAGATGATTCAGTCCCTCTGAGGCTTCGTTTTCGCGAGAAACCTTCGCGAGAGAAGGATGTCAGCAAACTTCGGCGTAAAGCAAGCAAAGCTGACAAACGTGGGATTTTCTTGTGCAAGCCAGTGAGAAGTACATGGCAAGATGCTTGTGGCGATCTCACCCCAGCGTTTTATCTGGATTTTTCAAGCTGCAAGGCTGCCGCGGCAACATTCTCGCATTTTTTAAAAGGCCCCTTTTGAGGTCACCAAAGCGATGCCACTGCAGAGCTCGCATGTCACTTGCCACCTGTGACCCTGCTTTGCAGTTGTTATAGCAGTGGCATTCTTGAACGCCGACAACTGCGGCTTGTTACACGTGATCGGAGCGTGCAGGAAGCAGAATTAAACAATTAAACGAGTCAACACAATCAGCAGCCGGATGGAGGAATATATAGTTTTCTCACAACAGCTCTGATAGTATTCCCCTATTTTGATTTTTTTCATGCAACCTGGTTATAGCAGTTATCGGTTATAGCAATGGAATTTTCGTCGCACTTGAAAATTGTTATAAGTGCTTGACTGTATTACAGTATTTGCTAGGAGTGTGTGAATACTCGAATATCACCTAATAGAATCGAATGGTGAATGTTTGAATAATCCGATTTGTGAATCAAATATCCACCATTCTTTTTTTTTCTTTTTTTTTAGACATTGGGCATATTCGGTGTAGAGACTTGCAGACTGTCACATGTCATTGTTTTCATTAGAAAAGGAATACTGAGCTTGTTGCAGATGCGGTAGCGGACTTTGTTTTTGCGAGCGCTTCCCAACGTCGGCCTGATGCAAAGAGTGCACACACTGCCCCTGAACGCCACAATTCATAGAACGATGCCGCGTTGGCTGCCCTTGTCGGCACAAGGTTCTTCCAGGTCGAAAGGGCCGATTGAAACAATAACGGAACACGGAACAGCACCAAAAGTGGCACGTATTTCGGAAAGTGCGAAGGCATATGCAAAGATCGGGCCGATTAGCCACCGGGTAATCTTAAGCCACTTCAATAGCCATCAATCTAACCCATATGCATGATCTCGGGACCACTCACAGATGAGCCACCCATACAAACATGTTAGCTCCAAGTAATCCATGCCGGATTGCGGACTGATACTACATCGGCAGTGACAAATTTTCGTTACGGCCACACTGCCTAATTGGCGCTCATTCGTTGGGTGTCAATGACTAAAGTTAGGTTTGGTGCCAAATCGATACAGTTCTGTTCGCAGCAGCCGCACAAAACTTGGAAAGCCGACAAACCGCCGCACAAGCAAAAGCGAGTGTATGGGATAACAACAAATTTATTCACTGTCGCCATCTTTACGACGCACTGTAAGGCAGCCTCTCATTCCTGACGCTGTTCACAGACGCACATCGGTCTCTTTGTGGCTTTGAGCAACTCGTCACAAGACAAGCTTTGAATTTACACGGGTAGCACAAGAGTGTCATGTGCCTAGTGCGCTGGCCGCCCAGCTAGCACATACATTTGCGCGAGGGGGGTGTTTTGCGAAATTGCCGTGACCTCCTGGTTTCTCAATCTTTGACATGTGGCAAATCACAATGAACTTAACAATGAAAGGTGCCTGCTCTTTACCATCGGTGTCGACCGCAATCGACCTGCCGCATTTTGATGCAGGCGAAATGCAAAAACACCCGTGTACTTAGATTTAGGTGCACGTTAAAGAACCCCAGGTGGTCCAAATTTCCGGAGTCCCCCACTACGGCGTGCCTCATAATCAGATCATGGTTTTGGCACGTAAAATGCCAAAATTTAATTTTAATGACCCGCACAGCGCCAACCATGTCTACCCACAGAACGGTTATCGAGTCACATGATGCGTGGTCCGCACTTTCATTTTTCGCGCAGATTAACCTTTTGTTAAGCCACCTGCCATTAAGATAGGAAATCGCTTCTGTGTTTTGGAGGAAAACTGAAAAGCAAAACTTTGTATGCTATAAAAGATTGCCATAAAACAAGGGTCCACTGAGGACCAATGACAATGCACTCCTTGTAGTCTGATTACTAAAGCACATTCAAACGATAATTCATTTTACATATTAACCTAATGGCAACAACTCGTGTCACACGTCCTTGGCATTCTGGGGAATTACGTGCATCGCAGGGCAAAATAGCGTAGTGGTTAGTCTAGACGTGGGCCACCATCCTGTTTGCAGTTGTTGCACAGTCGTATAAGTGCAGAATATCAAACAATCTACAGACCATATGGAGGACGACATCTCTTGGTTCTTCATAGACAGTGATAAAGTGCTGTCTGGGAGTGATGAGGATGGACATTAAATAAATTTACATTTTGTGAAGGTAAAGCTTGCTGGTTTTGTCTTTTTCTTATGGGCAGAATCGGAGGCATGCTGCGCATTTGTTAAAAATTGGGTGCATGTTTGACTTGTTTAGGAGCTCTAATCATTTCTATGTTAGCTTTCTAACATTGAATCCATACAAAGCGGGTTTGTGTGCGATTCGGGAGACATGCTATAATCGGGCAAATACTGCCAAATGAAGCAGCTGTGTGTTGCGACATTCTGTCTGCCTCTTGTTTTATTTGACCCACCGGATAATTCAAACAGCTTTGCTGACCCCGACAGGGTCGAATTAACAGAAGTCGACTGTATTTGTGACATGCTGTTATTAACAAGAAACATTCTAAATTCAATAATTCATTACATTCACATTCTTTGTATAGAGGTTCGACTGTGGTGAACATAGCGTAACGGTAGTTGCTGTCCTTGCGTTACCCTTCATAGATCCAACCGGGCAACAGCTTCAAGCCAGCATGGAGAGCGCAGCACGCAGCCTGCTCGAAGACATCAAGGCCAGCTCCGAGGCGCCACCTCAATGACTCTAGGCCATTCAGGTACGAATTAGCTTGAAGACGCTTCTCCAAAAGGCATGCAAACAATTCAAAGCCAAGGCAAAGCACCAAATGTTTAATGCTGTACCCACTCATGATCACACTCGTGTCACCTCAAACTCACCGGCACTGAGTCACTCACGTTGATACTCATGTCCACCCAAAATCCCATCACTGACTTTCATTCACACTCGCGTTAACTGGCACTCACTCTATTGATAGTCAGCTCCACTCCAGTTCACCAGCGCTCACTAATGCTCTGTCTCATGCCAGTGTAATGAGCATATGTAGCGATTATGAGTCAGTGTACTTGTGAGTGAGTGTGCCAACATATGATGTTTACTCCAACAGCTGTTGGGGATGTCATCAAGCGATTCCCACGGCGCAGCAATCTGCCCACTGTGACCAGTATCGAATGCGGCCCCAGAACAGCCATGCTTGAACACATGAGCACTCGCGTGAGTGAAAATGATTGTGCAAAAGAACTTGCAAGTGAACGCGGGCACTCAAGCTTGAAAGTGGGCAGGCCTCATGAAAACCTTGCAACATTCTGGAAGGCAGTCAAGAGTTCGACGGAATACCGTCTGGTCAGGTAAAATCATTGTTTAACATGAAGCATATCAGTACTTTTATTTTGACCTTGGTCAGTGGACTGGTTCATTTTAAACAGTTCTGGAAGGCTTACCCCCAAGCAAAACACTGAACAATATTTCTTCCACATTTTCAAATTAGTACTTTTGCTTGCATCTCTGTGTTTTCGATAGCACGATTTACCATGAAGCATCACTTGCAAACCTGACTTATAGCTTTGAAAGCACACAGAAACTTCATGGAGGCACATCTTAACTCAGAAACAAGAATAGGTAACTTCTTTTTATTGCATATTAACATGGGAAGATTTAGAGGCACCGACATGCACGATTTGAAAGTGCCAAGCTAGACAAGTGCTTTACTTAGACTTCATGCCCACTCTGAAGATTAAAGGACCAGCAAAATTTTAGTGCATATGTTGCAGCTCCTCGCAAAATTGAGCTGTTGGGGACCCTTTGATACGGCTTGATTAAGTGTGAACTGCCACTATTACATTCCACTTATGCTGCGTGTGTGTTCGCCGAGGTGCAGGTTATATATGACGCATTGACCATCTTGCAATGCAAACTACTAGAAACATCAAAACTAGTTATATACACAGATTCAACCCAAGTGGTGAAAGACCTTCGCAAGGTATTGAACGAATCGCCTTTCACCGAAAAAGTGTATCGTGAAGTGTCGACGTTCCCATGCACAGTGCGAATTGTTTGGATAGCCCTTTTATCTTCACCAGGACGCATCCAGGCAGACGCATCCAGTCGCTGACATCAAATGGCTATCAAAAAAGGAAGTCCTTCGATGCTCCACACGAGCATTGATAACTCCATGTGGATCAGGCTTCCCGCCGGTTTCTTCCGCCACAAGGAGGTTACATTGAGAAAGATATATGTGGGTGCTGCATTGACGCCAGCTGCAACCTGTTTATGCTCTACGGACCTTTGGCCTGCCTTCAGTGCGACCTGGGCTTTCTGCCCTCTCCCAGCTCCTCGCAGATCTGCCACATCTCTTGTGGAATTGTCCTGGACTGCACTCATCAAAGCGCCACTACCTGTCAAAAGTGGGGCTACACCCAAGCTGCCCACATGACGTCTATGTGGATCTATGGTCCACTTTATAGATCCTTGTTAGATTTCATTGGACATAACCAACTATGCATGTATATATAACTTGCACACACCAAACTTTTTATGCCACAGAGCAAACTTTCGAATGAAAAATGAAAGGGCACTTGGGTATTCCCACATGGATGAATTCGAAAGCATTGCGACGTCTCTCCGATAACGCCTCGACCTCGTTCGTGTACTTGCGTGGACGTCCAAAGGAGCTAGGCGCAGCTCCTGGCTGAGAAATTGAAGATGAAGATTCGTCCATCGGAGCGCACGACAGAACTCACCAAAATCACCGCACCGACTTGCAGCGCTGCAACGCACGGCACTATATATAGACCGGCCACATAGTTGCCGCTTCCCGGAAACTGCAGCTTATAAAACTGTAATCTAGACCGGGAAAAGCTTGCGGAGAACGATATGCGTGAAGCGAGCTTACTGGTTCTTTTTTTTTTTCTTTCCCCCGCGGGTGCGCAGAGGTGAGCACCACCTTGTGGTGCTTCAAGGAACCCAGCGGCCCACGCAGCACACGCCTCCCATTGATTGGCTGACCGTGTGACTTTTTATACCATATTTGGCCACGCCATCGGATTTTCCGCTTCATGAGCCATATGATACTTTCGCATTAAAAAAAAGTAAGCTTATCACTTTCATGTTGTGCAAAGCTGTACAAAGGGTGATGGCAACGCCCAAGTAAATTTTAGTGTTTGTATCCTTCCTTCATTGTGTGTGCATGTATGCAAGTTGAACATGAACCATTCTTTATCGTCCTTTTTTTTTTGCTTTTTGCTTTCCAGCTGGATCTTGCTGATTCATGCTCAGTACTGGTACAGTGTCTGCCTCACCTCATTGGCACTTGTTCCTATGAGAGCCGCGAAAAGGCTAGTCATCTGTCCGTGAACTGAAGTACTTGAACCCAGTACAGTGCACCTCTACTCAACCTGTGTTCAATGGTTGAACACAGAGTGGAAAATAATCGCACAATGGCACAGAGTGGAAAATAATTGTGATTCGGGAAGCAGAGTTTGCAGACAGTTAGACCACTGCGGAAGAGACAATAACCATGTGTGCTCTTCAACAGAGTTCTTGCGAGTCATTCTGCATCATTCTGAGCGAATCGTCAGAACCCCATCTGTCCTGATCCTGCCGCCACCAGAAAAGAAAGTGCACCGGATTTCAAATGTGGGTCTCCCACTCTTTCTCGCCTTCTTTTCTGATTGACGCGCATTCATTGACCTCAACTTCACTGTGTGGCCGTTGTACACCCATTGCATGCCCACTGTGTTGCTCCTGTGTGCCTGCCTGTTACTGTATTCCTTGTGTTTCCTTGCAAAGTGCTGGTATAGCAGTGCGTTGCCCAGGCTGCAACATTGTTGTATACATCAGCTGTAGATGAACTTCCCACTGTAAATTCATGCACTGCCCCTTTATCAGCCAGTACCATAGCACATCATTGATGTCATTGAGGCGTTCTTGGTCCAGAAGTGCCCACTGTGGCGCTTTTTGAAAGCAAGCTCAAGAAATTTGACCAAGCACACAGAGTGTTAGTTGTGCGCCTGGCATTGCTAGTTTTGTGTCAATGAACTCCACCTCGTTGTGAAGCATGGACATGCCCCCTTGTATTGTGTGCTTTATTTGGAAGACATCGCTCGTGATGGTCATCAACATAATTGGAGGCTGGCAGGATGTGTCACGTACAGATCTCCTACTTTCGTGGCCACATGCCTGCATGCCAACGGGCTCTCTTGGTGTGGAATTATTCTAGCGCGCGTTACAGCAGTTCCGACAGACTCGCACATTTGTGCTCTGCATCTCCCAAGTGTGCTGTGATCGCATTTAGTGGATGTGTTGATGATATCTTTACTTTTATTACAATTGTATGGAACTGCGTGCACCTTACGCGCGGAATATTTTATGGTTGGCTCAACTTTTTCCGAAGACCAGTTGATTTCTTCATCAAATTGAGATTTCGTGTACTGTACTTAAAGTCATAACTGTTGTGAAGTGTTGAATGGCAGCTGCTGCTGCTGTAGTGCATAGCAAAGAAATTAATTTCCTTCAGGGCAGTGCAAGCAACTGCAAAGTGTTCCTGCCATCACCCCACCTTCCCAGCTATCACTTCACACCACTAAGAAGTCACTAATGCTACCTTTTTCTGCCTCTCTGTTGCTGCTTTTGCGAGAGTGTAACAGCCTCCCTCTGCTATTGGTGAACCATAGCTAACAACTTTTGTGCAGTATCGATTCACTTGTCAGTACCTGTGCTCCGTGAGTTAGATGCCTTGTCAGTTTAATTGTGGTTTGTTATGCACAAGATCAGTCCTTGTGTTCCGGCAAAAAGGGATGTGTAGGTTCAGCGTAACAAAGAGCGGTACCACTGTAACAGCTTCCTTGTAGAACCAACAACCAGAACGATAGATGACACAGGGGACAGCCTTTTTCCACAAGTTGTTGCACTAATTTGGCTCAGTTTTGCAAAAAAGTAAGCCTTAAAAGCAGCAATCACTTGTCTGTTGACATGCTCGGGCGTTAAAGGGACAGTAAAGGCAAACGTTAGGTCGTGTTAAAGTGTCACACTAGTGTTGTGAAATGTCCAATAAGCAATGTTTCCTAGAACACAGATTTTGTAAGAAAATGATGTAAATGTGTGGTCTAGGTTAGCACCGCCACTGCAGTAGTACAGAATCATCTCCCAGCGGTGTCTTATGCCCCAGTCAGACGAGTAAATTTGGTGACACTTTGAGCGAGTGCACGTCGTCGTTAGTGTCACTTGCAGGCTGTCAGACGGAAAGGTCTAGTGACACTTGCTGTGGAGTGCACTTGCCAGCGAGTGCGATCGACAAACTCGCTTCGCTGCACTGAAGTGTGTGGCCTCAATAGCAGTGCTTCAAGAATGTTTAAATAAATGCTCACAGCAGAGTCAGCACTAATAATAAGACCACTTTTCTGTGATTTCAGATGTTATGAGCATCTTTGCGACATCAGTGCAGCCAAAACAATCTTGAAATGTTAATTTACCGTGGATGTCGTCATTTTTACCCTGTGGATTTTGGATATGTTCCACACCTGTATTGGCTCAAAACAAATGGACGTGTTAATGGGACTACACTATTTCTATTTTTGATTGCGAAGGTTCTCGTAAAAAAGCATTCTTTTTTCGTAATAAAACAGTAACCCTTTCTAAAGTTCAAATTGCCGAGAATCATATCAACCACTATGGCTTCAAGGATCGTCATCGTCATCAATCCATGCATCATCAATCTAGTACCATGCCGCTGAAGTGACACTCAACGAGGCGAAGTGCACTCGCTCAAAGTGTCACTAGATTTGCTTGTCTGACTGGCGCATTATACCCCAAATATTCTTGGTACACACTTTTAGGCAACCTTTTTGATAATAAGAAGGTACTTACATTGTATCAGGGGACGTATTCTGCTACGATTGCCTCAGCGATACTATTTCCTTCGCGTGGCGTAGGGCTCAACCAGCCAATCACCGCGCGTGCCTACGGCGATACTGTCGCCAAAAGTGACTGTCGCAGAATGCATCCCCAGAATGGGAAATTAAGTGGAGTTGGTTTCTGTTGGAAAATCGTGCAGAAGAACTCAATAATGCCACCTCACTCAATTGGCACTTCTTGTGAAAGTGTGGCGCCATCTCTGTGTGGCATTTGGACTCACTAGTGTGGTAGTGTCTGCCAGAGCATGACCTCCATGACGGCCGTCGACACGTAGGGCACTCAATCAACACCAACTTACAGATTGCCTTTTTATAACTTACATTCACCCGTTTTGTCAGGAGACCTGCTGTCTCTTGTTGCAATTTTCTTAGCAACCGTGGTACCGAACACCAGCAGGTTTTCTGGGCGACAATCTGTCGCTGTTGTTGGACTCAGTATATTTGTCATCAGTATCGCTTTAAGTAAAAGCAAAACATGCTTTCATTCTAACTGCTTTGAAACTTGAGTGAGGCACTTGTAGAAGTGAGGTTTGCGGTGGTGTAGCCAGGAATTTTTCTTTTGGAGGGGGGAGGAGGCATGCACCTAACCGGGGAAGGGGGGGAGCATGTGCCCAGTATGCCCTCGCCACTGGCTGTGGTACAGTTGTACTGACGACATGGCAAGTATTGTGACGCCTTACTTGCACTGTTCCTACAAAAATGGCTGACATTAGAGGAGTCAAAGTGAACAAGAGCAGCCAGCTTGAAATCAAGCATCCTTTGACATTTTTACCACGAGGCAGGTGTGCCAACTAGTGCACTCAGAATGCATCAGCCAAGTGTCAGGTGATCGCTTGGGCAGTTGCCACTTTATACAAGTTTGCTTCACTCACGGCAGCTTCGTGCGTAACCGTTGTCATCGTCAAGGGATCCTTTGCGAGAGAAAGGAATTAGTGCATCACGCGGATGTTACGAATGTGGTTGCTGGTATTTACCATGTATGCTGTCTCAGCTTCACGTATGTTCAAAGTGGCCTAACCTACTCTTTCTCTTTTTCGTTTCTTCTTTTTTTTTATGGGGCTGAGTATTTCTAAGTTACTTCACATCATTCCGCTGCACAACCGCTTGAACAAAGTCACTCTTACGCAGACTTTTTTGGGACGTTCACTTCTGCATTTATTTTCTTGTGATTTATGAAAAAAAAATAAGTAGTAGCATTCTTGGTTTTGCCCTCAGGCCTCTCACACTTTTCTACACTGCCTCGATTGACCACATAGCATGCATATGCCGTATTTTCTCGTGTGCTACCTGCGCTACAAATTTAAGAAGTTAAACGATGAAGCAGGTGATATATAAGAATTTTTGCCTTGCTCTTTGGCTTAACAGCGACACATAGTGCATTGCCATTCACCGTGCTGCTGCAGAGAGCAGTTCAGAGACGGTTGATGCCCGAACGTACAAAACATTGTTTCAGGATACTTGCTCTCCTGATTATAATGAGGCATTGTTTCATAGGTTTACTTTCGCAAAGTACTCGTTCCATGTTTTGTTTTTTCTTTGTGGGTTGGTGGTGGCCCGGTTAGCGCGGGAAAATACAGTAATCATCATGCTCCATGTACTGATTCTGTTCGAAAGTCAACTCACTTATGGAGTTTCAAGACAGCAGTTTACATAAGGTGCTTACCCCTTCCAAGTGTTGAATTAACGTATTTGCACGAATATAATGTAAATACTTTGTTTTCTACGTAATATGACCATGAAAGAATACCTCGCATTCTATTTGGAACTGTGCTCTGAATAAAACACAATAGTATTTTACCCTGATTTCACGCTTCAAAATTCAGCGAGCTCCACCACGAATTAAACGAGCCGTGTGGGAAAGCCAGCTTCTTAGTGTCCTATGAAGAATGCAGATGCACTCGTGCAATTAGAGGACGAGAGTCAGCAATGTAGCAAGCGTGCAACAAGTGGGAAGCGAGGCAACAGCATGCTAGGTCCAGGTAATGTCTATTTCTCGAGAGGGCTTATCTAAGGGCTTTAAGGCCAACACGTCGATCTTCTACTGCAGCAGATTTCCACATGGTCTTGCATGTGCAAACACAGCTGCCGCGATTCGCATGTTTGGTCTCTCGATGCATCACCGTTAGTACGTTCCAGCACGGCACGATATACAATCTCTTGCCGCAGTGCACATCCATGCGGACATAGGCGCATAATCGGGCATTCCCACGCGGTTGTACATTACTGTACTGCATTGTGCATCACATTTTGCTAAAACTGCTGCATGATGCATCATTAGTTCGCGTAATAATCATGATCTAACCTTCTTCGTTTTTTAAATTCTATAAGTCGTCACAGTGAGTGTAAGGACACTTCACATTCTGTTCGTTGTCGTGTGACATTTGTGCAAATGCAATATTAGCAAATGTGTCTGCTCTCCTTTACTGTTTGCTGTTACAAGCAGCATCACTGAATGATTTTATTCTAGCAAGTGCGATCAAGTGGCAATCGTACGTTGCAATATTGACTCCTACTGGCATTCCTGGCTGATCTTGTTTGCCGGCGTCAAGCCAGCCAATTGCTTGGAAGCACTGTAGCTCTCAATAGAAAGTTTCCAATGCATTCGTGATTAAGCAAGGACTAACGAAGCTGGTAATTGTCGTATTCAAGTGGTTAGTGAAGGTTCCTTTTGTCTAGTTTTGTTATAAAATGCCGTAATTGTATTCACCGACCAGGTCAAAGTTGCAAAAAGTGAAGGATGACATTTTGGGGCCCTCGTCCTCCATGAGGCAAACAAGAGTCAATTTATCTAATATGTAGAAGATTGCACAATCGTATTGAGTAGACTGCCATTATATAGCTGTCCATCAAGTTCAAACTTTGTGGCATTGTTTTTAGTAGGAAATTTCTAGAAATTCAATTATTGCCACTTCCATTATGGTAGCGGCATTCTCCGAGTTTAATGGATCGACATTTGCACCAAGTTAGTTGGATCCTTGGTTTTCCTTGCTGACATTGGGAACCTGTGGAGTTGTATCAAGCTGTAATCGCAGTGTTGAATCACTTCGTGCAAGGCTTGTTGTGAAGCAGGCAGGTAGTGGTGCAGCTCTCACATGTCTCACAATGTTGTTGTCACTAGGATTGAACATTGTAGTCTTTATCTTGGGAAGAAAGCGATGGTGTAGTGTTATGGGCTACATTAAAAGGTAAGCCTGTGAGCCTGCTGGGGCCAATATGAGGGAAAACAATTGTTCGTCATCTGTTCATGGTTCCTTTATATACTTTTATTAATTGTCATCAGCTTATTGAAGCATGAACCCTGGTTTGCTGTACAATAGTGTTTTCATCTCTTATGGTATGAAAGGGCAACTCTCCAAAAACTGTGTAGCCAACGCATGTGGTGTGTATGGGCAGGTTTCTGCATAATGGGAAGACTGGTAAAATAAGTACATGAGATTGACGACGTCAAGTTCATTTCTAATCTGCTGATTCAAACTGTACATACATTCATTCCAAATGAATATGTGTGCAGTTCCATACACATTCTTTGGCAGCAGTGTATATTTTATGGGGGCCTATGCTAATGATGAAGGCTGTGTTTACCGAAAGACATAAACTGCTTGCTTCTCATAATGTTCATGCACAGTGTACAGTCATCTTGATGTGTTGTGATCTGAAACTGATGAACAGTCCACACGAAGCATCAGCTGTTTTCATGTAATGTATGTTAGCTTGTACATATTGTATTTCTTTTATTTTTTGAATGGCTGATGAGTCCATCCTTCTCAAAGAGACCCCGAATCAGTTTCATTGGCTGAAACGATTCGCACTGTTGTAACTTTAGAACACAAATCCACACTGTTTGTTAGGGAAGCCAGTGGCAGCCAAAAAAATTCAAATCCTGCATCCCCATTTGCGACATATCGGAGCAACACAAAAGTATATTTTGGCGGCCAGCACAACTGGAGCCACTGTCTCAGCAATACGCTCATGTAGAGTCAACATGTGCAGGTAGTGGACATGTATAGATGTCCACACTTCTAACTTGGAGCACTTGATTGGTGCACTGTGAAGCCAAGCAAGTAATATTTTGTGTTTGTGCTCAGTTCGTTAGACAATGCTTGTTGGCAGCAGCAGCCCCACAAACACGGGTGCCACATAATATTTATCTCATTATCCCAAACCTTCCGATTGCTGTGGCATCACTTTTTGCTTGCTCTGCAGCAGTGCAGTCGAGGGCTTAACAATCCTTAACAATACGCTTGAGCATGTAGTGAAGTATTGAATCGGCAGGAAAGATCATAAGTGCAGAGCATATCGGCATAACAGCAAGAAAAGCTCTGTGCTGGACAAAGTACCTTAACCTCCGGAGACATCTGCCACTGCCTTCCAGCATAATCAACCTTTCACTGTAATGGCAGCCATGTACTGATCAAGAAACTAGATGGTCATTCAGTAAGCAAGAAATTGCGATTACCTGGCGAGAGGTACGATAACATTTTATATTTTCCGTACTAATAAACTATTCAATTTAGGCCCATGACTTGTGCTGAAGTTTGCAACTGCTACGAGCATGGGCCAGTAAAAATGAGATTTTGCAGCAGTTTTCATTTCCACAACTCCACACAAGCGCATTTTGGGTGAATGTAGTGAGTGTGACCACGAAGTGTATTACAAGACATGCTTTGATGTCTTCAGCAACTGCATCGGGGTTCCTTCGAGAGGGTGCACTGATAGCTACTCTAGTCATGACCACGTAGTTTGTCATGGCTAAATTGGAGCTGTGTAGTTTGGACTGCATGTACATGTATTGTTTGAATGCGCAGTGCTAGTAGTAGTGTGCAGGGTGTCTTAATGGGTTGCATTTATTCACTCATGCCGTGTGTTAATCAGTGCTCTGAATGTGTATTATTGTCCAACAGAAGGTACTGATTGATGTGTAATATGTTGACATGTCAACTCGTAGGTTCCCTCTTGTGATGGGCTTTCATTTCTTCCAAACGCCAGAGCTCATGTTATTGTAGAGAACAGCCCAGTCTACAGCAATACCTTGTCCCGTTTGGCAGGTTGACAAGCATGACAAATCCTTCTCTGTCAGTGGGGGAAAAAAAAGTCTTATTGTCCGCAAAAGCGTGTGCCCGTTTATATTCCCTGTAGCTCTAATTCTAGTTCATTGTGGTAGCACTCCTTTATCGGAAAGAATGTTAAAGGTTGTAAGAATTGTGGCTGCATTGACACCAAAGCTTATTTTTTGTACCTTATTTTTATGGTAGCTTAGCCAACCAATGCAGCGTTTGTGTGAGACATTTCTACTCAACCTTGGTGAGGCAGGTTCATTGAAACATAATTACACTCACTGGCACCTTAAGCCCATGAGCATGAATTTTCACATTTTCTCATTTTGTGCGCAACATTTAATCTTCACCACGCCTTTTTTTTCTCTCTCTCTTCGATTTGTTGCATTTGATTCATCGATCGCCCTTTCATCCGCATTGTTCTTGTACAGCTACTGATGAATTTTGTGTACTGCATGTTGTCATGTTGTCTATGTTGTCAACAATGGCTTCGTGGTCTTAAATATATTGCAGTGAAAAAAGGTGTGTTGCATCTTTTTATTACATAGAAACACAGAAGAGACGCCAACTAAAAGGGAGAGATTATTAAAAACCTGCTGTTTCGGCCCCCACACAGGACCCTTGTTCACAATGAACAAGGCCCAATCAAGGATGAGTGTTGATTGTGTCAACAGTCATTTGAGGAGAGCCCTTATCGTGTCTTTGAAGCACAGCTGTCTGACAATGATGTATTTGGTTATGTCTGCATGAATTAGGCAGCACTGGAAGGCTAGTCGCCTTAATATGAATTCTTGGGATGATACGCAGCATGTGGAGATGGTAAGAAAATATGCAATGAGAGAGAGGAGCATTAATTCAATTTTTTTTTAGTTGAGAAACGACCTGCTGTAAAACCAAGAGAAGCAGAAGAAATATAATAAGCCTCACGAAACACAAGCTCTTTCAGCTTTGGGAAAACAACCCTACCACTTTCCTCCACCCTTTCTCTAGAGCTTCGCAGTACTGTACTCAATATTACTTTCTATTTTACCATTGACTTTTTCACTCTAGAAACATCACGGTCACCTGTCCATTCGTATGTAATGAAGTTCATTCGTGGCCAATGAAATAGATGCTTCATGGACTTTCATTGCTGGGGTTCTTATTGGTGTAATTGGTCACAAAACAACATGACAAACAATATAGGACTGTTATTATTATTTCGTTTACTATTAGAATAACAAGAATAGCCCAGCAACACGTAGTGATACTTTACTGGAATTTGTTCATTTAAAACCGCGACACGCTACAACCCGGGGTGCTGCTTTTGCAGGCAGTTATGCCAGCTTGGACAGTGCATTGAAGGCAAATGGTGGTGCTTGTGTTTGGGTGTGCAAGGTTCTGAGAATACAGTCAGAACTGTGCAGTGGAAAGGAGGGGAGAGGTGCACACCGAGCGTTGTTCATTCGCTAAATTGTACTAATGACCCTTTTCGTATAGCAGTTTGGCCAGGAGAAACGAGATGGCGCTTTCAGCGGGGCACTGTACGTGGCCTCAGCAGCAGCAGACGTCTGCGCAACCATTACCATTTCTAACTTGCTTCTATGCAATCAGCTGTCTGAAATGCAATTCAGCTTTCGCTCACGCACTTTACTCTAATCATGCTGGTTTGAATCGTGTGGATTGAAGATGTGTGCATTAGTTAGCAGCAAAAATAGTGACTGGCATATTAAGGAATGGAATGAATCTGTGTGGCCAAGTTCGTGGACCGCTGCTGCAACTGTCCGTACGTGTTACGGGCATTTCGAGTTGTACGGCTTTCCTCGAGGATACAGAAAATTGCTCATCTGCCAGCGTTGTATTGCTAACCTTCAAAGAAAGAACTTCAGCCTCTGAACGTCTGCAAGAGTGAGTACCGCTGATTAAACGATGACTAAGGTAGTAGCACTGCCTGTCATAGTAAGTTTCATGCACAGTGTCTACACACATCTACCCCAACTGGCACAGAAACTTACGCCCACTCTATTGCCAGTGTGTCAAGACTAAGTGAATGAGCGCACGCTTGAATTTATGCGCACAATAAATGACGGACTACACCGATAGTGCACGAATGGTTGAAGCTGAATGTTTCGTGACGGTCCACAAGAGTAAGCGAGTTACTATAGCGATAATACATCTTTGCTACAAGGTATTACAATGTACAAAACAGCTATATTTCAAGCCTTGTGCGCAGCAACAACAAATATCTATCGGAACTGAGCACAGCCGCATGCGATCAGGCAGAATGTAATCAGATAGTGACTGCACCAGGAAAACTGGGAGTGAAATCGATGCACGAGAGTTTTGCTCTTGAGAATGGTGATCACCTCTGATGTCTTTTCATCGCTTCTACCTAAAGTGATGATTCGGAAAGTGAAGACCTAATTGACTTGGCCCGACAGTGGTGCAGCGTTTTCATGCTTAAAACTTGAAGTGAATGGGTTGAAAAGGCTTTAGAAGGGTTTTCAATGGAGTGAAGTTTGAAAATAAACAATAAAGAAAAGCAGAATACAGTCATTTTTGGTCAAAATAATAAAACACTTAAAGCGCGAAATAAAAAATTTCGTTAGGCCGAGCGTAATTCTCTCGATTTAGCTGGTCACGTATTTTGGAAACTATGAATGCGCACCTTTAAAGACATCCTCAAAAATCCTAAATCCATACATTTACTAGATATTCTGCAGATTCCAAGTGGGCGTTTTTTCTGTGTGTGTGTGTGTGTATGCATGCGTTCTGCGTGCGTGCATGCGTGCAAGCTCTACAAAAAATAACATTTTCTTTTTTTGTCTGCTGTAACAATCGTTGCAAAGCCTAGAACACTTTGGACCGAGGTGACACGCTGTACGCTTTGTAGAAATGTATCAGATAAACTGTTAACAGCTTGTAACGAATTAATATTCGGTTGGTAAATATAAACATAGCTGCCAACCTTTACGAGTTTATCATAATGTTTACGATTGATTGATGAATGATTTTACAATGTTTCTTTTTAGTAGCACGAGCACTGAGTGACCTTCCTGTTTAGTGCGCAGCAACTTCCAGTTAGGGACCAACTTTCGGTTTGTCACATCATGAAAAATAAAAACATACGGTTCTACTTATGGTTTATGATAGATATTGACACGTATACATGTTTATTTTTCACCGGTGGCCGCTTTCCACCGGCTAACAAATGTTAAACGTTATCGCTCGGCGCAGGACGCGCCTGTATCGGAAGTTTCTCGAATGTTATCGATGCTTCTTTCCGTTGCCTGTTTTCACCGACGCTTATATTATCTGTTTGTATGACCGACGCGAATTGTCTAGAACTTTCTGGAAGACACTGCGGGTACCAGGGATTAATCTGGAACATTCGATGACTCATGTATAAAAGCGGGCGCATTTCACCGCAGATCAGATTTTCGACGATCGCCGACTGTGTTCACCGCTATCGTTGTGCTTTGAGTGTAGCTTGCTTTTGTGGGCACAGGTTCGCCCAATAAAGAATCAGTTTCGTCATACACAGTTTTACGACTTTTCTTCAGCGTCACTACTACGTGACATCTGGAAAGATAAACATGTATACGTGTCAATACGGTGGTCGGGAGCGCGCCAAATGTCCGTCTTTCTCGGGTAGCTGCGCTGGATGACGGACGAGCGTGCTGGCGGCGGCGGTGGTGGACGTCAGAACTGCGGCGTTACGGGGCCCTGGCGCGAGCGCGGAGGGGGGCCTTGACGACGGGCGACAGCGGCGTAGGTCAGCGCTTCTGGCTGGGATTGCGGCGATTGCGGCTGCACATCGGGAACTCCAAATGAGCGCTGAACTTCTTCTTTGACAATATCGGCGATAGATGCCACTTGAAGCTGCGACTTGGGGAAGAACTTCTGCAGTTCCTCGTGAACGACCGCTCTGATGGTCTCGCGCAGGTCGTCGCTGCCAAGTGCTTGAACGTCGATGTTGTTGGCGGCCAGCGTTCGGTGGTTATATTGCCTTGTCCGCATGTCGAGCGTCTTCTCAATTGTTGTGGCCTCAGAAATAAATTCAGCAACAGTCTTGGGCGGGTTGCGTATCAATCCCGCGAAGAGCTCTTGCTTGACACCCCTCATCAAGAAGCGAACTTTTTTCTCTTCTGGCATGTCGGGGTCGGCGTGCTTGAACAGGCGAGTCATCTCCTCCGTGAAAATCGTGATGGTCTCGTTGGGCAGCTGTACCCGGGCTTCTAGGAGAACTTCGGCCCTTTCCTTACGCACAACGCTTTTAAAGGTCTGCAGGAAGCCGTGGCGGAACAGGTCCCATGTTGTCAAGGTCGACTCCCGATTCTCGAACCACATCCTGGCAGCATCTTCCAATGAGAAGAAGATGTGGCGCAGCTTGTCGTCGCTGTTCCAGTTGTTAAATACAGCGACCCTTTCATACGTCTCCAGCCAGCTTTCCGGATCCTCAAATGTTGATCCGCGGAACGTCGGTGGCTCTCAGGGGTGCTGTAACACGATCGGTGTAGGCGGCACTGACGCTGTCATGGTTGATGCGGTCGTCGTGGCCGTGCACTTCCTGGTCTTCTCGGGAAGAAGCTCGTACTCCGGGGGTTGGTTTAGTAGCCTGAGGCTAGCTCGATGCTCCAGGACAACGTTGGTACTCTCTTCGGGGTTCGGGCTTGGATCACGGCTTTTCGGGGGCATCCGCTGCATAGACACAAAAGCACCTCCACTAGATGTCACGTAGTAGTGACGCTGAAGAAAACAGTCGTAAAACTGTGTATGACGAAACTGATTCTTTATTGGGCGAACCTGTGCCCACAAAAGCAAGCTACACTCAAAGCACAACGATAGCAGCGAACACAGTCGGCGATCGTCGAAAATCTGATCTGCGGTGAAACGCGCCGGCTTTTATACATGAGTCATCGAATGTTCCAGATTAATCCCTGGTACCCGCACTGTCTTCCAGAAAGTTCTAGACAATTCGCGTCGGTGAAAACAGGCAACGGAAAGAAGCTTCGATAACGTTCTAGAAACTTCCGATACAGGCGCGTCCAGCGCCGAGCGATAACGTTTAACATTTGTTAGCCGGTGGAAAGCGGCCACCGGTGAAAGATAAACATGTATACGTGTCAATATGACATCAGAGCACAGGTTTAGTACAGTAAAGAGCTAATTAAGTGTCAGGAATAATTAGAAACAATTAAGGAAAGTCTAATTGCCGTACACCAAAGCACACAATTGTACACTTTAGATACCCACCGCGTCAATTTGGCTCCATATGCGTGACGGTTTCCCGCCCGTTCCATTCGCCGTGGAAGTAGAGGACGCCAGGCCAAGTGTTGTGTACCGGCGAGTTTCCGGCGATGAGGATGTCGGGCCTAATGTAGTGTACATTGTTTACATCAAGAATTCACCAGCATTCTCTTTGTGTCGTACTTCACTTCAATAACACAAAGTTAACCAAAACAATACACCAGGGTACACCAGCGCTGAGGTGCGAGTCCCACTAGCAGACACCGAAGTCAATGATTGGAGTCTTTTTTCATTTTTCAGTTTTCATTAATTGATTTACTATTGTTGTTTTCCTGTCTATTTTAGGACAGATTCGAATTCAACATATAAAAAAATGCAGGAGATCCAACGTGCCCTGTGGGAATCTATATAGAGCGAAGCTTACGAGGAAATGTTCATGCGCAACTTCTCACCTGCCTTGAGGATACTACGAGCGAGGAGCTCTGCAATGCATCTTTGAACGCTACTAGCTTTATTGACCCTTTATGCGGAGCAGTTTGTTCTCGAGAAACGAGATGGTGCTTTCGGCGGCGCGCAATACGTTGCCTCAGCGAAAGCCCACGAATACGAAACTTTTACCGCTTCTGCCCTGTTTCTGTGCGGAAATGCAACTGGGTTTTCGCTCACGCACTGTGCTGCATTCATGCTGCAAAATGTGGCGCGGTGGATTGAATACATCTGCAGTAATTGGCTGAAAAAATAGTGGCATATTAAGGAAAGGAATGAATGTGTGTGTCGCAGTTGACGGACCGTTGCTACATACGGAAAGCCTGTTGCCGGTCCTTCGCAATGTACGATTTTCCTGTCGGATAAAAAAATCACTTTTCACAAAAATTCATGTCAGCATTGTATCGCTAACCTCTAAAGACTTCCACCTGGGAACATCAGCAAGAGTGAGTACCTCTCAATAAATAATGATAAAGGGAGTAGCGCCGCTTCCTGACATAGTAAGTTTCTCGCACTTTATCTACACTAACTCGCTCCCCCGCTAACTTATGCACCCTCTATCACCAATGTATTAAGATTATGTGAATGGGCACACACTTGAATCAGTGCCCCAAAGCATTGGTAACGGCGACTACACCGACAGCACACAAACGGTCGAAGCTTACTGTTTCGTGATGGTCCACAGAAGTAAGCGAGTTACTATTGATACTACATATTTGCTACAAGCTATTACAAAGAACAGAACAGCTACGTTCCAAGCCTTGTGTGCAGCAAGAACAAATCTATTGCAGGTGGGCTTCCCGAGAGTGATTAGGCAGAAAATAATCGGAGAGTGACCGCACCGACGAACTTCAGAGTCGGAAACGTGGCAAGCTGCTGCTTCTAAGTATTTTCGAAATAAAGACCAAAGAGCAAAACACACTGATTCTGATATAATTCCTAAGAGGAAAGCTATGATAGCTGAGAATCCATTTTTAGCCTCGTTTTTAGAACAAGCACCATATACGCTGCTCGCACCGTTTCGACAAAGCTTAATGAGCTTCGAAAGCGCCTTTACATGTCCTCTGAAGCTTGTGGCCAAAGCTTTGTGTCGACCACCCAGTCGGCATCTATGATATCTTCCGAAACGGAGGTTTCCTGAGCCGCACCGGGCGTCGTGTAAGTACATCCATTGTAAACACGGAGGCAGCTGAGGCACGCAGTGGACGGGTCACCACGTAATCAAACAAGGCAGCGCCCACGGGAACGCCGTGAAAAGGGTCAATAGGAGTTGAAAGAGGCAAGCTGGCTTTCTGCGCCATTTGTTTGGGGTACCCGACCTCCCCTTGGAGGCGCAGATGCGACCGTCCACGCAGTTGCCAGGCGGCGCAACGCATGCGCAACGTGAGGCAATCTCATACAGTGCCCTCTCTCCTGTCTCATCGCAGCTCTCCGCCATCTCTCCTTGTCGCAGCCCTCCTCGCCCTCTCCACCAGCGTTCAACGGCTTCCCCTCTCCACCTTCCGCTGCTGTGGGTTGAATAGTGTGAGCCATCGCTCCTAGATGGCACCGCCATCCCACAGCCGAGGTTAGGTGGTCGGGTGGACAATGGTGCGGCAGGCTAGGAAGGACAGGGGTGATGACGAGCTGGTGCAGTGTGAGGAGTGCAAACGGTGTTATTTGGACGAGACGCACTTCGCCAGTTTAGCCGACGCTGAGGAGGCTAGCTTCGCGTGCAGGTCGTGTGAAGGATTTAAGGGGGCTGTGCGGCGGACGGAAGGGGAATGGGCAGCTAGTGTGGAAGAGCTCAAAGGGGAGCTGAAGGTGGAGCGAGAGCGGCGAATTGAGCTCGAAACTCGGATCGGCGAGTTGCTTCACAGGGAGGGGGCCGAGGCCGTCCTGGTAAAGCGAATAGCTGGCGAGCTACAAGAACGGGAAAAGCGGGCTGTGCTGGAAGAGCGGGTGGAGGCGCTAATGGCACAGGCGGCGCGTAATCCCGGGTCACCTCAGGCGGGCGGCGGGGACAGCGCGGAGACTCGGGCAGAGGCATGCCATGAGAGCAGGGAGGGATGCCTTGGGGCCGTTGAACAGCAGGCGAGAGCCGGCGGCAACACGGCGGTTTCACAACTCTACAGCGAGGTAGTGCAGCAGGCTTCGGGTGGGAAGGGACGAACGGCAGGGAGCACATCGTCACGTGTCAGTGGCGCACGGTGGGTGGAGAACCAGCTAGCGCGAACTGGAGGACGACAATCGCAGGCGGGAGGCAAACATGTAGAGCGAAGGGTCCTAGTGGTGGGGGACTCCAACGTAGCTAGGGTTGAGGAGGGCGTTCTCACAACAGTGAAGGCAGACGGGCGGGTGAGGGTGGAAGCCCAGTCAGGGAAGTGCATGGTTGACGCAATGGCAAAAGCTCAGAAGGTGGTATGGGACAACCTGGAGCATGAACATCTGGTTGTTATCCATGCGGGTCTCAACGATGTGCTGAAGGGAAGGAGCCAGAACCTAAACAGACAGTTAGAGGTTGAGTTACGTAAACTCAGATAAGCCTCTGCGAGTGTGCATGTGACCATATGCACAATCCCAGAGGTCCGAGGCCAGGCTAGTGGGATGGAATGGAGTGTGCTTGCTAACCGGGTCATTAGGGGTCTGAGCCGACCACTTGGATACGGCATAATGGAGGTAAACTGGGAAGTGTACGAGTCTGGCTCCCACCCTTTTCCACAGGATGGCATTCACTACAGTGGTGCCATGGGCGGGAGGGTAGGTAGTAGGATAGAGCTCCAAGCTACGGCTTTTTTGGGGGGACCCAGAGCCCTAAGACCACCAGTGTAGACGAAGACGGACCCAGAGAGGCCCCAAGATTCAAGAAATGTAGAATCGGTAGGAGAAGAAATAGACGTAAGCACCAGGGGCAAGGTCATTCTGACATAGGGTACATTAACATGCAAGGTGGCAGGAATAGGCTGAAATGGGAGGAGATAGACGAGCAACTAAGGCAGGAAAAGCTGATGGTATACGGGTTTGTGGAGACACATCTTAGGGACATGGAGCAACCTCCCTGTAATCCTGACTATGCATGGGAATATTGCAATAGAACAGAGGGCAGCAGAAAAGGGGGTGGAATTGGTGCATTCATTCATAAAAGTATGAATTGGCAAAGGGTCAAACAGGAATGCAAGGAGCATTTATGGCTAAAAGGAAAAGTTGCAGGAGAGCAGACACTCCTTGGCTTTGTATACCTGTGGACAGGAGCAAATGCCAAAGAGGAAAACAAAAAAATGCTGGAATGCATATCAAGTGACATTAATGAGCTAGGAGAAGGGTGCGAGATTATTATACTAGGAGATATGAACGCACACATAGAAGACATGCACACATAGTTGGGTACACAGACTCAACAGGCAACATGATGCTGGATATGTGTGAAATGCATGACTTAGTTGTATGCAACAGTACTGAGAAGTGTGAAGGGCACATAACATGGGAGGTAGGGAGCCTGCAGTCGACGATAGATTATGCACTAATGTCACATAGGATGCACGATAGGCTAAATGTAATGAACATAGATGAATATGGCTCCAGAAGTCTAGGTAGTGATCACAAACGTATTAGGGTGAGTTTTAGAAGAGAAATGAAACTAGGTAAGAGGCAAGATGAACAACCAGGTGGGATATTTTACTCGGAAAAGCAGCTTGAAATAGCAACCCAGCAAATTGAGGAAGTAATTTCAGAGGATACAAAAACAGAATGGACATATGCAAATTTAACAGGGCTATTTGAGCTAGAGCTTGCTAAGGTACGAGTCAGGACAAAAGGGAACAGAAGATGTAAACCCAAGAGCTGGTGGGATGAGGAGGTTAAGAAGGCCATAGAGAAATGTCAGGAAGCATCCAGGAAACACAGATATTCAAAGCAGAGGGGTGAACCAGAAGCTGATGTAGGCAGAAAATGGAATAACTTTTTAAACTGTAGAAGGGAAGCATCCCATTTGATCAATGAGAAAATCAGAAGAAAGGGGAGCCAATGGTTGTCAGAACTAAACAAAAAGGATAGAAAAGCAGCAAAGAAATTTTGGAAACATCTCAACTCCTTGAGTAATAAGACTAGCCTAGAGCAGAGGTTTATAGTTACAGCTCAAGGCGTTCGGCTAGAGGGAGATGAGGCAATGGAACATATAAGAACAATGATGACAGAAAAATTTAAAGAACGAAACATAGCATGTGCTCAATCAGGTGAGGATAGACTAGTTAGTGCAGTGGCTCCACTGGCACAAAGCGAGTGGGAAAGGGCAGAGAAGAGGGTTCCTAGTAGCACGTCGACAGGTCCTGATGGCATGCCAATTATGTTGATAAAGACATTGGGCCCAAAATCTAAGAAAGCATTAAGAGAGGCAGTGAGCAAAATGATAATGGACGGTAAAGCCCCCGACGGGTGGAGACTGAGCAGGATGAGCATGATATATAAGGGAAAGGGGGACAAAGCCGACATAAACAACTACCGTCCCATAACAGTGACGTCAGTGGTTTACAGGGTGGTGATGCAGATTATAAAGGACAGACTGCAGGCATGGGTGGAGAGCGATTAGGTGCTGGGGGAACTACAAAATGGGTTCCAGAAACAAAGAAGGCTAGAAGATAATCTGTTCTCATTGACACAGTGTATTGATATAGCAGAAAAGGAACACAGGCCCCTATGGCTTGCATTTCTGGATATCAAGGGAGCCTATGACAGTGTAATCCAAAAGGATTTGTGGGACATACTGGGCACTCTAGATGTGGAAGATGGAGTAAGAAATCTTTTAAAAGATATCTATAAAAGTAACAAGGTGCTTATAAAATGGGAAAACAAGGTATCTGGGCCTATAGAGATACAGCAGGGGCTTAGGCAGGGGTGCCCTCTGTCACCTCTGTTATTCGTGCTGTATTTGCAAGGATTAGAGAAAAAATTGGAGAGGAGCGGACTTAGCTTCAACCTTTCCTATTTCAAGCAAGGAGAATGGATTAAACAGTCATTACCAGGACTGATGTATGCGGATGACATTGTACTTATGGCTGACAGCAAGGAAGACTTGCAGAGATTAATGGACATCTGTGGTAAAGAGGGAGATAGCTTAGGTTTGAAGTTTAGTAAAGAAAAATCGGCAGTCATGATTTTTAATGATAATCAGGGTGGCGAGCATAGGATACAGGAGGTTACGGTGGAGGTGGTGGATAAGTACAAATATCTTGGAGTGTGGATAAACAATGGGGCTGAGTACCTAACGGAACATGAAAAATATGTAACGGCTAAAGGTAGCAGAAATGCAGCTGTGATGAAAAATAGGGCGCTGTGGAATTACAATAGGTACGAAGTGGTGAGAGGGATTTGGAAAGAGGTGATGGTCCCTAGTTTGACTTTTGGCAATGCGGTCCTGTGCATGAGATCAGAGTTTCGAGCAAGGTTGGAAGTTAAGCAGCGAGGGGTAGGTAGACTGGCTCTGGGAGCACACGGAAATACACCAAATCAGGGGGTACAGGGTGACATGGGATGGACACCATTCGAGGGCAGGGAAGCCAGCAGCAAGATAGAATTTGAGGAGCGATTGAGAGAAATGGCAGAAAAGCGGTGGGCAAGGAGAGTTTTCAGTTATTTGTACATGAGGAATGTTGATACAAAATGGAGGAAGCTGACCAGAAAACTGTCAATCAAATATTTGGACTGCAGGAGGGGTGCAAACCAGGAAACAGCGGTTAAGAAAAAGGTTAAGGAAACAGAGAGGGGTCTGTGGAAAACGGATGCAGACGAAATCAGCACTGGGAACATACCGAACTTTCAAGCAAGAAATTGCCAAAGAAATTATCTACGATAATTCAAGGGGAAGCTCTTTGTTGTTTGAAGCCAGGACGGGAGTGTTGTGGGCTAAGATGTACCGAGTCAAGTACCAAGGTATAGACACGTTGTGCTGTGCGTGTGGAGAAGAAGAGGAAACGGCTGAACACCTCATACTTTTCTGTACAGGGCTTAACCCTACAGTGCAAAGCAACGGGGCTGATTTTTTCAAAGCATTGTGGTTTAGGGACAGTGAAGGCAAAATATACTTTAAGCGGGTAGAAATAACCAAACGGAGGTTATCTGATTGGTGGCTAAAATCAAGGCAAGGGTGAAATTTCACCCTCCACAAAGTACAAAGTATGTTAATAGTCACGGCTAGGTGGCGTGTGCCACCGCCCGATTTAAAGGGTTCAGCCTCATCCATCCATCGTGTGTGAGCTATTCGGCGAGAACGCACGAGCAGCAGCAGGCGTCAGCAACGGTCAGGAAAGACCGGGATAGCTCGCTGAGAAAGCTTCGCTTTAGAAATACAGACGCCGACGAATTCTTCAGGGCCAGATATTACGGACCCACTCGGTTATTCGAACGCATGCCCGCAGCACCGCCACACATTCCACAGAACCAATGTAGAACGGTGTATACCTGTGTATAACGGCAAATGTAGACCGATGCAATAACACCGGCATGTAGCGCCTGCCAGCATGACGCGTACCGATGAACGCTGGAAGAAGGCGGTGACCGCGTGGCTACCGCGTTCCAGTGCCTGTAAGAATTAATGGAGGCGCTTGAATGAAAACAAAATGTCATAATCATGAAACTAAATTATGTTGCGCATGAGAGCGTCGCAGAAAATTAGTATTCGCGCCACACGATGGCCTTCTCCGTTTTCACGTTGCTATGACAACCCTAGGAGCTCAAGCAACCTGGCCAAGGTGCAACCGCCTCGGGGCCCGCATGTGGTACAGTTAAACCTGGATATAACGAAATTGACAAATTCCCGAAATACTTCGTTATAAACAGGATTTCGTTATATGCAGGTTTGAAAATTCGAAAATGAAACGCTTACCGTATTTACTCGATTGTAACGCGTACCCGTTTTCCGTTTTCATCGAAGCACTCATCCTTGGAATGTCACACCAGGTACTGGATGCGTGGACGCGTGTCGTTTCGCACAAGCGTCTAAATCTCGCGCGCGCAAGAAAGAAAAGCAGGGAGGAAGCGCGCCTTCTTCCGTTGCGCTCGAGTCACCAGCGAGGGGGGGGGGGGGGGGGGGGGATAGCGGGCGGCGTTGTACTGTACTCTGGCATCAAGTGCGTACTGCGCAGCGGCGCGCGGTCGCGCGGGCCGTAGCTTGAAAGCGATCTGCGTTGGGGCAGAGTCTAGGCAGTGTAGGTACACTCTAGTGTGGGTGCGTCGGCGGCTCGTAACTTTGTGCGTGCTGTGTGTGTTCTCGGCGCTCAGTTTGTGCTGAAGCGATAGATAACAGCGAGAAGGTCACTGAATTCGCTCGCTCCTGCAGCGGCGCTTCCACACGCCGCCAGCGTTTGACAGCGCGTGCCCACGCTCATCGAGTGTGATGTGTCACAGCGTCTGCCAGCACGTCGGCAACATCAACTGGAAAAGGAGTGCCGGCTTGGCGGGCTAGGCCAGCTGCAGCAAGCGGCAGGATCAGGTTTGAATGAAGGGAGGGTGAAAGGTCATGCCTAGAGATGGGTCGCTCAGGAGCGAGCCGGATCTTGTGAGCGGCTCTTTTTAGAGAGCGAGTGAGCGGTGGTTCAGTAAAAATGAGCGGCGGTTCTTTTGGAGAAAGGGAGCCGGTTCTCTCGCGTTCAGAGAGCCGTGCCGATGCGTTCCGTCAGAGCCGTGTCTTCTGCTCTGTGCGACTTCCGCGCCATCTATTAGCGGTACGTGACAGCAACTGCCCTCCCACCCTTCCTCGCAAGAGGCCTTCACGCCCTCGCCTTCGGCTGAAGAACGAAAGAACCGCCGCTCACCACGGCTCCCTCGCTCTTCAAAAGAGCGGCTCAACAGATCCGGCTCGCTCCTGAGAGCCCCTCTTTTCACAGCTCCCTCGCTCTTCAAGAGATCCGGCTCGCTCCTGAGCGCTCAGGAGCGCGCCGCTCTTTTGAAGAGCGAGGGAGCTGTGGTTCAGTAAGTGAGCGGCGGTTCTTTCGGAGAGAGGAAGCCGGCTGGGCTCTCTCGTTCAGTGAGCGTGAGGAACCGTTCCTAGAAAGCGCTCAGGGAACGAACCGGATCTTTTGAGCCGCTCTTTTAAAGAGCGATTGAGCCGTGGTTCAGTAAGTGAGCGGCGTCTTTCGGAGTGAGGAAGCCGGTTCGCTCTCGAATGAGCCGTGCCGAACCGTTCCGTCAGAGCTGGGTCTTCTGCTAGGTTTCGATTTATGACCGACGAATGGTGGCCGGCAGGAGCGTAGCCAGAAATCTTTTTCGGGGGGGGGGGGGGGGGGGGGGGAGGTTCACCGGCCCGACCGGGGGAGGTGGGGGGGGGGGGCAAGCGTCTGCTTTTCTCTACGTGACGTGCTCGATAGTAAATATCGTAGTTTAAGCAGACTCTATACATGTATGTCAAAGACATGGGACCCCCCCCCCCCCCCCCCCCCTTCGCGTGTGCTTGTGAAGAAATTAAGTAAAAAGTAAAGTAAGTTCAGTAAAATACAGTAAGTACGACAGGTACAGTGGGCGTTAGGAGCAACGGTCTCGCATCGCGCCACTGAATGGACCAGTCTTCGAAAACGCATCATTGAGACGACCCGCCCGATCGGAGAAGACATCATTAATTGTTAATCTTCGTTAAGCGTAGATGGCGTCGTCCTCGTCGGGGCGAAGTGCGTTTCACAAGTCAAGGCCGGCTATACACGTCAAAATGCATGCGTGACCAGGCTATACCTACTCCCATAACAATAGCTTGTTCGCTGTGTCTTTGCGCTAGAAAACTTAAGTACGCGCAAAAACGCGTAAGGCTTTTTTTTTTTTTTCGAAGCTTTCGTCGCCCTGCTCCCTCATACGAGAGGGTTGCATTTCGCGGCTGCTGTGTCTTCCGCTGTGTGCGAGCGTGCAGCCGTCATTTGCCTTTACGTCAACAGATTCAGAATGTGTACAGAATATTTCGCCGCACAGCATAGATATGGCATGTGCACGCATTTTAAGTAGTGCGTGCTAGAACACTGCACTTAGTGCCTAGGCCGATTATTTAAGCCGATTATTTTACGTTGGCCTGCCCGCCCGAGCCCGACCAAAAAATTTATGGGGAACCCGGGCCCGGCCCGGGCCCGGAAATTTTCTACGTTACCCGCCCGGCCCGGCCTGCCACCGCTTTACCTTAGGCCCGAGCCCCGCCCCAGCCCGGCTCGAAACCGGCCCGAACCCGGCCAGAGACCGAAAAAGACATGTTTTTCAGAGTCGAGACGCGCGAGGATAACTCGCTGCACGTTACATGCACACCACCAGAAAGCCCGAGCCCGGCCCGGGCCCGCGTCAAAAAGCACATGCAGTGCCCGAGCCCGGCACAAGCCCGTGAAAAAACTGCTCTACCCGGCAAGGTCCGGGCTTTCGGGTAAGCCCGAGCCCGTGCAGTGCTCTAGTGCGTGCATCTCATTTCTGCTTCACTTACGCCGGTGCAAACAGGAAGCGGCCTCGTACCTCACAGAATCCGGACTGTTTGGTGTACTAGTGATGCAGGAATGAACTCCGGTCTTGTTCAGTGCATAGTGCACATAATCAATTTCTCAGGAGGCGTGAACTCCGACGAGAACTGTCAGCGCCTGCAACAAGAGTTTACTTACGCTGTACTGCGCACAACAGTAATCCATGCTTGTCGGCTGTCTGTTTCGTGCATTCTGTTGCGAGTCGGTGGAATTTCACTGCTGGCATCAACCTCTTCGTGTGTACATTGCTGGTTTGGGATTCCACAACACAACAGCAACTACCAGCCTTGCGTATAATTGCTGGTTCGGCATTCAACACAACAGTAACTACCAGCCTTCCGTAGGGGCGCAATCGCAAACAAGAGACGTTTCGCGCGCAGACTAAGGCTATACGTTCACACTTGGGAAGCGGCAAGCGGGCGGAAAGGCCAAAGCGGCTGGAAAATCTTTTCCGCGCATGTCCAAGTTGTTCACATTTGTTTTGCTACCGCCGCTGCCGCTTTCGTCCACATCCATCTAGTCTGCGTACGTTTGCCGGCGTGGTGGCGCTCATCATCGCATTATTTCGAGCGGTATGCTCATTCATTGACCCACCCGTTATCAAAAGTAATCATTTTGCGCAACTTCGCGTGTCATCTGCGACCTTCGGTAAATTCCTCGTTGGCGTTCCGTGACTCTCCTCACACGGGCGCGGTAGCGCTGAGTCACAGGTTAGTGCCTAGGCGTGATTATATTTCTTTAATACCTCTTATTTACAAGTTGTAATAACATTTCATCATTTCGTATTATTGTCGGCGCCTCCAGGACACCAAAGCGGCAACGGGAACACCAAAGCTAAAACCCTGGCTGGCCCTTGTCTCGGGGCTCGCCAAAGCCTGCGCGTCCTACGTGAGACCTACGCTCCCAATCTATCGTCGCGACGAGAAAAGCACCCTGCGACTTCTGCAACATACCGTGCACATGCGAGGAGAATTATGGAGCGCCAACGAGGAATCTGCCTAACTATTGTCTGCCATGGAAGTGGAAGAAGAAATGGCTTTTATACTTCTACCTACTTGTTTTCTAGAAATGGACAATGAATAAACGGAAGACGCGAACACCTCGGAAACGGTGGTGGTGGGTTCGCCTGGCCTTGCAAAAGCGCCAGAAGTTGGGTCACGCCAAGGCTTCGTTGCCGCACCTCCGGTCGCGCGATATTGAATACTATCGCGAGTATTGCTGACAGTACGTTTTAGTACCACTCTTGTCGTAGAGCAAGGGGTGGTTCTCGATCGCGTCTATGAGCATTGCAGCCTGCACTTTTGGTGCCATGTTCAATTAAATTACGACCGGTTGTTTACATGCTAGTGTAGCTTCCGGTCGAGCAGAACGACTTGCCGCCGCGTTTCTGCTTCGCCATAGCGAAAAAATCGGTCCGAGACCGATTTGGCTCGCCGCTTGTTTTTCTGCCTGTTTTGCCGCCTAGGCGGGTGGATTTTTCAAGATTTTGCCGCTTCCGACAGCTCCGAGACCAAGTGTGAACGTAGCCTAAGATCCTGCGCGAGCGCGGCCTAACCGGCACCTGAAGGGAAGGGGCGGAAATGTATACCGTGAATTTCGACCACCTGGGGTCTTTAACGTGCACCTAAATCTAAGTAAACGGGCCTCGAGCATTTTCGCCTTCATCTAAAATGCGGCTGCCGCATTTTTTGCTTCAGAATGCGGCCGCCACATTCTCGCCCAAAACCTCAGAGAGTGTCGATCAAAGCCTTGACAAACACCGTGACAGCTTTTTTTCCATATGCAGAAATGAGTCGCTGTAAATTACCAACCCAAACAGAAGCGCCCAGGAATGAAATTGTGATAGTAGCACCGGTTCCTTGAATTATGTCAGTGCGAAGCGACGAGAACAAAGGGTGGGTAAGTGGGGCGGGGGGGGGGGGGGGCTGCGGAAAAAATTTCGGGGGGGTTTGAACCCCCCAACCTCCCCCCCCCCCCCTGGCTACGCCACTGGTGGCCGGTGTGCGCAGACTCGCGCTACTGGTACTCGCTCGCAGTGTGTGGTGTGAGCAGCAGTCCCTTTGGTTTTTTGTGCGTCCTATGGTGTGGAACCGATGCCACCGAGGGGAGAAGTAAAGAAGTCTTAATTGGCAAAGGATGGTACCGTTCGTTGCCTGCTGCTGTTCGAATGATGTCTCACGACTCTCGCCGATCACACCGTGCGCTGGTCCAATAACACTTCGAAGATGGTCTTCCGTGTCTTTAAAGACAACAGGTGAAGAACGTACAGTTTACATCGTGGTCTTCATTTGTGCTCATTAGTGTAGTCATGAAAATGTCGCCTATGACATCCACTTCAGTGCACGTCCTGAGCGTGTATCGTTAGCACGTCATTAAAACGAGGCCAATGATCTGTTGAGTTGTAATAGAACTTCATTTCTTTTTTTTCTTTTTTTTTTTGTCCTGGCGTATGATGGCATGATCGCCAGTATCGCGCGTGCACTCAAGAGAAAAAAAAAAAAAAACGAAAGGTACGTGCGGCAGTTTTGTGGATCTTTCGTATGATTTTTGTATATTACTTCAAGAAATGATTTCTACATTCATTTTTTCATGGCGTTACAGCTTACTCATATTATAGTGAACGTACGTATGTGAATAAATGAATAAAGTTGAAACATATAATGTACAATCATTTTGTGTTTTTATTTTGACAAAAGTTGATTTTAAAGTACCGCAAAAACAAACTTCTGTAATGACGATGAAGTAAAGGGGGGGCGGGGGGAACTGACGAAAAATTCGTCCTAGTCCGGGACTCGAACCCGGGACCAGCGCCTTTCCGGGGCAGCCGCTCTACCATCTGAGCTAACCAGGCGGCTAGCAGATGGCAGGGCGAAGTCGAATTTGTCGACAACTCGAAGCAAAGGCAAGTGTATGACGTAATAGTTCAGCGGAAATCCGCTAGGTGGAGATAAGTAATTAAAGGGAAACTGAGACATCCACCCAAATGTAGCAATTTGCTACAATGGAAACCCAACCGGGTTCCTCGAAAGAGAGCCTCGCAGTTGAAGAAAAATTCGTCCTGGTCCGGGACTCGAACCCGGGACCACCGCCTTTCCGGGGCAGCCGCTCTACCATCTGAGCTAACCAGGCGGCTAGCCGATGGCAGGGCGAAGTCGAATTTGTCGACAACTCGAAGCAAAGGCAAGTGTATGACGTAATAGTTCAGCGGACTGGTTCAGCGGATTGCTAGCCGCCTGGTTAGCTCAGATGGTAGAGCGGCTGCCCCGGAAAGGCGGTGGTCCCGGGTTCGAGTCCCGGACCAGGACGAATTTTTCTTCAACTGCGAGGCTTTCTTTCGAGGAACCCGGTTGGGTTTCCATTGTAGCAAATTGCTACATTTGGGTGGATGTCTCAGTTTCCCTTTAATTACTTATCTCCACCTGGCGGATTTCCGCCGAACTATTACGTCATGACGATGAAGTTACATATTTTTTTCTGAAAAAAGTACGTCGCATTCTGCCTGTCACATTATCATAAGCATTTTATCCCCAATATCAGAAAAGAAAGTTTCATTACAACTAAAAATTCACGCTTTTAATATATGTAAAAATATTCTCTAAACATAGCGAAAATACCAATAACAGGGTTATTAAATCATGCATATATCGTTTTTTTTTCAAAGCCAGATAACTATAGAATATGCATAACACAGGTTACACGTTTAAGTGAACCGGTGAGCCGTTCAAATGAACCGGTTGATTTCAGTGAGCTGAGTCGTTCCGAGCCGCTCCCCAGTGAACCACAAATATCCATTGGATGTACCACAAAAGACCAAATATCCAAAACATTTAACGACGTCCAGTTTACATCTATAGTATGTTCGACTAGTACGTGGCAATCAAGGGTCATCCAGAGGACGTCGAATGTCCTTATGATTTGGACATCTCTTGCACATTCAAAGCTCTCGTGCATTGATCGTACATTGTGCGTTATGAGTCGATGCATGCACTATGCCGCAGAAATACAAGCAAATTGTCTCTAATGCCTACCAATGGGAAGCTAGGAGAGCAAAAGCATTAAATTGATTATTTTGCAATTTAGCACGACCTTTGCATGCACTGCTGGAGGTCTAGTAACGTTGCTGCTGGACACCGCGCGCAAAAGCCAATACTTTCGCCATTTTTTCGCTATGCTTTCGGTCTCGGTTACGTCATTTTCTTTCTCATACAAGGATGCTTTATTTTTCAGTTATATCTATTAGTACACTGTTGAAAATACGTAACCTTTAACTTGCTGATGTATTACGACAGTTTATAAAGAAAAAAAAAAGAAGCTTGAACTCGCAATAGCTTTGACTTCGCATCGCCACTGATTCAGCAACACGCGCCTCGATGCAAGTGCGCAGCAATGTTCCGAAACGGGCGCGAGCAGCGTGTGCTTTATTTGTGTCTTTTCGACTTTTGTGCGGTTGACCATGGCCCAAGTACTGTACGTATATACTAGGCAGAACTGTACAGTTGCGTGCTGAAATTTAGAGCTGTGCTTCTGACTGCTATTTGTGGTACGTTTGTTCGCCTTGCGGAGCGCTTACGGGAATGTTCTGGAGGCAATGTTTTGATGGTTAATTTTCGCACATGTTTGTATCGCTTGGTTTCAGGCGTTCCTCTTCAAGTGTCAGGGATATTTCTCATTTGCAATGCCTATATCTAAGTCCCTGGCAGCATTATGTTATTGGCACTTTTGTGATCTGAGAAGCTGCCTGACCAAGTTGCCTATCAAGATGAACATTCCATCTCTGGATTCTGCTTGCGTGGAATTTATTTTACCGTATATTTTTCAATGCAGCTAGAAAGTACTGGCTTTCTATCTTGAATCCGGTGGCCCCAGAAGCAGCTGCTGGCAAGCAGGCCATGCACTTTTGCTCATTAATTAGTGTGTGATACTACCTCTTACTAGTCAGTTTTATTCTTTTTAATTATAATTGTGGCACTGTGCCTACTAGTCATTTTGTGCCTACTCGTTAGTCATTTTTTGCCTACTCGTTACTCGTGTTTTAATAAAGTTTAATTTTCAAGAATCTGTTTTTGATTACGTGTTTGTTTTTCTTTTTTAGATCCGCGTTTAGCCTGTTTGTGTACAGCGAGAACATGTAATGCATAATTTCATACATGTGCTTGGCTGGGGGCCGATCATTTTTGTGATAAAGCTTTATCAGTTGTATAAATAAAAAAGTAACACTGGTATGACATTGTGAGTTTCACAGGTGTGCTTTACCTAGTGCTTACTGAACTCACTATTTTTCATTTATCCATTGCAGGATTTGTAATGATGCATAATGATCAGAATGCGGATTTACGGTTTTCTCATCACAGTTTTCGCATTTTGATGAGCGCTAGAACTATATATAAAAGTTGACAGTCACTTAAGCGAACACTGAAGAGGATGAAGGCAGAAGCCTGCACACTCACGAAGCATTAATTAAATTATTTGTCATTCGCATGCGTTGTTACTTCTATTGTTTTCTCCTACCAAAGTTGTGGGCTCGAGTGCCTTAATTACCTGTGCCTTAATTAACTTCGTCATAACACCAATGGTTGCGGGCTCTACTCCCACTAAAGGTCGAGGGTTTGTGTGCCTTAATTGTATCTTAACTTTGTCTTAATTAACACTAAAAGTCGTGGGTTCGACTTCCACCAAAGTTCGAGAGTTCGAGTGCCTTAATTAACTCTGCCGTAATTAACTTGCCTTAAATAACTTCGCTCTAATGAACACCCAAGGTAGTGGGTTCAACTCTACCTTCACCATGTCAATTGGAATCCAACTTGGAGATAATTTGGAGATGTGGCCGGTTCGCCCATATCTCCAAGTGGTTTCAACTCCCAACAAAGGCCGTGGGTTAGAGTGCCTCAATTAACTCTATCTTAATGAACTGTGCCTTAATTCGCTTCGACCTAATTAACACCAAAGGTCGAAGGTTCAATCCCCAATTTTGGTGCCATTGAATTTTGGTGCTGCGACGCTGGACATCGGATTTTTCTACCATTGAGCCATCTAAGGATTTCACCTTAAGTGTTGCAATTTATATTTTCACATTCACACGTTTATACGTTAACAAAACATTTCAAGCAAAGTCACCAGCTACATGCCGACAAGGGGGGTAACTGTGCCATTAGTGTGCCTCAGCAGATGTATCATCGAGGACAAATTAAATGCGAACAGCGGAGTGTGTGGCCGAAGCATAACTAAAGGTATACGGTGTATGTCATCGGCCAGTCGTTGTGCACGTGCGTGGGGATGTAGTTCTCAAGGAAGAGTGCAGTGCTGCTCGCCCTATTGCGATAAATGTCACCCGTATTTTGTCCGAAAGTTGTTTTCTCATCTCTCCTCGGGCAGTGCCATACCCACCTGGCACTACACTGTTATGGTGACTAGCACCATCGCTACATCTGTAGCGTGATATAGCTGGCATGCACCCAGCTTGCTAACGTGCATTGCTTTGCTTTTGTTACCACCATCAAAGCTGCCAGTGTCTAATCGTAATTTGAATAGCACAAAAAATGTATTGCATTGGATGCGCAACAACAGTGCTAGCCAGCCACCTTAAAAGTAATCACAGATAGGAATGGCACTGCAATGGCGCGGTGAGAATACAAGCTTCCAACAAAATACAGGTGACGTAATACGCACTAGGACAAGCAGCCCCGCACTCTGCATCGAAACCACATGCATGTGTACAATCATCGCTGGCCGACGCCACACATTGTGCTTTTAGTTACGTTTTGGCCACACACTCTGCTGTTCGTATTTCATTTGTATTCAATAGTACATCTACTGTGGCACTCGCAGGTATACAGCTCATTATAGCGTCAGCAGGAGAGATCCACTAGATGTTCTATGGACGTCCTGCGTCCCAAAAAAGAACATCTATTAGAGGTTACTTATGTCCAGCTGCGACATCCTTTCAACGTTGGAGCAACGTGATCTGGATGGGACTTAGATTATCCATGGTACGTACTTGTAACGTTGTTTGGAGAAATATAGATATCTATAGGACGTGTGCAATGTCTCAAACATGATGTTCTATGGACATCTATGGTACATTAATGGTTCACTGGGTCACTGAAGTGAGCCGTTTTGCCCATCTCTAGTCATGCCCGTGGCGGCTAGATCGCCGGGTCGAGGGATGCAGGCCCGCCTCGCACACGCTCGCACGCACGTACACGTGCGCTCGCTTCATATTTCGTAACGGCGGAGAAGGTGCTTCCGGTTGCTGCTCGCGCAAAAATGACAAAATTTGGGGTGAAATCTCTAGGTTGTCGGCGGGGAAATTCGTTATTTCGAGGGGATCTCCCGCTGCCACTTCGTTACGTAGAGGTCTCAAATACATGTGCTTCTATGGACTAACGGCGGGGAATAGAAAATCTTCGTTATATCCAGGAATTCGTTATATGTATGTTCGTTATAAGCAGGTTTAACGTGTACGTACATAGGTATATTCAGCGGATGATTCAATGTATATGGCTCAGTCTCTCAGTCGATACTGACCTGCGCGGGATTCCCTATGTGTCTAGGCCGTTTCACATGGTGCGATTTTTACACAGCGAATTCCGTCGCTCAGCGACCGCCGCGACGTCGCGGGCTCTCCGCGACGGGATTCCAACATGTTGGTATATCCGTCGCTGAGTCGCAGCGATCGGCGCGATGTGGGCGGACCAACGTGACGTAACAGCAAGCGCCGTCGAAATAGACGCTTTCCTGTTTTACCGCGTGTTGGAAGCTCAGCGGAGCAATGTCGCGCACCAGTTTCAATTATGTTTTAACAGAGCGTACCCACCAGTGCCTGTGGCTCAGGAGCTTCATGAACAATTTTTGTTTTGTCGAGCTCGCACAATTTATTTAAAAGGAGAAGCTGCATGCCATCCAGGTCGGGAGCTGACGCAGCCTTCAACATACGGCACGTACCCACATGATCGTCGCCGTCGTCAACGTCTTCATTGCAACAAATTTTGCCAGGTGCTTGCACACTCAACAGTAACTTATTTTGGAAAAGCAAACACTCCTCCAGGAGAAGAGTTGTGGCTTCCATCATACCGCAACAACAAAACTAAAGTGTACAAAACAAAACCACGCCGCACGCTTATGCGGTTTGTGTGCAGCGTTTTCACTCCCTGCAGCTGCGGACTAAGCGATCGCGAAGTCTCAACGCTTTTAAAGGCTGAAAAATTGTGTACTATTCTATTTTCAAAAAATAATATGAAATTGTAATATTTGACTAGTTTCTGTGTTGTTTTCATTTAACGATGCAGGGAGCAAGCAACCTTGGGCGTCGCTGCGACGGAAATCGCGCGGTCAATGTGAAAGCTGTCAGCGAAAATCGCTCTGCGACGTGCGCGACAGAACGATTTTTTTTTTTCGCCCCAATCGCGCCATGTGAAACGGGCTTCTCTCGTCCAGCATGTTGTCATTGGACCACTGTGGCAAAATATGTAGGCAAACGCTTAGTTTTACAAAAAGGCGGCATGGACCACAGCAAACCAAGCTGTACGTGCTGGAGCTAGGGCACTTTGAGAAGCCGGTCGCGCAATATCTGCCTCGAGAAAACGCCTTGCCTGACCGCCAATCCTATCGTTTTATTGCGATAACAATTATATGAACACTCCAGGCGCATTTCTGCCGTCGCCATGAGGTTCTGTATAAAGTCCACCGGCGATAAAATCGTCGCCGCGCGCCGTACGCTGTGTGTGAGAGTGAAAGCGTACGAGGGTGAGCCGGCAATCGCGGCTGAACGTAGCGCACGCGACGGAGGAAGTCAGGCCGGAAGTGCGCGTTCTTTCGCGCGTGAGGCACGGGGGCGAGGAAAGGGAGGGAGGGGGGATGCATTCCGCTCCGTCGGCTGCTGCTCGCAACACAACCACGCGGGCGCCGTACCTTGAAAGCGATCTGCGAAGTGCACGCCCGCGCGAGCCTCATCTTCAAAGCGATCTGCAATGGGGACAAAGTGCATGCGCCGAGTGCCGGTAGCTTCGTATGCGCTGTGCTTTCGACGTTTAGTTCGCGTTAAAGCGAGACGAGAGTCAGCGCGAAGGTCAATTTGCCCACTGCTGCTGGCGCGCTTTCTCACTCCGGCGTTTTCGCAGTCATCGCAGTTTCCGCGGTCATCGAGCGAGACGTGTTCATGTTTACCTGTGCGCGCGTGACACCGTGCTTGTCTATTTAGTTAGTAAGCGAATGTTTACAACTTTATACGGCCCATTAAACTACTATCCTTGCTTCGTATAGGTCTCTACTAATTTGCAATCGCAATCGATGCTTCGCCTTTCGGGCGAAACTGCGACTTTTTTCAGACCTCTTATGTGACAGCCTTGACCTCAACCGAGTTCTTGCCACGCGCCTAAAAAAAAATTCACCGCCACAGGACACACGCAAGCATCGGGCGGTGACCCGCAGCGTTGTCTGAACAACCCAATCAAACAGCATGCGGTCCTGGTGTTTATGACTGGGTTAATCCCGACGGTTAATTAAAGTATTTCTGAATTATTGGTTACGTCTTTGTGTTTCTTAATGAGGTTACACACACGTTCGGCTGCGACGGAGAGAACGACGTCACTGACGGTATGCCCGTAGTCCGCTGTTGTCGCTAGCGTTCGATGTCTCGAGTTTGCTCGGCGGCGTGGTTAGCAGCGTTCGCCTGCCATTGCCGCTTGCAATTCTTCGAAATAAATTGCTTCAAAATTAAAACTGTCCGTTACGTAAGACAATGAGTGGTTCATAACCCCTTAAGCAATGGCTCATACCCCCGTGAACGCGGCCTGAGGTCTCCCCATTACGACGACAGAAGAGAAGGGAAATTCTACGCTGGAATGATGAGCGGAAACGGAGCCAGCTGGTGGAAGCAGACGACGACGAACGTGGGAGAAGTGGCACGAGCGCGTGCTGAGCACGAGCGCGCGTGCTATCCCAAACTGTTTTTATTCCAATCTCCTGACGTCAAATTTACGTAACCACCGACGCAAGCATCGGGCAGTGACCCGCAGCGTTGTCTGAACAACCTAATCAAACACTCTCCTCGTTTATAGCAGGTCACCTTTGTTCGCTTTCAAAACGAATAACATTGCCTGCACTCAGAGGTGTTTGTTATCTAATTGACTGACAAGAGGCGAGGAGCACGCTCTAGTGGAGAGGGTTTCGATGGGGCCGAGCCAGCACAGTGAAAATAGATAACCGCATGAAGAGGGTGGTACCGGCTTATCCGATTGGTCCGCTTCGCCTTACTTAGTTTGCGGTGGCTGGTCGAAAATCGCGGCGGCGTGCAACGGAAGGATAAGAATGCCGCTAAAACGGATCCTCAGCAAGGAAGAGTTGGCAGAGCGATGTCGTATACGTGCCGTAAGGGCTCGATAACGTTATACTGCCTCGCAAGAAGGTTTATCATGCGCAAATAAATACATGCTCACCGGCAGGTGCGAGTAGCGAGGGCCTGATCGATCGGCGTGCAATCATCTTCTATTTCTTTCGGAACGGGGCAGTCTCTGGCTATGTAGAAAATTTTTCAGTTTTGTTCGGCATATTAATGCATTTTTTTCGCGTACTCGTCACTTTGACGCGGTGAGATTTTGCGGTTTTGTGAGGTCGCGTGACAGACAGGCGAAGTGGGCCCAGTGGTGAAAAGTCGTCGAATCAGGCATAGTTATTTTTCTTTTGTGCGGTTTAATCATGCATAATCAGTGTGTACACGTTATATCAGATGGAGATCTATCGCGGTTTTCGTGACGTCGTGTGACAGACAGGCAAAGTTGGGAGTGGCCCGAAAATGTTTGACCAATCGTGGTGGGCTGACTGCAGAATTGGAATAGAAAAGTTTGGAATAGCTTTGCGTTATAGCGCCCCTGAGCACGAGCGCAACACGAGGGGTGCCAACGAGCCATCTGCGGAAGAAGACGACGCTCGAACCAATGCTGATGATGATAGTTTTCTATACAAAAGTGACGGACAGACGCTTTTTCGTTTCGCCTAGCCATATTGTAACGGTATTTCGAGGATTAAAATATAATAACTGGTTTATTAAGGGCAAACCTGTGCCCTGAAACTAACTATGTACAAAAAGAGTTTTCAAGAACGTTCCACACGAGCGTCTCTGCGCCGAACGCACTTCTTTCTCTTCTCCAGTGATGGTCCGCGCCACTGTCTCGTGCGCGTGCACGAGCGGCATACATTGCGCCACCCCACGAAACCAAGCAGGCGCGCGTGACGTAGCAGACGCTCTTTTGACAGTGGCTCGCTGGCTACAGAAGACTTGCTTAGGAGCAGACTTGCGGCATTACTCCCCCTCCCAATAAGCATCGTCCCGGTGCAGGCAGGAGGGTAGCTAAGTTTGTGGGAGGCTTTTCGTTATCGCTCGTAATAGGGCTTCATGCGGACTATGTGGACGACGTCAGCAATGCTGGGGCGTTTAGTGCGCTCGTTTCCACTAGGGATGACTTCGTAAGTCAGGTCGCTTAGTCGCCGGATAACCTCATACGGGCCAAAGTACCGTCGAAGTAGCTTTTCTGAGAGTCCGCGACGTCGCACTGGTGTCCATACCCATACCTTGTCGCCCGGCTGGTACTGAACTATTCGGCGGTGCCTGTTGTAAGAACGTGCGTCCTTGCATTGTTGATGGCGTAATCGGCATCGTGCCAACTGGCGGGCTTCTTCGGCTCTTTGTAGGAACTCGTCAACGTCGCACGGGTTGCCGTCGTCATTATCTGCTGGCAGCATGGCATCCAGCGTTGTTGTGACGGTGCGCCCAAAGACAAGTTCAAACGGAGTGACACGAGTGGACTCCTGTAGGGCCGTGTTGTAGGCGAATGTAGCGTAAGGCAGGATCTCGTCCCAAGTCTTATGTTCGATGTCAACATACATTGACAACATGTCAGCAATGGTGCGGTTCAGGCGTTCCGTCAACCCGTTTGTTTGGGGGTGGTATGCAGTGCTTTTTCTATGACTGGTGTTAGTCATCGTCATCAAGCACTGCATCAACTCAGCTGTAAATGCTGCACCTCGATCTGTTATGACAACCATTGGGGCGCCATGTCGAAGCACTATGTTGTGAACAAAAAACTTGGCAACTTCGACGGCCGTTCCCCGCTCAAGGCAGCCAGTTTCAGCATATCGTGTCAAATAGTCGGTCGCGATAACGATCCACCTCTTCCCTGATGACGATGTGGGAAATGGTCCAAGAAGATCCATCCCAACTTGTTGAAATGGAGTCTTAGGTGGGTCTATGGGTTGAAGAAGACCAGCTGGCTTTACGGGTGGTGTTTTGCGCCTTTGACATTCGCGACATGTCTTCACGTAGTGCTGTACTGACGCTAATAAATTCGGCCAATAATATTTTGAATGGATTCTGGCGAATGTTCAGGTGACACCAAAGTGGCCTGATGACGGGTCATCATGGCAGGCTTCTAATATTTCAGGCCACATGACTGACGGTACGACGAGTAAGAACTTTTCATTGTTGTTTTGGAAGTTTCTCTTGTAGAGTGCGTCATCTCGGAGGCAGAATGAAGATAATCCTCTCTTAAACACTCGTGGAACTTGAACGTTATGCCCTTCGAGATACTTTATGAGTGGGAGCAAATCTGCGTCGGCCCGTTGATGCTCGGCGATTTCCGCGGCTCGCATAACACAAAGGAATGAGAAATCGTCGTCTTCAGGAGGAGGAGAGCCGACCGGTGCGCGTGACAAGCAATCAGCGTCGTTATGCTTTCGCCCAGACTTGTATACAACGGTAGTATCGTATTCTTGGAGTCTGAGGCTCCACCTCGCAAGTCGTCCGGATGGGTCCTTCAAGCTTGCCAGCCAGCACAGTGAATGGTGGTCGCTGACTGCATGAAACGACCTGCCGTAGAGGTATGGTCTAAACTTGCTGATGGCCCATATGACTGCCAAGCACTCCTTCTCCGTCGCAGAATAGTTTCTTTCAGCTTTTGAAAGAGTGAGGCTAGCGTACGCTATGACCTTCACTTCTCCATTTTGCCACTGAACTAAAACTGCGCCAAGGCCCAGATTGCTGGCATCTGTGTGGACTTCTGTGTCTGCTGTCTCGTCGAAGTGGGCGAGGATTGGCGGGGATTGCAAACGCTTCTTTAATTCTTTGAAAGCAGTGTCTTGTTCGGTATGCCACATGAAGGGTGTGTCTTCTTTCATGAGTCTTGTTAGAGGTTCGGAAATTTTTGAGAAATTTTCTACAAATCGCCTGTAGTAAGCGCATAAGCCCAAAAATCGACGCACCTCTTTCTTATCTCGTGGCTTGGGAAATCCTGCGACGGCTGCAGTCTTCTCGGGGTCCGGCCCAATACCTTGAGCGCTGATGACGTGACCCAAGAAACGAAGCTCTTCAAATCCAAACTGGCACTTTTCCGGTTTGATTGTCAAGCCGGCCGACTGGACAGCCTGAAGCACTGAACGTAGCCTCTACACGTGCTGCTCGAACGTTGAAGAGAATACCACAACGTCATCCAAGCAGACTAGGCATGATTGCCATTTGAGACCTGACAGGACACTGTCCATCATGCGCTGGAAGGTCGCTGGCGCGCAACAGAGGCCGAATGGGAGTGCTTTAAACTCATAAAGTCCGTCTGGAGTAACAAAAGCTGTTTTTTCACGATCTCTTTCGTCCACTTCAATTTGCCAATATCCGCTTTTTAAATCCAATGAAGAAAAATACTTTGCATCACGCAGCCGGTCCAAGGTGTCATCAATACGTGGCAAGGGGTAGACATCACGCTTGGTGACGCTGTTCAGTTTTCGGTAATCAACACAGAATCTCATTGTGTTGTCCTTTTTCCTGACAAGAACTACCGGCGACGCCCATGGGCTATTGGACGGCTGAATGACATCGTCCTGAAGCATCTCTTGCACCTGATTCTTTATGATCTCCCGTTCTTTCGGCGATACTCGGTATGGGTGTTGGTATACAGGTCTGGTTGCTTCGTCTGTTATTATACGGTGTTTAACAATCTGCGTTCGCCGTACTCTTGAGGAAGTAGAGAAACACTCTGCAAAAGCACCTATGAGGTCTTGTATGGTTTTCGCTTCGGCTGGCGATAGGTGTGGGCTGATTGCAACTGCTGCTGCGGCCTTATTCGTAGTTTTCGCAGGAGGTGGCTCAGACTCCAGGGTACATAAGCTTGTCACTGCAGTAAAACTGTGCAGGAGGGCGATGACAGTGTTCTTCGCGACATGCTGAAGTTCATTTCCGAAGTTTGTCAGCAATAGACCGGCAAGCCCATCGCGTAAGCGGATAATGACCCTAGCAATGCAAATACCTTTCTTCAGCAATAGCTCGACATTGCCGTCCGCTATACCCTCGGAGTCAACGAATGCTTGATTTCTGACGCGAACCAGTACACTGCTTCGTGGTGGCACAGTTACGTCGGCGTCGAGAACTCGCAAGGCAGTGTAGTCCGCTTCCTCAGGCTCCTCCATGTCAATGGCCAGCTTTGTCGAGAAGGAAACGCTAGAATTCTGCAGGTCAATTATAGCACCGTTTGCGTGCAGAAAATCCATACCGAGTATAACGTCTCTCGAACAGTCCGGAAGTACTATGAATTCGGTAACGTAAGTTACACCTCGAATCAGAACTCTTGCGGTGCATATTCCTAGAGGATTAATGAGGTGACCCCCAGCTGTACGTATGTGCGATCCGTTCCACGGCGTCAAAACTTTCTTTAGCTGCTTTGCGAGTGCGTAGCTTACGACTGAATAATCAGCCCCCGTGTCTACTAAAGCATTCGATTCACGTCCATCCACGGCAATAAGTAAGTCTGAAGAAATTTTCTGCGTACTTATCGGAGTCGTCGCTTTCTGCTTGTCGCTACTGCACTGTGACATTGACGGAGGATCTTCGCTTTGTCGAACGTCAGCGGCCTTGCCTCCCCAGGTCGCTGGCTTTAGTTTTCCGGGCGCGGGCTTTCTGAACGACGCCTTGGGGAACTTGAAAAGGGTCGTGGGCTTGGTGATCGGTAGCGGGTGGGCGCTGGTGACCGTGGCTGATGTTGGTAACTAGCAGCTGAAGGTTGACTTCGCGACAAGTAATCTTCAATATCTATGGGTCTTTCCCCATTGCGGGGGCAAGGTGCATTGACAGCAAATCCACGAAGGCCGACTCGCCGATATGGACACCATCTGTACATGTGTCCAGCCTCTCCGCAATGGAAGCAGAGCGGCGTCCTGTCGGGTGTGCGCCACACGTCGCTTTTCCGTGGTCTGTACTCTCCCTGGAAAGATGCACTGCGCGGAGCCGGTGGGCGGGCACTGAGGGCTGCGAATGATGGAGTCTGTACGGCAGGCTGACGCACAGCATCAGCGTATGTTGGTACGCGGCGTTACTGCAGTGGTTGCCTGAGTGAAACAGGCTGCACCTCCGGTTGCGGTTCTAACATGGCATGCCTAACTTCATCCCGAATGACGGCGGCGAGCGAAGAAACAGTCGACGCGACTTGCGGTTGCTGCAGCTTCCGAAGCTCTTCTTTAACGATAGATCGCACCAGCTCTCTCAACGCTTCGGTGTTATTGCCCGCGCCTGCCGAAAGAACGTCCACAGGGGCGCTCCTGACATCACGGTTGTAGTGGCGGGCGCGCTGCTGCAGGACCTTCTCTATCGTCGTCGCCTCGGTGCGAAACTCCGCAACAGTACGTGGCGGGTTGCGAACCAACCCGGCAAATAGCTCCTCCTTCATGCCACGCATAAGATGGCGCACTTTCTTCTCCTCGGGCATGTTTGCGTCGGCACGTTTGAACAGACGGGACATGTCCTCGATGTACATGCCGACACTCTCGTTGCGTTGGTTCCTGGCTTGCAGAGCATTCTCAGCCTTCTCTCGGCGATCGGCGCTTGCAAACGCAGCAAGCAGATGTCGCCGAAACTCTTCCCAGGACGTTAACACCGCTTCGTGATTCTCATACCACGTCTTTGCTGAATCCCCCAACGCGAAGTACACGTGGCGACGTTTCCGTGCCGGGTCCCAGCCGTTGACATCTGCGACTCTCTCGAAGTGCTCCAACCAATCCTCGACGTCTTCGTACGGGTCGCCGTGGAACAGCTCGGGCATGCGCGGCGGGTACACGACGACCTCGGGTGATGTCGCCTGGCTAGTCATCGTTGTGGCGTCAGCGGAAGACACCGTCCGTGTGGCCGTAGCAGTGGTAAGCGGTCCGAATTCAGGCGGGTCTCCCCGAAGTCGGCGGCTGGCGCGCTGGTGCACTGGAGTCAGCTCTCCAGATTCCAATCGCTGAGGATCGGGACTCCGGTCTCTGGCACCCAGGGGACTTCCAAACATACCCCGCACCTCCACCAGAATGTAACGGTATTTCGAGGATTAAAATATAATAACTGGTTTATTAAGGGCGAACCTGTGCCCTGAAACTATGTACAAGAAGAGTTTTCAAGAACGTTCCACACGAACGTCTCTGCACCGAACGCACTTCTTTCTCTTCTCCAGTGATGGTCCGCGCCACTGTCTCGTGCGCGTGCACGAGCAGCATACATTGCGCCACCCCACGAAACCAAGCAGGCGCGCGAGACGTAGCAGACGCTCTTTTGACAGAGTGGCTCGCTGGCTACAGAAGACTTGCTTAGGAGCAGACTTGCGGCAATATAAAGCTTCGCTTTAATTGTCAATGCGCTTGCGTGAATGCTCATCTTCCTCGCTCGTTAGAGCTGGCTTCACCACAGAGTGAGGGCTTATGCGGAGAAGCGAATGTTTCAGTGACTCGCTTTGTTTCACATGCAATTTCAGTCTCTGCGTTCGTGTGCGTGTGTGCGCGCGCTCGCCGTGTATCTTGTTGCTTTTCTTTACCAAATTTCTGCGCGGGATTTTTGTTCTACCCGTATATGTGATTGGCGTCCACGTGCCCCGCGCACGGTTAGTGCAAGTTGTCATCAATATACATTATCTCCTATTATCGCTTAGATGTCATTACACACTGATTGAATGACTTTTTTTTACGTACAAAAGCTGCGAAACGGGCTATATGAAGCGCCGTACAGAGAGACGCCAGATTCATTTTCACCTCCTAGTTAACTTGCATTTAAACCTCAGCATACGAGCGTGTTCCGACCTTCCGGTACCGTCGAAACACGGCGACTACGACTTGTAATCGAACGAACAGCCTTGCGTTCAGGAGCCTCGCAATTACGTTACTGGACCGTCATCGGCACCAAGTCACAGCGGCAGGTAATGATCATTACAGGTATTGGACAAAAAATAAGTTTTTTTTAACTGTCCGAGTACGTTTAGCACCGCTGCGACTGTGACGTCTGCACCCCCCAAGCAAATACAAATGCTTGAGCTCAGTTTCCGAAGGGCAGTGACGTTATTATTTGGGGGTGTATTAATTTGTGTCCAAGGCTACGTGTCGCGACATGTTATATGCCGCCATCGTCCTTGTTTCCTGCCGCTGCCTCCTCACAAGCTATGAACTAAGGATGCAGTGACCACCGCATGGCCAGTCGACGTCGTGCGTGCATTTTTCGGTTTAAGATGGTCATCTGCACTGTTGCATAGGGTGCCCCAACCGCACTGACAGTAAAGCGAGAGAGCAGCTACCAGCTAACGAGCACGAACATTTAGAGCTCATTAAGTCTCTCAGCGCAAGACGACGCAGTTTGTAGCCGGCACTGACAAAGCGTGCGAGTCTTGACGCAGCGAGCCCCAACGTGCGAGTCTGTGGCGCACACTTCGTAACAGGCAAAGCCCGTAAGAAGTATCTACAAAATAGGCGACATGTCAGTAATGGGAACACGCGAGGTTCAAACTGTTACAACGCGCAAGATACACTTATGGCATATCTGCAAGGAGGCCGCCGAAGCTTTTCGAGAGAGAGAGAGAGAGAGAGGATACTCATACGGACTGGGATCTAACCGTTCGACCGGGCTGCAGCACCAAACCCCGATAGTTCCGTGTGTCACGAACGCCGGGAAAGCGACATGCAAAGCGCAACGCCGCGGCAGATGCGCTTGAGAAATATACAAACGGGGAGGGAAAGGCAGGGAGGTTAACCGGAAGAGATTCTGGTTTGTTACCCTGCACTGGGGGAAGGGTGAGGGAAAATGAAAGACGGAAATAATAGCGGAGAGAAAAAGCAGAGGCACGACGAACAAAAGAAAAATAGAGGAGGTTGGGAATTTCCTTGGGAACTATATAGTCTAACGGCAAAGAACGTGTTCGATAGTTTCCTCGCTGCCGCAGTGGTCACACGCAGCACTATCTTCCCTTTTGATGCCGAAAGTAAAGGATTTTGTAAAAACGACGCCAAGCCACAGTCGGTAAAATACCGTTGCATCAATCACGAATCAATCTATCGGTGCCGAATTTTTTTCTCGTATCGTGAACGCGTCGATCCTGTCAGCTGTGAGTAGCGCTCATCATGAAAACGCTGCTTACACGAAGTTGGCGGCACTCTGAGTGAAAGGCTGGGAAGGTCGCGTCACGCCATCACTTTACCGCTGCCGTACGTCGCGCGGTCACGGCCATGTCGCGGCCACCGCAGTAGTTCATCAACATATGGCGCGATGTCGCAGATGCTACGTCATATGCAACTTGCAAGCCATGCATGTATGTATACACATACGTCACTCAGTTGCCTTTGCTCCTTGTGATCCGTCTACAGCGACGTTTGCCGCGTGGTGCGGTGGCGTGGACCCGCTTGTTCGTTGACGCTACAAAACAGTCATCATAGCTGGAGTGGGGTGCGGTGTGCGTTCGCACAGGGCGGCGAGGAGAATAACGTCACAGTAACGTCTCTACTGTGCGTGCGTGTGTTTGTGCGGGCGGTCATTCCTTGAGGACCGCGTCTCTTTCTCGTCTCTACTCCAGCACCAAAAGGATCTATTGCTTTATTGGAGCGCAGAAGGACGCAAGGCAGGCGTAGCGGCGCATTCTTGTGGCAGGGGCTCAATTCTTCTGCGTCTTTAACACCCATGTAATGTAATGTCTCAGCTATAGCTGTTCTCGCGAGCAGTTCGCAGACTCCACCCGATTCCCTCCCCGCTCAAACACCCAACAAAGTAAAGTTAAATTCTTCTCAAACCAGCGATATTCCAGACGTGTGCACACGTGTGACATGTGCACGCGTCTAATCCTTTAGGCTTGTTTTAGTGACGTTCACACGAATTCGAAGGGGCTGAGTTGATCCGTCGCTTGGAAAATCGTTGCCGCTGCTTCCTATCAGCTCAGTTCGAGCGCGAGCGACGGGACTCGACCGCTTGATCTCTTCGACGAGGTGCACGTAAGACGGATGTCTCCAAGCATGCGCTCCAAGTCTTCCCGAATTCACACGCGCTACAAGCCACAGTTTCGAAGTGCCGAAGAAGCACCGACACACCTAAAATAAGACGTTATAGTATTTTCTGGAAACGGTTCATAAATTTCTCGCGTATCATTTGTTTGCCTTCGTTCTTGCACAGCAAGCATCCCTGGAAAACTGGACGCTGTTGTGTCTGGCGGTCCTTCGGGACAAAGGAGGCCTCATCGACAGGCGTGAACATATCAAGTGCACTTCACGCTTGTCGTTTCTCGCGGCCGGGAAGTGTCACCGTCAGTCACCTGGGACTGATGGATGAGCAATTAGCCCCCAGACTGCAATGGGCCCTCGGCCTCGTGCGTAGCTGAAACGGCAACGTCGTCCTTTGGTGCGTTTCCGTGAATTACCAGCGCCGCCCGAACTACGATGAGGCCCGGCGCCGACTGTGACGCGCCAACCTGGAACCCCCTTTCGAGACAACAGCCACCGCCCTCCCTGGAAATGGTGGCTTCCGCGAACTGACCGCTACGGAGAGGCGACTCTTCCAAGGGACCAGCGTCTAGCATTCCCGAATGTGGCTCCCAAGGTGTCAACCGCTGCCTGTGTTCGGGGGCGACCAGGCAAGATTGGAGGCGGAGCCCGGCGGGAAACGATGCCACATCATGGGCGGGAGTTTACGAACTGGTCGAACATTGTCATTGACTAAAAGAAGTAAAGTGTATTCCCTCGTCGAGTGAAAGAGGGAAACGAAAGGGATAAAACAGCGGTACTTGAGTGTTGTGAGGACGCTCGACCATGTAGGACGCTCGGAGATGTAAACGCTACTACATGCAAAGATGTTAGCACGTAGACGGCTCCAATATCATGGAGCCCTTCTTGTAAAATACCACATGTAAATTTGTATATAAAACAGTTTTCTGATCTCCCTGGATATATCCTCCTCTCGGCACCTGGCACGGCACCATCCATGGAACCTTCGTGGCCGCTCGGACCTCGGCTTACGCAACAACGCCTGGCGGGGGGAGGGTGCTTGTGTCCGTCCTTAAAAAAAAACGCACCTCCAACAGCCGAGCCGGTCCTCGCTTGTATAGTATGTTTTTCCCTCGAAGCGGCGATTTCCCCAATCATTACGAACACTATTGACTTCTTGCATCTCTTAACTCGTACATACGTTATACCTTCGAAGTCGGCGATGTTCCCAATAATTCCGGACACCTCGACTTGCACTTCTTAACCCACTCTGTATGCGTAAAAGTTCACTTGGTGGCGTAAACACTATAGTGGTACTTTAGTAGCAAGGAAAAGTTACCACTGGGTCATCCACTTTAGGCGCTGTGTGCACAAGTGTGCGCGACAAGCTCGCACCATTAACTAGCCTGTGGCTATTGTTCCTACAAGTGTTTACACGTCTTTCACGGTTGACTGAAAAAAAAATAAAGTGAATGAATGAATAGCACATCAAAAGTTATAGCACTGCTTAAAATACCTAAAACGTGTCGTATACGCTTGAGACGCTTCTGGCATGGACCTCTGCTACGAATATGGGAACAAAAGTTGACAGTCCCTTAAGTATATTCACGTGATTTGAAGGCGAAAGCGTGAGGACTTTTCTAAGTTATCATCTTAAATTAAATTTCACCTTAATCCAATTTTGGGAGTGGGCCAGGTCGGTTTTTTGAGCGTGGGCCACAGCGTCCGGGCCACAGCGTCCGGCCGACACCGTGACTGTTAATCGTGGGATTTCACAATGCGAGCCGCAGCAGGTCCAGCGCCGGGAACGTGACGTCATCGCTTGGTCACGTGAGTTTTCTCGCCACCCGATGTTGACGCTGGAGTTTTCGCTTCATGTGGCATATAAGGCTGTCGCCTTAAAATGTGATGTTTCACCCGCAAGACGTAGCATTGATAGCGATGACAACTGCACGAAGTGAGGATCGTAATTTTATGGGTCATGTAAAATGCAGCAAACAATCGCTTACTAATTTAATTGCCAACCATGTTGTCCCGCGCGCTCAGGCAAACATGAACAGCTCTTACCGGGTGACTGCAAACACTAGCTGTCACACTGCAACACTGGCATAATGAAGAGCGCCGGCAGAGGGAAGGGGCAAGAATGTTGCCTCTCTCTTCACCGCGTCTCCGAAGCTTGAGATTACGCGACCTCCAACACTAAGCGCGCGGCAATACAGCGCGCATTAATTAAGCCACCAGTCATCCAGGCTCGCCGCAGATTATACCCCCAAGACACGGTGCACGAAAAGGCATGCGCCTCCAGGGCCGGGTTAGAGGAGGAGATTCTCCCCTTAGCGCACGCTTGATCACGTAACCTCCAACACTAGGCGCCCGCGAGTACAGCGCGCATCCAAGGAGGTTAAGTTTTTTTTTTTTTAACCTCCTTGCGCGCATCAAGCCGCCATCTTCGGCTGCACGCCTTATCTCGCGCATACAGCATACGGCGCGCGATATGATTATCGCTCTTGGACTTTATACGGAACATCATGGCACGGCCGCTGGATAAAAAAAGAATGTCGCAGTTTCACCCGAAAGGTGAAGCATCAATTGCGATAGCAAATTAGTAGAGAGCTATTCGGAGTAGGGATAGTAGTTTTATCGGCTGCATAAACTTGGGCACATTCGCTTACTAACTGAATTAACAAGCGTGGTATCAGCGCGCACAAGCACACATGAATAGATCACACTCGATGACCGCAGACAACCACTGTCAAAACGCTGGCAGCAAGCGCAGCCTCCGCAGCGAGCGAAGGTTCGTGCGGGCTGTCACTCCAACGGAAACTGAGCGGCGAATGCACAGCACATACAAAGGTCAGAGCCGTGTGGAGATCGCTTTCAAGAGACGGTGCGGGCGACCGCCACAGCAGGGCAAAGTGCAAGCGCAGTTGTTGGCAGAGTAGAAGCTGCCACCCCTCCCTCCTGCGCTGCCTTCCGCTTTCCTGCTTTCGCGTGGGAGATTGAGTGGCCAGTTCCCCTTGCGCCCGGTTGCAAGACACGCATTTGGTGCCGCAGCACAGCGTCGCCCCGCCTCCCTCCCTCCCATACCCCCCCCCCGGCCTTTCGCGCGACGGCAGTCGCGTTTGCTTTCCGCCGTGCGTTCGCTCTCCGTGATAGCGCGCTTTCACTCGCGCATGCGGCGCGCGGCGACGATTTTATCGCCCTTGGACTTTATACGGAACCTCACGGCGACAGCGACGCCAGAAATCCGGTTGAAGTGTCCAAATAATTGCAATAAAGAAAGGTGCGGCCTGCCGCGTGCATCGAAAACGGTGTGATCCGCCGCGGCGCCACACGTCGGGGGCTGTTGTCTGGCATGGCATAGCAAATGCGTCAGGAACATGCTTGGAACGCCGTCGCGCGTGCAAGCCGACGCGTTCCATCGCCGATGTCTAGCGCCGTTCGGCCCAGCCAAGCGGCCGACAATGCAACTAAGGCTGTCACATTCGCTCCCATTGCAACGCGCCTGACGTGGCAGGCCGAACCATTTTTTTTTATCCAGCGGCCGTGATCATGGCGACGGCGAAAATTTTGCCTGGAGCGTTCATATAATTGCTATCGCAGTGAAAGGAGTTGGAAGGTCCTTGTGGTTGCTCTCGGTGCTAGTATGTCGTCGCGTAGCAGGTTCACTTCGTTCATACTTTCTGACGATGTCTTACATAAAACATACCGTATTTTCTCGCATATAACCCGCCCCAAAAATTGAAAAAAAAGTGCTTAAAAAGTCGGGGTGCGGGTTATCTGCGAATATTCGCGAAGGGAGGGGGTGGGGGTCGGCTTCACGGCAACGCGTGGCCTGCCGTGCAGAGTCCGCATTGTCCGCATGCCTATCGACATCGACGTGTGTTAAGCCAATAAGAGGCCAACACAGGTTATTGCCTGATCCACATTCATAGTCTGGTTAGACGCTTTTCGGCATGGGGGAAGAAAAATGCTTTTCGGTATTGGTGTTCTGTGCTTTTCGCACCCTTTTCGCACGAGTCAGTTGCCGTTTCTTGTACGCCCAGTTTGCACAGTTGGCCAGCCTTAGGCATCCTGAATGTGTCTCGGCGGCAGTCTTTCACTGTGAAAAAGAAACTGAAGATCATAGCTGCTGCTGAAGAAATCGGCAACAGAGCAAGAACACGAAGATGACCTCAACCGCCAAGTCTGCACAAGACCCGCATGCACCAGAGGCGCGCGGAGACGTGGCCGCTCGGTGATCGTTCCAGTTCGAAGGACGCTGCCTTGGTGTGCCCTGATCCGGTCCTCATCCGGGTTTGCTGACAAGTAGCCGGCGGTTACTTTTCTTACCTTTATTGTTTTGTTCTAATCCCCTTGAGAGACAGTGGTGGTTATTGATAAGGTGATGTCTGTCTCATCTCCAGGCCAGAGGGCTACCCTCTGGTCTGCTTCTATTCCCCCTCAGGATCTACCGGTGGAATGGTTTCTTCGCAGTGGAGCCAGTAGCGTTCCTGTGGCTTTGGTACCTAACAATGGAGGAATTATCCGTATGAAGAACCCCAAGGTTATTCAATCAGAACTTCGAGCTATCTCATCCCACTTTCAGCAAATCACCGAGGTCAGACAGTTTGGACGTGGGGGAATCCTTTGCTGTTCACCAGACCAGACCTGTGTACAGGATCTACTCAAGTGCACTAACTTTGCCACGCAGCCGGTGAGATCTTTCATCCCTCCTCATCTAGCTTGCTGCAAAGGCCTAGTCCGCGGTGTGGACATAAGCTTAACTCCACAAGAAATCCTAGAGATATTTTCTGCAGCAGGTGTAGTTTCCGTGTACCGCTGTACCAGACTTGTAGACAATAAGAGGGTCCTTACAGAAACAATCATAGCGACATTTGCAGGGACGGCTCGCCCATCAGAGATAAAGGCACGGCCGTTAATCTACAGGGTTGAACCCTTAGCTCCACGACCACTACAATGTCTCAAGCGCTGGCGGTACGGACACAGCGCTAATGCCTGTCGTTCAATTGCTCGATGCCGATTATGCGGAGAAGAACATGATGCCAACGATTGCACGTCTCAGGAGCAGTCATGCTGTTTATGCAATGCGAATCATGCTGCAGACTACTCCAACTGCCCTGCCAGATCCAAAGAAATCCAGGTGATTGAAATAATTGAGAGGCGACGGTGCTCTCGTCGAGAAGCTCTTGAAGAAATTCAGAGCAGGACCCAGGGTTATGCCGGTGTAACAGCCCGTCAGTCATTCGGCATGGATCAGTCACTGCCCCAGGCAATTACAGCAGCAATAGAAAAAGCGATGGAAAAGGCATTAGAAAAAATTCTACTAAATCTCTCTGAATCTTTGGCTTCAGTAATATCAACGCAATTGGCTGGTATATCTAGACACTAACAAACAGTACACAAAATACGGCCGCCTTACTTGCAACATCACCTTCTTCCTTCCTTTCAGTACGTCCTTCGACTTCCGCTCAGGTTGATCATGAATGCCATTCCGATTCAGACTCTCTAGGCAATCGAGATGTAGATATGGACACTCGAGTTCTTAAACGCACAAGATCGCCTAACAACAAAATGCCTCGTTCTCCTAACTCCAAAACAAAAGAGTGTGTGAAAGAATCACTTACGAGGACTGACTTTCTAAAAGACAGTATCCTGGACCAAGCAGTTGCGGCTGCTTGTCTACCGTCAACATAGGGTGCATAAGGATACTGCAGTGGAACTGCCGATCTATACTTTCTGCAACTACAGATTTATTATATTTAATCTTCCAACAATCGCCAGACGTTATACTATTACAAGAAACTCGTTTGTCCGCTGACCAAGACTTTCATTTAAACAATTACAAGTGTTTTCGATTGGATAGGCCTTCACGAGGTGGCGGATTAGCTTTTTTCATTTCGTCTAAATTCTGTCATAAGCAAAAATTTCACATCATACGCTATCATCCGAATGTGAAATCTTAATATTAGAAATAACTATTCCGGGTTGCACCCCGCTCTCTATAATTAACTCCTACTTTCCCGCAGGAGTGCAAAAGGTACGCCCACTTGATGTCGCAGTAACATACTGCAAAAAGAACATATTGCTTGCGGGTGACTTCAACTCACATCATGTGTCATGGGGCTTCCGCACAGACTCATCTGGAAAACGTTTATGGGATTGGGCTAATGTTAAAAATTTCACATGTTTAAATGCTAAAGTTGCCACTTTCGTGCGTTCGCAGTCGCGATCTGTCCTAGATTTGACATTTGCTAGCTCAGGCATTTCCATTTCTTCTTGGACTGTAGTGGATGCCGCCACTAGTAGTGACCACCGCCCGATTGTCATTGAAATTAACAACCCCCTCATTTCTTTAAATAAACATACGCATACTTTCGTGGACTATTCAAAATTTAAAAACAATTACAGTCAACCTTGTCTTCTAGAATAGATATGGAAACAGATATTAAAGCGATGAGCCTTAGTGCAATTTTGAAGGGTACTATTAAAAAATCTGAATTTGTAGTATCATCAGCAAAAGAGCGCATTGATTGTCCATGGTGGAATAGTGATTGCGCACGAGATTATCGACGCCGAAAAGCTGCATGGAAGAAACTTATTTCCAATCAGTGCCCTACTAATTGGAGTAATTATAAATATGCTGCTGCTACGTTTAAAAGAACAGTTTCCTTAGCGAAAGATAATTATGATGAAAAACGGTACAACTTTTTATCGAAAAGTGATAATAAAAAAGCATTATTTAGGTTTCTTCGCTCTCGTAAGGCCTTTCCAGTGCACATAAATATTCATTCAGTGGTTTTGCCACCAAAAGAATTATTAGAATCATTAAGTAAGATCGCAAAAGCCTTAGAAGAGCGTTTTACAACTCAGCTGCAAGTAAACTTCGTAGGGGCTCTATCAGGGGATGACTTTATAGAGGTATCAATGGAAGAACTTCAGCACGTTATTCGGCTGCTCCCTGGCACAGCTCCAGGTCCAGATCGCATTACATCAGGCATGTTAAAAATATTGTTTGACCTCTCCCCACGAGACCTCTCCAATATCGTTAACTACTCCCTCATGAACGCATGGATTCCTCCTGACTGGAAACTCGCAAAAATAATCCCCCTGCTCAAAAACCAAGGAGCAGGATTGGACCCAGATAATATCAGACCAATCGCATTAACCTCAAATGTTATGAAATTAATAGAAAGGGTATTGCACATTCTTATTATGAAATTTTTTACGGATAATACATTATTGAGCCCATGTCAGATTGGATTTAGACCCGGATGCTCGATATGGTGCGCCCATGTCGATTTAGAGGAACGCATTAAGCTTGCACGGCACAGGCGGCAGTATGCAGCTTTAGTGACCCTTGATTTAGCTAAAGCCTACGATAGTGTAGAACATGTCATACTCCTAAACGTTTTAAATAGCATGGATTTTCCTCGATATATTATCAATCGGATACATGAATCTTTAACGGATAGAAAATTTTATTGTTCTCAGCGTGGCTTGGTGACACAAAAATATAGTCAAACAAGAGGAGTTCCCCAGGGATCTGTCCTTTCTCCTATTTTGTTTAACATTTTACTAAGTTCAATCCCATTGTGCGGTAGTGTACAAGTATATGTCTATGCAGATGACATAGCATTCTTTGCGTCTGCGAGTGATATTCACTCATTACAGAGTACACTACAGTCATACTTGGGAACACTTGAAGCCTGGTTTGCGAATATTCGAATGTCGCTCAATGTTAACAAAAGCGCTTTTCTTGTGTTTCCATTGAATGTACCAATTAATATCTCTCTCCAATATCATCAGGAAATTATTCCGCAAGTTGACTTTATCAAATATCTCGGTGTAATATACGACACAAACCTGAGCTGGCGAAATCACATCGATCATGTTAAATCTAGGGCGACACGCGCGGTTGGCATGATAAGCAAACTTGGCCGACATCGCTCTGGGCTACGCAGAGACACTTTAATGATGATTTATCGTATGTATGTTCGTCTGATACTGGAATTTGGATGCGTGCTATTCTCTGGTGGGCCAGCGTACAAAATTAACCCCCTGGTTCTTCTAGAGCGGGAGGCAATTCGGAATTGTCTCGGTTTGCCAAAATTTGTAGCTAACAATGTTTTATATCAAGAAGCACGACTGCCTACACTTCCCTGCAGATTCCGCATTCTAACGGTAAAAACATATTTAAACATTTATGCATCTTCTTTGAGAAGATCACAATTTGTATTTATTAGGGAAATGAAGGCATTTTTCGATGAGCATTGGTCCCGCCTACTTCGACCTCAAGTTTTGTACAAGCTGAGCTCTATCCATTAAATGTTAATATACGCGAGATCGCTTGCTCAGACAAACCCTTACCTAATATAATGATTGAATTTGACGATATATTTCCATCGAATGCCAAACTCCTGCCCACTACATACTTAAACGGCATGTTACAAGATCATTTAACGCAACTAGGAATAGATCACGTGATCGCGACTGACGCGTCAATGAATGAAGAGAAAGCGGGTGTGGGTATTTTCTCCGAATCACTATCCTGGTCTTATGCAGTACGCCTTCCGGATTTCACATCCATATTTTTGGCTGAACTAGCAGCGATTATGTTAGCTCTGCGGAAACTTCCTTCAAATTGCTCAACAGTGGTTATAGTGACTGATTCACTGTCAGTATGTACATCGCTCACTTCATCTGCAGACACTACTGTAACCAATACATTTAAATTGTTAACCCCTCCTAACTTAAGTCTGGTACGATTGGTATGGGTTCCAGGCCATTGTGGTATATTATCTGGCTGACACACTTGCGCGGGTATCTCTTGATGGACCAGTTATGTCTGTCATGCCTAGTTCGGCTTATGTCACTGCGGCTAGGTTTAGAAAATTTTCCCTATTACAAGATTCTACAAAACTGAAAATCCAAATGTCGGAATTTAATCATTTGTCCTATTCGTGGGACAATAAATGGTGCCCCACACGTAAATTAGAGATCTCCATAACAAAATTACGCTGCCGAATCCCACCATTAAATTTTTACCTACACAGGTCCGGTCTGGCACCGTCCCCTCTGTGTCCTACCTGCCAGGAACCCGAAAACATTGACCAGTTTTTATTATTTTGTCATCGCTTTAGGAATCAGAGGGAAAAATTCGAATTTTCATTCCGTAAATTGGGTATTTCACTAACTACTGAAAATATCCTCTCCTTCGGGGCTTCTTCAATAGGCTTTAGCCACAGGAACATCTGCGTGGCCCTCTGTGACTATATCTGTGACACAAAAAGACTACCCAGTTAATTCTCGAAATAAATAGTTGGATAACTCATTAAATCGATAATTGGTGTTTCGAAATTATTCTAATACCACCAAAATTCTTGTGCTTTTTTTATACAATTACAATGATTTTAACTCTGTCTCTGCCCTGTAAATATCTTTCCAAATTATCATAAACACTATACTTCACCCTGATTTAGTTTTCCGTCTAGTTTTTTTTTTCATCTCCCCCTTCCGTTTAAGGAAGCCGAACTCTGTGCTGGACGAGCCTTTCCAAGTCAGTGAAATCCGCCGCGCCCTACATGACCTCAATGGTAGGTCGGCACCCGGCCCTGATCACATTAACAACAAGGCTCTCAGAAACCTAGAGGACGAATCAGTCGAGTTTCTCACAAATGAGATAAATCGCATTTGGGAGGAGGGAATTGTACCGGAACAATGGAAAGTGGCGAAGGTCATACTCATCCCAAAGCCCGGTAAACCGCCGAGCTTGGACAACCTCCGCCCCATCTCACTGACATCATGTGTAGGGAAGGTGGCCGAACACGCCATCCATAACAGAATTGCCGAGTATATCGAGACCAACGACCTTTTCCCTCACAACATGATAGGTTTCAGGCCAGGCCTATCCACCCAGGACGCCATGAAGCTTATCAAGGTCCAAATCCTGGAACGCTGCACTCGGGACACGAGAGCCATCCTTGGTTTGGACCTGGAGAAGGCCTTTGATAACATCCGTCACGAGTTCCTTCTCGACGCCATCTCCAAACTCGACCTGGGCTCTTCCTTCCATGCCTTCGTCAAGTCTTTCTTGAGCAAACGATGCGCCATCCTCAAGGCTGGAGATTTGGAATCAGAGAAAATGGAGCTGAGTGGAAGAGGCACCCCCCAGGGGTCAGTCATCTCACCGCTCCTCTTCAACATCGCAATGGTCGACCTCTCGAGATACTTAGGCAAGATCCAGGGCATCGGTCACACGATCTACGCGGACGACATCACTGTCTGGTGCGCGGGAGGCAGTGACGGACAAGTCGAAGCCGCTCTCCAGGAAGCTGTCGACACTACAGAGCGCTTTCTAACAGACACGGGACTCCGGTGCTCCCCAAAGAAATCGGAACTCCTTCTCTACAGCCCCACTAGAAAGGGCCGCAAGCCACAGAACTGGAAACCCCCCACCGAAATTGACATTAATCTCTACATCAAGTGCGGAGATCCGATTCCCAAAGTCGCGTCCATTAGAATCTTGGGAATGACACTCGAAGGGGCGGGCACAAATAGCATCACCATTCACAAACTAGCAAAGAAGACGGATAGCGTCATCGGTCTAATCAAGCGGGTAGCTAACAGAAGGAGAGGCCTGAGTGAAGAGAATCTGATAAGGCTAGTCCACGCTTTCTTGTTATGCCATTTCACGTACGTAGCGGCCATGCACGTCTGGAAGAGGGCCGAGCGAGACAAACTAAATGCCATGATAAGGAGGGGAATCAAGAGCGCGCTCGGACTACCAAACTACACACGCACCGACCGACTTCTGCAGTTGGGTATTCATAATACACTAGAAGAAATTGCAGAAGCACAAGAAAGGGCACAGATTCTCAGACTCTCCGGCACCACGGCGGGCAGACGACTCCTAACAGAGATGGGCGTCCCCCCGGCTAAAGTCAAAGACTCCTACCAGGGCCTTCCGAAAGAGCAGAAAGACCACATCATCATATCCCCCGCCCCACGCAATATGCATCCCCAGCGCAACGTGGAAAGAAGGAAGGCCAGGGCCGTGGCGCTCCTACGCCGGGCGACAGAACTCCCTGGCGGCAGCTGCTTCGTTGACGCGGCCCAATATGGCAAGAGCAAAAATTTCGCAGTAGTGTCCATCAACCACAAGGGTTCGACCGTTAACGCAGCTTCGGTACGAGGCACGTCGTCATGTGCGGCCGAGCAAGTGGCCATTGCCTTGGCCCTCCTGGACGAGAAACATGCCAACATCTTCAGCGACTCCAGGGCAGCCATCCGCGCCTTCAGCGTTGGCGCCGTGTGTAAAGAAGCCTGTCGCATCCTCGACGGTAAAAGCATTGCCACCCACACTCTCACGTGGTTCCCCGCTCACATGGGATCCATCATGGGAGGCCCCACAAACCTCAACGAGCTGGCCCACTCCAAGGCGCGAGGTCTCGCTTTCCGCGACCATGGAGAACTCCCCGGCCAGCCAGGAGTGGTGGAGAACAGAGATCAACCAACAACATACAATGAAATTACGCAGTACTTTTATCTCGGCAGGAGAGACTTTCCCCTTCCTCACAAGAAGTTAAATAGAGCGCAGGCATTGACCCTCAGATTATTGCAAACAGGCTCGTATCCCAGCCCGGCTTTATTACACAAGCTTTATCCCGACACTTATGCCAGTAGTTCTTGCAGGCACTGCAATGACTCCGCTAGCTTAGACCATATGCTCTGGCGTTGCCCCTCGTTACGAGGCACGGAACAAATAAATGAGGACAAGTGGCTCTCCGCTATCAAGAGCCCCGATGCCGGGGCGCAACTATGGGCTGTCCAGAGGGCCCACGATGCGGCGGTCGGGCATGGCCTGACTGTCCCAACGTGGGAGCGGCCCGCTGCGCGCTGAGTCGCGTACCTCAGGACGTTCATTAAAGTTTTCCATCCATCCATCCATCCCCTTCCGTTTAACCTTTAACCGCCGGCTTCTTGGCCAATCTCCCGTAGTGGGTAAGCGCCACGGGTGAGGATCAAGCGCAAGCAAGCAAGCAAGAGCTGCTGCGAGATGGTTCCGAAGACGATTACGTCTTCGAGAGCGGCGACGAAGCCTCGGATGGCAGCAGTGAATCGGACGACAGCGCTGACAACGTTGCGGCGGGCGTTTTGAAATAAATTAGTTTTGAAAACGAAATGATGGCTGCGCATAGTTGTAACTTCCTAGTCCTCATTTTTTTCGGATAAGCGTGCGGGTTATACGCGAGGTTATCTTTTTCTTTTTCGTGGAGTTCAAAGTTAGGTGTGCGGGTTATATGCACGAAAATACGGTATCTCTATTGGTGCTTTCCAAGTATGTTGGGCGCAGAGTTGTTAATTTTCTTATATTTGGTGGTCCTTTCGAAAGACCACGCATGAGTCCACATTTTGTGAACATTACAGAACTCGGGGAAAGCGAAAAGATATATCTTGTGTCATTGGAGTCCAAGTGTACATATATATCTATACATGTATACATAACAGCGTAAATTGAGTGTTGTCTACTACAAGCGGGAGGAATAAACTTAATCTACAGAAATCAGATGACGGTGAAATCGTCCGAGGTGGGCGGCGTCCCTAGTCCAGGATGCCGCGGGCCTGAGCCGATAGCTTGGCCCTGTTCCCCAGACGACTCTGGTCTTCAGGGCTCGGGCTTGTCAGCTGGGCCTCCCACTGCTCGACGGTTGGTCCGGTGATGCGTGGTGTCGATGGGTTTTGTCCACATTCCCATACCATGTGGTAGAGGGTATTGGGCGCAAAACAGAAGGCGCACTTGTAAGTATAGCTCGTAGGATACATGGCGTCTAGGAGGGTGCCGTGCGGAAATGTGCCGGTCTGTATTTTGTGGAATATCACCGCCTCTTGTCAGCTTGGGATGCGGGGGTCGGTAGATCCTCCTACGTACCCAATCTCTAGTGACTCAGGATATCGGCATATCTTTTCGGGACGCTATCGTGTTGGTCTACCGGGGCTCGTGAACCCGGTGGGATAGCCCGGAAAATGTGATCTCGGGCAGCGGTGTTAGCCGCTACATTACCCGCCAGGGACTCGTGTCCCGGGGCCCAGACAATGCATAGTTCTTGAAAATTGTCTAGTTTCTCGAGGATGCTCAGAGCTTGTTTGGAAATGCAGCCCTTTTGGTAATTTCTGCATGCTGTTTGTGAGTCCGTGATGACTGTGATATGACTTTCCTCTGAAGGGCTATCGCCGTTTCTTCCGCGCAGTCGATGTCGAGTGTTTACCGAGACCGCTGATCACGCTGATACCGTGGGCCGCTCTGTTCTTGTACTTTGCTGCGTCGGTGTATCTGACCTCCTTTTTTTGGTCCTTCGTAGGCCTTGCGTAGAGCTTGTATACTCTCGCTTGCCTCCTTTCTCTGTTGTATTCAGGATGCACGTTTCTCGTTATGCTGGCCACCGTGATCTTCTCCCTCAGTGGTAGAGGGACCCGCTGTTTTCTGGATTCATATTCGACTATTCGACATATTCCATTCTTTTTAGCGTCTCCCTGCCCGTGCTGGTGAGCTTGAGTGGCTCTATCTGGCTTGTCTTGTGGGCCTCTGCTACTTCCTCCCAAGTATTGTGGATGCCCAAGCTAAGTAGCCTCTCCGTCGACGTCGTCGGTGGAAGCCCCAGTGCTAGCTTAATTGTAGGTCTTTCGTATGAGAGTGTTCAGTTTATCTCTCTCGCTGTTCTTGAGAACAAGGTACGGGGTGCCGTAAGTGACTCTGCTGATTACCAGGGCTTGTATTAATCTGATCAAGTCCTGCTCTTTCAGGCCGTGCTTTCTGTTAGTCACTCTTCGCACCATGTGCGCGACTTGGGTAACTGTCGCTTGCAGCTTTTCAATGGCGGCGAGACCGGCACCGTCCTTCTGAAAAGTGAGGCCCAGAATACGGAGTACGTCCACCTTTGGTATGTTGACTCCGTGCAGGGTCAATGTTAGGACCGGTGTCTCCTGTGGAGGCCGCCCTCACGTTGTGCGCGGGGAATCGATTTTTAGGAGCCTCCGCCGAACACGTTGTTTCGCGAACTACATTAACACTCGTTCACGCAATAAATTGTTCAAGAAACAACTTTTGTAAAGTTCTTTATTGCAATATATTTTTCTCTAAAAAAAGCGAAAGTACACCGCGCAAGCGAATGCCGATTTCCACAACAAGGAAAAAAAAGTCATTGCTGCTCGTAAATTCCGAACACAATTAAGTGCCAACGGTTGAAAACGAGAAAATAACAGGCTGGCAGGACTTTGAGCACCATAAAAAAGAAGTGCTTGCTGCTCGTTTAAATGCACGGCTTTGCCAGGAGCTAGGAGTCTGTGCGCACAAGAAAGTACGTGGCGCCCTCTACATCCTGCAGGCATATGGCGAAGCACAGTGGCAGTGAGTAATGTGAACTGACACGCGACTAGAATCTGGGCTGGTGCTTCCATATGTGTCGTCACTGGCGCTGGTATAGTACAAATGCAGTAGAGAATGGATCGTCATTAAAATGGCGATAGCCAGTTGTCAAAGGGGTCGTCAGAAATGTGGCCAGTTTCTTCTCTGTTTCTCTTCGATCTCCATTTTGACGGTTTCCGGCCAAAAGTTTCCGGCCATAAGTTGCAAGCATAAGTTGCAATACCGGCCATAATGTTCATGCTACACGGCTTACTACGAGCGCGTTAGTACGGCAAGTTTTATCTCTTGGTACACCGTCCATTTCACTACCTTCCTTTTTTTTAGCGTGAGTATGTCCGTTTTGTAAATTGTACATCATTTCGCGACAGTAGTCTGCTTTTAGCAACCTCACGTGACCACTGCGACAATCTCGCAGCGCATCAACGTCTCTCTTCTCTACGATCTGCGGCAACATATGTGTCTTTCTTTTTTGGGGGGGTGTATGGATGGTGGCACAAGAGGTCATACTATAACGCTCGTAGAAGATTAAGAACGAGCGGCTTTGGTCTCTTAAGTAGTATAGTTTATACAGTCACAGCATGTGACGCCGAAAGTATTTGTGAAAGTGAACCGTACAAGAACATTACCTTCGAGAAACGAGACACGCGGCACTGGCACATAGACGAAACAAAAACAAATAAAAAGAAACGCGAACGAAGTGTACGAGACGGTAGTGTGTATATACGTAACAAAAAAGCTGAGTCAACAAAAAAGAAACGTCTCTATGGCAGCACGTTGAGCTTGGCGGCGGCCGAGGCCTCTCCGTTCTCGTTGGCCCCCACGCACCAGTAGGTGGCCGTGTCCTCGGGACGCAGGTCGAGCAGCTGCAGCCAGCTGGTCACTTCGAAGCTGTCCGGTCCGCCGCGGCTTTGCACGCTGATGCGAGAGCTGTCCGCTGCGAGGAGAGATGAGTGTGCAACTTTGCATATATACAGTCGAACCCGGATATATCGAACTCACACATAACGAATCATTGTGTATAACGAACAGCTGTAGAACTCCCCTTGAGAACTTTCGTGTGGAATTTTAATTTTATATATCGAATTACCTACAGGGTGATCAAAATTAAGCTTTACGGAATTTTTAGAAATCGTCTGCGGGAGGTAGCATAATTCGTATCATTGAGCTGGTTATTCGAAGAGGCGGACATTAGTAGCACGAGAAACCGAAACACATATTCAACTAATTAACAGAAATTCACTAATTAACTTCTTAGTTAATTACTTACGACACATATTGTAATTGCGTTACGACACATATTGCAGAACTCCAGGTGGTCAAAATTAATCCGGAGCCCTCCACTACGGCGTGCCTCATAATCTAGAACTGGTTTTGGCACGTAAAACCCCAGAAAGAACAATAGGAGCACGCTGGTCGAGGTTCTTTGTGCGATATTTCGCGGACGGGCTTCCTTCTCACCACTGCTAATAGCAGTTGCCAAGGGCAGTATAACTTAGAAGGGAGTTATGTTTAACGTGTACTATTCGCGTACTTCTAGATTGTTTTATTTGGGTCTATGGATTTGTGTTGTATGCTTTTTACACTTACCTAATTTATTTATTTTTTTGTTGATGTGCTCAAGTATGTATTATGTAAATTACCTATTGATGTATTCCCAGTCCTTATACGTAGTAACCTCATCAAGAGGTCCTTAATATTAAAGTGAAGCGAAGTGAAGGGGCGCTGTAGTAACACTAAATGGAGTTACAGTGGTGGAGTATAATATTCTTTCGAAACCTACTTTTCTTTCATTTTGCGGAAAAGGGCAGCTGACCCGAGAAAATGAAAGTCAAACTTTCTCGAATGTTGCGTCGGAGCCTCAGCGCCTGTACCTGAGTGTGACTTAACAGTTCTTAAGATATTTTTTGGTATTTTGGTCGTTTTGGAGCAGGAAAAGTTTCCGAAACTCGCCAATTTAAATCTTCAGTTCCTTCAGAATGCATGCATTGTAGTCCTTCTTTAGTGATAAACAATTAACTAGCTCCCGCGTATGGACGATCTCAAATATCCGTCACGTCAGTGGGAGGTAGTTGCAGGAACTAAGGGCTTTAGCAGGGCGGCGGCGCAACTCTATTTCATTTCTTTTGCGTACTTTTAATGCTTATATCGAGCTTCCTCATACGGTAACAGCGCTATTGCGGAGATGTAATTTACAAATGCAGTTTAACTAAACAATTTCCTCGTTAATGTCTCTTAAAGGTACCAATAAAGAGTTCTAAGAGAAAGGTCCCCAAGTTAGCGGAAGCTATCGGCCACTGCACGCTACAGTGAACAGGGCTCGATTGTATTCACAAAACTCCCGTACGCTATATAGAATATTGTTCGTAAGAGCAAATGCCTGTCAATCGTATATATATATAATATTAACAACGTCGGATCGCCAATGGCAATCAGTACTTGCGGACCAAAATTGTTGCGAATTCATCTCCATGGAAAGCCAATTTGTACAAATGCGCAAATCCATCGACGTATATATAGCGCGTGGGTATAGCATATATAATAAAATCCATTGGCGCTACAGCCTACGTATGTGACAAGAGCGTACCGCTTTTCGACTTGAGCCCCCCACGCGTTACGCGTTGTTTCTTTGCGTGAACTAACACGCTCCACGTTGCTATAAATTGGGAAGAACGAGGTCCTCGGTTATTCCGTCATTAACCTATCACCGCTAATGTCCTGGATGTCTCCGGTTGCATAAGAGATGTTGAGCGTGGTGGGCTACAGTGGAACTTGCCTGATATAGCACAGGACAGATGCAAGCTGTTGTTTTACTTGGAAGCACGTCTTAATTGAATACCTGCGTGCACGTTACATAACGCTGAATCGAGAAGCGCCCTAAGAGGTGTCGACTGTGGTGCCGCACTGCGACCGGGCAGCTTCACTGCGGTACTGTGATCCGGTATACGAATCCGTTCGATCTGCCTTCGTATAGTCTACGAAACTGTAGGCCCAGAGCACGTAATTAGTGACTGCGGCGTCGATATGCGACGGTTCTGACGACGTTGGCATGCGCACAGTGTTTGTCAAAGTCCCGGGCCCACTGCTCGCGCAACTGGACCTGTCGCTGGACCGTGTATAGTCGGTATTCTGTAGGAAGTCTCAATATTCGCAGATCCTCTGTCTTCAGAACTCCGGAACGCTAAGCGTTGCGCAGGAGTCGCAGACAGACATGTCATTCGCAGGACGGGTAACAAGCAGTCAAGTGCCCACCACTGTGCCATGCCGGTCCGAGTGTCTGTAATGACATTTATTCACAAGTTGGGGTGAGGTCTGTCCTCGACGCCACTACTTATATGGACGATTTCAGTTTTACTCCATATGACTACATTCGTTATTTTTCACTGTAATGTACTAACATGTTGTCACTATTGTGCGTATTTAGGTTGTCAGTGGACTTTCGGAAAGCTGAACGCGCATTGTGATACCTGAAAATCACGCCTACACCAACCCCACGATGCAGTGACGCAGGAGCGTTTCATCGGCGAGGCCGCGCCCTGTAACGATCGAGCTTCGCGAAGGGCGAGCGCCTTTCATTTTATGTGAACGGCACGCGCACTCTAATATGTATACTCACTGGGCAGTGCCTTGAGCGGTCCGTCTCCGTGGTCGACGCGCCACTCGACCGTGGGCACGGGGAATCCGGTCACCTCGCACGTCATGGCGGCCCGGCCTCCCGTCCGGTTGCGGGTGTTCTCAGGAGCGGTCACCACACGGGGAGCTGCGCACAGAAAAAAAGGCGGGAAAAACAGAAGAGCTCCAATGGGCTGTCGCAAAGGAAGACGGCTATAGCTGAAGCGTGACACGAATTAGAAATACACCGTTGTACGACTATAGGAGCTCGTTATATGCAGGTGCGCGTGTATGTTACTGCCGCTACAGAAACCCGATTCAGATGAGCGATCAGTGGCCGTAAGACAACAGGCCAAAACGTCCCGAGGTCTCCACACATTTCTGCCCGGAAACGTTATATGCAGCGGAAAGAAAAGCTGCAGCATTTGAAGTCTCGCAGGGTAGCGTCAACACCTTCTCAACACAGTATCGTAGATACATTTGAGAGAGGACGTATCGATCATACAAAAAGTACGAACACACACAGTACTCGCACCACAGTACACGCATTATACGGGGTCGATTCTGAAAGTAAGGAGACTGAGTATAGAAAATACACTTTATTTGACACAATCTTTCGATACACCTGGTATTCTTCATAATGAGAACCTTGGACATCGACATAGCGAGCCCAGCGAGTGTCCCGCTTCTTTGTATAAGGGTCTTGGAAGTCATTTTCTTGAATTTCATTGAGCACCTTCGTTGCGGCCATTCGGACGTCTTCCACGGGTGTCGTATCGGTGTCCTTCCAACGCGCCGTTTCATCCTCGGAAACAGGAACAAGTCACAGGGAGAGAGGTCGGGGCTGTATACGGTGGCTGGGCGAAGCGTGGTTGTGCCTTGCCCGGTCAAAAACTATCTGACAGCAAGCGATGGAGCGCGTTGTCGTGGTGCAGAACCCATGACGTCGCCATCTCTCGACGCATGCGCAGGACCCGCTGTCTCCGTCTCTGGAGAACTTCCACGTAGAAACTTGCATTTACCCGAATTTGTCCCGGAAGGAACAGATTCCGTATGGACCATTCCCTTGCCGTCATGGAACACGATCGGGGGACTTGGCTCAGTTTAACGCAAAACTTTACCGCGTAGCGCTGTCCCAACGTTTGCTCCATTGTTGCCGTAACCCAGCGACGATACAGGGGTGTATATACTGTTAAGCCTGTCTACTCGCTTCTCCTGTTCGAAGCCAACCGACCGAGCTCGTCGCGTTGTGAAGCTGAAGGTTCGCCCACCTTCCCTCGCCACCGTTTTCCAGATCAAGAGCGCGTACGCACAACGCCACGACCTTGCATTCAGGACAGACCTAGTATTAGCGGGGACCCAGGTTCCCCCTCACGTGTAAACACTGTGAAGCCTGTCCATCAAATAAACACACCTTGTGGCACTGTCCCGCCAACTTTTCCAACTCGGCGATTCCCTTCTTATATCATCCACCGGTAATGATGCGGGCGGAGCGCCGCTCAGACCACTGACGAAAGGTGAGAATTTATTGATAGCATCGGCATAGAATTGTTACATTATCCCGGTCCAGGTTTCTGTTATCTTGGTAACGTGGAATCTAACGATCATACATCGGCGCCCCTACATCAAAGGCGAGCACCTTGTGTGCTTCGGTGAACAGCTTGTCGATTTACAATACGCCATCTTTCCGGCACGAATCTTGCGTGTGTTCGATCTATACAAACATTTTCGTTGTTAAGGAACTTTTGTCACTGTCCATGACAAAACTTCGTCGATGTACTGTTCACCTGTAGCCGTTATTGCGAACCGTTCGAGCAAATACAACTGCTGTGGTCTTGTAAAGGTGAGTCTCTCTTCGATACTGTGTTGTGCAATGTGGCTCAACATAACACAGTACGTGAGGAGAGAACGAATTTGATGCAGGCAGAATTCCCTTCGTCCTTGGTGCCACGGTGTCGGCCTACGTGTCACTGACGCGTCTTCAACGCCACGACGTGGACAGCCGGCACCTAAAATTCGGAACGTAAAGTAAAAGCAGCGTCACTGTTCTGTATAAGCAGCAATAGACTGTTCGAAACGAGAGAGACAAACGAAAAACAAGCTATGTGCAAGAAACGTTTGCCCACAAGAAAAATTTCGGTAAAGGCGTGTTGGTGTCAGCCCTGTATCAAGCTGTAAATGTTTGGCACAGCCAGTCGCGACGCGGATATTTCATTTGTTCTATTTGGCATGACACATTTTTCACGCAAAAGCGTTAGATGTTCTGTGCAAAGCACGCGAAAGACTTCTCTGGCCACATCGTGTATGCACATGGCGTAGCCAGATTTTGTTTTGAGGGGGGGGGGGGGGGGGGCGGAGGCACGCACTTTACCCTGGAGGAGAGAGGAGGTTGGTTATGGCTTCTAGCCACCATAGGTTGATGGCACAATTTATTCACTTACGTTTTCGAACATGCATGGTAGTTAAAGTACACGCCTAATCAGCAAACTCGGAGCATAGCGAATGTAACTGGCTCCTCAAGACACGGAGCCTGCAGAAGCCGTGGTCATAACGCCTCGTAATTGCGAACATGCCCTCGATGCGGCTTGTCGGCCGACCCTGCCAATTAATTAACGCGAAGAGGGACGTGTATGCGCTCGCCTCGACGTGTCACCCACGGCGTGGGCTTCATCGTCGCGCGGCTTCTCGTTATCTCAGTAGGGACAGCATCGAGGGCAGCGTCTTGTGTCCTTGGCCACGAAGGACTGCAGCCTCGCCAGCGTCTGTGCGCCTCGTAACGCGATCCTCAGCTGCTTCCTCCTCCTCTTCCTCGGCGCTCCCCTTCTTCCACGTCGGCAGCACGCAGGCAACTGGGCGCCGCCCGACCCACGCAACGCCCGTATACCGAACCCGTACACGCGGCGGCGCCCGCTGCAAGCCCCGCGCTAGACCCGCCGTGCACCGCCGAGAACAAGACGCTCTCCCGCCGCCATGTGGCCGGAAACTGCTCCCAGTCACCCGCATGGTGTGTTCAGCGTCAGTTGGGTGCAGTGCCCCCGCATTGAGGTACAAGCGTGGCAGGGTACCGCGGTGCGAGCGAAAAGACTGACGTCTATCACTTGATATGGGCCTAAGCTACCACGCAAAGAGAAAGCAAGAACCTCGACAGAGTTCTTCGGAAAGACAATGAGCGTCGTGCGACTCTGGCAAACAATCACGCGCCAAGAACGCAGTATGCAAGAGCGCGATTTCTCGGCGTAGCTGCTCACGATGTCATTCAGGTTACTGCATGCGACTGCCGTCGTAGCTGCTGCTAATGGCGCTGGTGGCGACTCCGCCTTGAAGTTACCGAACCAGTGCGCCGTGACGGCAAGGATTTTGAAGGCGTTTGTGCGGGCCTATAGTCATTTTGTGTCGGTTAAGATGGACTATACGCTGTATTCTGAAAGAACCAAATACTGAATTTCGCACGTTTTAAGAACATTTACTGTGCCACAAAGGCCCGAATACGATAAAATGCTTTGAAATGCGTGACGTCACATTGACGTATACCGGCGCTGGCGTTCTGGCGTGTAATTCATGAAGTGAAAGTCTGGTGTTATTTTCGGTTTTTTTTTTTAGTCAACCGATATCACAACGAAATGAGCGAGATAACGTTTTGAACTAATACTTTATCAATTCAGATTGATTTAGTGTTGCTTTAGTGTCCCTTTCAGTGGAGAAAGGAAAGAAGAATACAGCTTTTTTTTTTTTCACCCACTACTGTGAGCTGCGGGTCAGAAATAACGTTGACCATACAAGACACGCGCTATGCAGAGACAATTTGAGCAGAGCCCTCAACAAGAGATGGTCCTGAACAGCTGCCGCGCGTCTGAGATGCGTCTACAATGGAGACGCACAGTTTCACAGCGGATCAGCATATGTTGGCGAAACGTACTATCTCAGTGTTTCATCATTCCAAACGGAAACAGCGAAGCTCGTGCAGCTAATAAGTATACCTATAACAGCTTAACTGGGCTATACATATACCGTTATAATCTGTGAATTAAGCGTGTATATCAGTGAAGCAGGAGCGGAAGGGTGCATCAGAAATAGGAAATATATGTCACATGCGACATTAGTAGCGAACGGTGCGCAATTGCCACTGCAGTTAGTTATCTATAAGCGCATGGAGCGGCGGGTTTATCCAACGGCAAGGCATTATAGTCGTACCGCCAAGAACACGCCATGAGGAAGAAATGGAGCACTTCGTTGCCATCCATCCACGCCCGACGCATCCCACACGAGCGCCCGCATATGCAGTCGCCGATTCCTTCATGGAATTATCAGCTGCGATCACGTACATTCCCCCCTACAACGTCAATATCATATCGCTATTTCTTTTGCACTTAGCAACTTGCTTACGTCACAAGACCCCGGTGTACAGTCTACAGGTTACTCGAAGTTCTTGTTTGTCGTTTAGCCGTCAGTAAGTATTCCAATCAATCAATCGACGCCGATTAATAAGCGGCTCCCTTTTTTGTTCTCCGAAGCCATGACCAGAATTGTGCCCTTGCAGGCAGTGCAACAGCTGGTTCCTTGTTCTTTTTTTCTGCAGCCGCCTGCCGAATCTCCGCTCCCGGAATAGACGCAGCGGCGGCCGCCGCTCCAGACTCCGCTGCGGCTGTGTGTTTATATCGTGGAAGAAACGACGGCGACGGAAGAGCGTGGGGCGAAGGGCCTCGGTCGGCTTAGTACATGTCTGCAAGCTGCCCTTCGCGCGCGGTTCTCCAAGCGACGCCGCTCGCAATAACACAACGCAAACGCAGCGCACGCCGGCCACGTCGCAACACGAGCTGCTAAGAAACCCTCAGACAGCGCATGACGTGGAATATTCCACTCTATGATGCCGCGCTGCGTCCCTGGCTCTGCGACTCGTCGCACGGAAACTCTAGAGCATAAAGGGGCGCCGTTGGTGCACGTCGCGCAGAGCTGATGCATCTCTCATCCATCCGTAAATAACTGCGCGATAACAACGCTGCGATACACCTTAGCGCGCCTTCTGCGGGTCATGTCCACGAAATAGTGCGGAGGAGCAGCGCGAATGACGCGCAACGTGATTGACAGACTGGACAGTCGTTCACCATCAGAAATAACACGGTGTTAGGCCGGTGCTCCCTATAGGTAACTCCGGGAAGAATATGTTATATGCATGCACTGATGAAGTTTCTGAAGTCCGCGGGCCTATATTAGTTATAGAATTTCAGAACGCGCCTTCTTGCGCTCCTGTCCTGTCTTTCTATCCCCTTACCTCCTCCTCTCGTGTATATACTATAGAAATACCTCTGATTAGCCTTTCTATACGCCCTTTCTCTGTGACTGCTCTATAGACAAAGTCAGGGCCATAATGGTGCTCTGAGATACCTGCAGGTGAAGCCCTGGCACCGGACACAAGACGGAATCCCATTTTCGAAAAGAAACTCACGGACGAGTTCGATTGAAAGGGTCTGTATGAGCACTTGCGCCCTCTTCTTAGATAAGACCAAATGTGTTACAAGTGCTATCAAACTTCGTTGCCACGTCTTCTTTCTTTTTTTTTCAGGGAACGACCGAAAGAGAACGTACGATCCGGGAAGACGTACCATCCGATAACGCTTGCGGCAGCGTTACTGAAGCTAGAAAGACTACTATCAGATGCAACACTATTGATATGAAGCCAGCAAACTATCGAGAAACCGCTCAGCAAAGCTTGTTATCGCTGCCTGGCTGTTAGATTTGTAGCGATCTTTAGGTGTGTCGGCTACCGCGACGAAGGTGACAAAGTCACAGTGGGCAGGCACGCTCGGTGCGATGCCGTTCGCTCGGTCGCTATCTTTTTCGTTGGCGGCCCAGGATTTGCGAGTGGCGACTGACCTGAGTTTTCACGAAATGACGTTGCATTTTCTGAATATACACTTTACCTGTCTATAGTGACCGATCGCGTCGCTTATTCCCTACAAGAGGTGACCACGGATTCTTCGCGAACCGCAACCTTCCGGCTCAGATACACCCGCCTCGATTCAGCTACGACGCTTAAGACTTTTTGGAGCAGCCGTAAATCACACCAAGTGAAGTTTGTAACTTCCACATGACGCTTTCAGTTTCCACGCCGCCTCGCATCCGGGTGAAGTAACAGCGCATGAAGGTACCGAAGATCACGAGACAGCGTTCGTGGACGTGGGTGCAAGAACTCTTTCTTGTGCCTTCGTCCGCCTTTTCTTGGCTTTCGACTTCCTGAGCCGTGTTGTGATCGGCGACTGGCGTGATCTGAACACGGTGATGGTGGTACTTTTGCGCCGCGCGGCGGGTTCTCTGAAGTGGCCATTTTCAGGGGCGACATGCGGTAGTCAACGTATATATACATATATAGGCGTACAGTTTAGCGCAAACGGAACACACAAGGCGACAGAAAGGCGGATACAGGGCGCTTTCCGTGGCCCTGTGTATTCCGTTTGCGCTGTACTGTAACATGATGCCGTAGCATTTCTCGTTGACTCAAAACCGGCCTTCGGCGAACTTTGTGAACGATAACGCTTTTTGTTGCACGCGCGACTTTGAGACAAAAAGTGATCCGATAAATACGTTTCCAGTTCAAGAGTTGGCGCAGTTTCGCCGAGCTGCCCATTTCGAGCGCAGCTCAATGTCACCACTCGTCAAACTGCCGCGAAGTGTAGCGATTATTGCCCGTCTTTTATACGCGGCGCAGCATCTCAGAACCACGGCCCCTGAATAACGATGCCATATTAACCGATCAAACTATATAAAATGACGAAGTCGGTCGTCGTAAACCCGCCGGGGTGGCTCAGTCAGCTAAGGCGTTGCGCTGCTGAGCACGAGGTCGCGGGATCGAATCCCGGCTCCGGCGGCCGCATTTCGATGGAGGCGAAATGCAAAAACGCCCGTGTGCTTGCGTTGTAGTGCACGTTAAAGAACCCCAGGTGGTCAAAATTAATCCGGAGCCCTCCACTACGGCGTGCCTCATAATCAGAATTGATTTTGGCACGTAAAACCCCAGAAAGAAGAAGTCGGTCGTCATGCATTTGTACCGTGACTACATACTCTTAATCTCTTTCCACACAGGTTCGCTGTAAGTAAGTGGACGATGTCTTTGAGTGTCGGATCTTCCTTAGATTGAGCTTCTTGCCACTGCTACATACATATATGTCTTATAATCTCTTTCCACATAAGTCCCTCTTACTTATTGTAACTTATGTGGAATGAGGTTAACAGAGTATAAAGTGTATACTACTAAAGTGTGCGCTATCTGCAGTAATAGCGTGAGTTACAGTATGTTTACGCTGACTGCCATTAGCCGGTCGGCTACAACCATGATTTGGCAAACCGCGCGACTGAGTGACTGCAGCTGTCGCGCTATCGCACAGAAAGATAGTTCGACGCGAATACTTGCAGGGTTGTGTAATTGTTCTCTCAATTTGCGTCATTATCGTCTACTCAATCAGATGCTGCCGGTAGGCGGCGCTGGCTACCCGCCTTCGCGCGGGTAAAGTGCTGCAGTAAAGATCCAGAGACCGTCTCTTATACGCGGCGCATCCTGATGATTCCGAATGCGACGGGATCCACCCAGCGAGAACCGTAGGTAACGTGCAACTCCCAGAAGCGCTTGGGTTTAAAGTGGAAGGAAACATCAACAGATCAGTCGTAGACATCAGCAAGAGACGATTAGAGTACTGGTGGAAAAAAAGCAGGAAAAGATTGATACGACCTGAGCTCTAAATCATAGCTAGGTAACGGTAAAAGGTAAATTTTTGAAAAAAAAAAGAAAAAGATTCATGAGAGGTATACAAAAATGCTAGATAAAGAACATGTATAGTATACCTGATTAAATCAAGCAGGCTCGGTGACTATTTGTCGCCGCCCCGTTTCAAAGGGGATGCCAATGAATCATCATCATCATCATCATCGATTTCTGTCTAGATAATTAGGCACAAAACTATGAAAACGTTACAAGGAAGTACTAAAAGAAAAAAAATACGGTAACACCAGTAAATCAAGTTCACAAAACCAATGTTCAAGGCGGCTAGTTCCTCACGCCGTCAGATTTTCCAGTTTAGCGCCGATGGTAGCTTCGCCAACTTTCGTGCCATGCGCAAATGCATAGCAATAGAAGGGGAAGTATCCGGTATCGTACACTATGCCAGCACCTCTTGCACACATACATTTATAAGCAAGAAGAGAGTGACGGTTCTAGAAGGCAACTTGACTCCTCCGTATCCACCCCTCAACTGCTTCCGCGTGGTTACCCAACAAAGTTCCTCCCCCGCGTTTAAATGCGTGTCAGCCCTTCTCAGGCGTAAAGTGATTCGCCGCGATGAAACGAAGCAATGCGCGAGTAAGAAGCTGACAAGGTCGTCGGCTGTTTGTCCGTCTGCACATATCGCGGGTCGAGCGCGCAAGATCCGAGAGCGCACTTTTGCATTGCAAAAGCGCGAAGATTGTGGTACACGACGAAATCCGCAAGGCGCGTCTGCGCGTGCATGATATATTCAGCGGTGGAGGCGCACGGCCATAAGAAAGTGTAACACGAGGCGATATGCCGCATGCTATCTTTCCCGCCTAACTTTCCTTGCTGGAACGCGAGGTTTTCTCCCGTATATAAGATAGCCCGACGGATGACGCGACTGCGATAGAGGGAAAGAAGAGGGGGGGGGGGGGGCATTTACGCACGCCTACGGAACGATTACCACTGCTGGCAGCGCCCCTTCGAAGGGCATAGGGCCATAGAGTATATTTTGACTCCTACAGCGAAGTACATCGAGAAGCTGATGTTAGCCTAACCATTCAAATGCATGTGCATCTCACCGTGCCGCCACTGAGACGACCAGTTGAATAAAAATTGGGAGCGTTGTCCGCTCAAGTGTCGCTTCCTGAACGGCGGCCGTCAAAGCTGGCTTCACGGCTATAACAAGTTTTGTCAGGAGAAGCCCGCCTTCGTAATCCCGTTTGTCGCGGTATGGTTTGCATTGGTTTGCGCACTTGATCCGCCGCGGTCACTCAACGGCTTCTGCGTTCTACCCGTTGACAGAAACGAGGTGTGGATTCGATTCGAGGCCACGGCGATCGTATTCCGATGACGTGGGAGCGGAATGCAAGAAAGTTCATGTACTCATAATTTGCAAAGCAATAAGTAGGGTTAGGTACCACGCTGACTCTGTCTGGCTACTAATTCAGGCGAAAATACGGTGGTGGCTCTGCTGTACGCGTATCACTGCGCTAAGTAGCTCGAGCGAGCTTCAACGCTGCTTTTTGGTTTCTCTGACCTTGGCCACGGTGACCTTGGCGTAGCTCGCTTACTTCCACGTATGCAGCCTCGGTTAAATCGGTGTATAAAAGTATACAGTCAACCACAAAAGATTACCGACCGCGCGATCCCAGAAAAAGCTGAAAATGTAAAATGAAATTAGTTTATATTCTGGGGTCTAACGTGCCATAACCACGATCTGATTAGGGGCACGAGGCCTGTCCTGCTGATTCCCAGCCCGTACTACAACATATGCGAACACCATGTACTGTGTGCGGTTTTGATGGCTGCATCCCACAAAGTGTTGGTCCCACGTTTCTTCAGATCCCGGGGTTCGTGAACTATTGCGGTTGACTGTACGTTGCACGCCATACGAATCCGTATGCTTCGACAACTATTCGCTGCTGAAGTTTGTCATCAAAGAACCTTAGGCGAGCTAAGCGCGCCGGACGGCAGACGACGGACACGGCCAATGAAGACGCGGACACCATTGTGCTTTTGGTTTTGAGAGTTACGTGGTGAAACCTACGACGACCTCAGATGTCACGATATCGAAAATTCAGTGGCGATATCGCGGTAAAATCGAGAGGACCCCCCCCCCCCCCCACCGTCAATTGCACCTATATATTTAAACACACACACGCTCCCCTGGGCATCCCGTCACTAACATCTGCTGCGTGACCGGTACTTCACACACATACACTTTTAACACGAAAGTGTTTTATGCCGGGGTCCACCAAGACTTCACTGACGTATTTCCGTCACGGAAATACGTCATAGAACATAATACAAAGAAAGAAACCAGAAGAAAAAGTTCCACAAACATGCAAAATTTGGAAATCGAACCCACGACCTCTCGGTCCGCGACGATAGATCGCCGAGCGTTTAACGCATTGCGCCACAAACGCATTTGCAGAGAGCTACACAGACGCGCCTTATATATCTAACACTCCTCCGTGTACCCGCGCTCTTGCTCGGGGCGGTGCCGCCGCCTACGAGCAGAAAAGAGAAGTACTGCATTATGACACTAACGCGCACCGACAGTGAACGCTTCGGTGGTCTCAGCACTACGACGCCTCGATGCCAGCATTCGAAGGGACGCTGGCATCAAGAAGCACTACCAACGCCACCTAGGTGGCGTTCACCGTACTCAGCACAGCGGAGCGTGGCCTCCGCAATTAGCTCTGAAAATGTTTCTGAAGTTGATCGCGGAGGCTGCAATTACGACGCGCTGTACGCGCTGATTTGACTCGGTGACGATTCAGTTACGTGCTTTGTCTTGCGCGTTGTATTAGTGTGTCAGTTACGTGCTTCGTCTTTCGCGTTGTGCTAGCCTGTGCAGCGTAGTGCAGCTTCCATATGCACGACGGTTGCTCATGGTCTTCGACGTTGGTAGTCGTGATGGAGGAGACGTGCCACCAGGCGTCAGCGTGGGTGCATCAACGCCTAAGGGCGCTTTAGCCACAAAACACTTTTTTCGACTCAGACACCCCTCATGCTGAATCACTTAAAAATAACATTTCTATACCCGACTAACAAGCATTGCGTCGCTTTGTCCCAACTATCATGCACCAAGGTTTAAAAATACACAAATGCCACGTAGCTGGACAGAACCAAGGTAATGTTGTCTGCCGTAGCTTGGAGATACTCGGATGATATTTTGCATTCCGCCTAATTGCATAAGTATTCTTAATTATACAACTTCTCAAGTACTTTAATTAGAATAAAAGTACCAATGAGAAAATTGTAGAGCAACATACGGCTTTCTGTTGCTCAATACGGGCTACATAAAAGTGCTTTTCCGAGCGCGAAAGAAGCCCGCGAATACACGCAAAGTGGCCGCTGGCGCTCGAGGCACTTGGACGTACACCCTGTATATATAGCAGTATAAAACAATTACGTATTCTCGTTCTCACGTTATAAAACACGAGCGAAATTACGGGACTAATTTCAGCAGCGGTATCACACGCACGCTTTGGTTCCGTAGCTTTCGCGTTCGTAGCCATAAAAAAGTTATACGTGGGTGGTACATAGTACGTGCTAATTGTTACGCACACTGATGTTGTGCAGCAGAAAATACTGATACAAGTACTTAGACAATCAAGCGTGGTTCGCTCCTGTCTCTGTTTCGGTTTCTTACAAATGCACTGTACCTTATCCCAAGTAGCAAGTATAGTAATAGTGCCGCGGCATACGTCGTCAAAGTCCATGACTTCAGGAAAGTTTCTCTGGGAAATTCACGGCGACTTCCCCACTCGCATTTCATTCTTGCGTCTTTTCCGGTACTGTAGAAAGGCTGTACTAATACAGCTAAAATTATATTTTTTGTTTCTATCTCTTTAAACGGCTGGTCGAACACGACTGAAGACTAGCTCCGGGAGAGAGAGGAGAATTCGTTGAGTAAATGTAGAGAGGTCGGCCTAGTGTAATAGTCCTCTAGCCGGCTACTCCGCTCAGAGAGAAGAGGAGAAAAGAAAAGTGGTATGTGGAGAGATGATGGGGATAGGCATGTAAAGGGTGCGACTGATATACGCGTTCGTGTTCGAAAGGCATGCTCACGGCCTTGAATCTAAGCCGCGGTGTTAACTAAATATTCTAAGAGAGCCCGGGAGACCTTATATCCCGTCTCTTTCTCAAGAAAAAGATTAAGCGGTGCCAGAAGGGATAGCGTCCCAAAGGACGATGCCAAGTCTTAACTTTCTCGTGTTTCTCTCTCGCCTCGAAACGAGCATCGCGGTTAACTCTGGACAACGTCGGCTCCTGATTTGTTTATCGACACCTGGACGTTGCCAACGCAGCGCGGACGTCGAGATACCGGGGCTGCAGACTCAATTTCGGAGGTCAGCAGTGAGGTGCAACAGAGGAGGTCGGTTGGCGTAGGCATGCGGTGCCCCGAAGGGCAGGTTTCGCGTTACTCCCGGAGCAGCGAATGGCAAACGCGGGAGGCATCTTCTCAGTTTCTCCGTGGAAGTTTAGACCCCGATGCCTTATCTTCGCGCCGAGGAACTGCGTACAAACCGCGCCTCTTCTAAAGGCTCTTGAGCGAAGCTGCTGAAAACGAATTTCCTTTCCGTGCCTGCGATCGTCGCAGCATATAAACGAGAGACGCATGCGATACGCGGGTGGAAGCGAATATCTTTTTCTTTTTCTGCTAATCCCTACCAGCATGCCTTCTGGGTAGATTCGCTGCATCTATAGTCTTTTGCAACTGAGTTCGTTCTGTTCTTGCAGCATCAACGAGAGACGCAGACAGGGTACTCGCTGCTTCTAAAAAGTTGTGTAAATATGTGTAAAAATAAATATTTCAACACCCGATATACCACCTGCCCTCGGTAGCCCAGTGGGTATGGCGTTTCACTGCTGAGCTCGAGGTCGCCCGTTCGATCCCGACCGCGGCGACCGCATTTCGATGTTGACAAAAAAAAAAAAAAAAAGCCCAGGTGGTAAAGATTCGTCCGGAGTCCCCTATATATCTACGGCGTGTCTCATAATCATCATCGTGGTTTTGACTCGTGAAACCCCAGAAATTAATTTTTTTTAGAATACACAGAAAAGACAAACACAGTGTCTCACGAACGAAAAGTCACCCATACTACGTGCACGAAACTCGATGCTTATTAACGCACGGAGAATATGTGTAATTCATGACCTACGTGTTGTGATGGCGCGAGTTGGTATAGCTACAGGAAATTAACCCGCGTGCACACTGGAGAACGCACACACATAAACCACAAGTACGAACATGTTCTATACAGCATATACATTCAGTAAATGTAGTTTTTATGGTCATACGAGAACCAGGCCGGCCGAAGGAAAAGCAAGTCGCACGACTTGCTCGAGACGCGAAGCGACATGCCGCATGCCTTCTATATATGTTTCTTCCGCGGTGTGTGGGGGCGCGTTTGCGCTTGCCTAAAATATGAAGTCAGGTTAACGTTGCGCGTTAGTGTCCCTTTAAGCACGTTCCCATCGTCGTGAGTAAGGCGTATCGTCGCGCATATTCAACGCGTTTCTCAAACTTCAAGGAAATTGCGATGCGCTCTGACGCGAACATGGTGCGCCCATTAAGCTATAAATACAGAGGCTGTGTCCCCTTCCAGGGGTCACTTTTCTTTGGACAGTGTGTTTCGAACCCCGCTTCGTCCCGGATTCTGAAATATTGGTCGCGAGCCATGTGTGCATCTTTCGTCCTGCAGTGCATCGGAAGTTATGTCGCGTGGCTACGCAAGCGAATTAAAAGAAAATAAATAGTAGTAGTAGTAGTAGTAGTAGTAGTAGTAGTAGTAGTAGTAGTAGTAGTAGTAGTAGTAGTAGTAGTAGTAGTAGTATCAGTACGACTTCTACTACTGCTGCTGCTACCTACTACTACTACAGTCGAACCCGGTTGTATCAAACCCACATATAACGAATTATTGCGTATAACGAACAGCTGTAAAATCCCCCTGAAAATTTTTGTATAATTTTTTTATTTCATATATCGAATTACCTACATATCGAACTTTTTTTGTGATCCCCTTCAGATTTCATATATCCGGGTTCGACTGTACTACTACTACTACTACTACTACTACTACTACTACTACTACTACTACTACTACTACTACTACTACTACTACTACTAGTACTACTACTACTAATAATAATAATATGTACCGTGAATTTGCATTTGGTTGCAAGCCACTTGCTGGACGTGAATATTGCTTGTTGGATGTGAATGTCTCGGGCTACTCAATTACATCTTTCATTATCATCATCACCAGCCTACATTTATAATCCACTGCAGGACGAAGGCCTCTCCCTGCGATCTCCAATTACCCCTGTCTTGCGCTAGCTGATTCCAACTTGCGCCTGCAAATTTCCTCACTTCATCGCCCCACCTATAGTTTTCTGCCGTCCTCGACTGCGCTTCCCTTCTTTTGGTACCCATTCTGAAGCAACCTCGAAGCGCGAGTTGCTGCGGATTTCGTCTCACGCAAAACAAGTAATGTCGCAAGTACGGAGCTTTATTCCACAAACTACAGTATATAGATTCGAGAGACATATATATAGTTCTTCGGATTCCTATAGACATCGGCGATCGACAAGACTATATACCGTGGAGTTTCCTCTGGAAGGCGCGCAAAAAGACACGCCGGCGGCAAATTAGGGGAACTCGACAGCTCTCCGTCGCTTACGTGGGCCTTCTCGTCGATCCCTCGTTTCTTCCGCGTGCCCGAGTAGTCGGTCGGTTTGATGGCGCGTGATGCAGCTCGCGAACAAGCGCAAGCATCTGCGCTTTGTAAGCTCGTCGGCAAGGGATCACACACTCGGCTCGACTCGAGTGGTTCACCCGCCTCTCTTCCTTGCGTCGACAGAGCACAGCGGGCGTGTCCTCAAGTTGGGCGACCATCAGTCATTGTCACTCCGCGAGTGGTGCGTACAGTGGGTACAACGCGGGCGCCTTATACTTCACGCTATAGGCGAGGCCAACGATATTTGTTCTCACGAACACACGCGCCACGTTTCTCCTCAAGTATACATCTCGTAAGATAACTACAGTGTTCATTATTTGCTTCTTTTTCTCTCTATTCTCTCCTCTTCCGTAGCCCCCTTACAGGGTAGCCAACCGGAGATATACTCTTGTTAACTTCACTGTCTTTCATTTGATTTTATATATATCTCTCTCTTTCTCGTAAGATAAAGTGTTCACTTGATTAAATGGAGCCTGTGGAGAGAATTGAAACATACTGCCCGGGCCTAGATGTCATCAGGTTGTCGAACCGAAAAATGTACCGGTTCGGTTCGGTACTAGGTTCAGGTTCGGTTTCAACGTGATCCGATTTCGTTTCGGTTGGGAGAAATAAAAATTCATAACGGTTCGCGAACTGGTTTGAAACACTGAAGCGGTTCGCAAACCGGTTCGGCGGAATCGATTTTATCCTGCTCCGTGGCAATAAGCGGCATAGTATTATCGAGTTGTCGGCATGGCGCTTGTTCAAGTATTATCAGCAAGAGACAGAAATCGCCTCGTGGCACTGGTAGCAGCAGCGCAACCATGCGGGCTGCCCCCCAATCATACTTAATGATTTACGTAATCGCTTCCGATTTATGGGGCTGCATGTGCGAATATTAGAAACTTTCGAATATCGAATTGAGTACTGTTCGATTCGGTCGTCAAATCGAATAGTCACTATTCGATTAGGTCATCGAATCGAATAGCCACCATTCGGAAATTCTAATATTTTTTTATACTTTTCTAATACTTCACGTGTCGACGGTGCACGGTCAAGCATGAAATTGAAGCCATAACTTTCATTCCATCCACGTAAGGTATACGGCCTCCGTTTTCTGGCTGTACGCGACCACTCGCAATAAAATGTTTAGACACGGCATTCGGAAACGGGCACTGCTTAATTGGTGCGATTTATAAATTCAGCTCATGTGTCCACTCATCGGATTGAATGAGAACACCTTTCATTGCAACATACTTTACACAATAGTGGCACCATCTGAGCCGACGATTTGAACTAGATGAAAAGTGCTTTTTTTTTTTTTTCACTAGCGTCGCCACCCGCATGTCTGGTCGCGACGGTAAACACAGATGTTAATTATTCCATATAGGGTTACCTGTATGAACTTTATTAGATAATTCATGACCGCGTATTCTCCTAAGAACCACGAGTTTGCGAACGATCTGTTTAGTTGTTCCTATAGTGCTCCCTCTGTGCTTTTAATGAAGCATGCTTTCTAATGTGCAGTGTAATATGATAGAAACTGTCAATTGTTGTGAATATGCCAGGATGAGAAAATTGCTAGTGAGAAGGCTGTACAGTGTTCGCAGACTATTCGAAAAATATTCGATTCGGTCGCAAAAACTGCGATTAGCACACCCTTAACCGCGATTTAATTTGGAAAAATACTGGAGGCAGTGCGCATTATAATTTTTAAGGGGAGGTGTCACGGGCATGCAGGGTGCTCTTTTTTTTTTTTTTTTCATTGTATGTGGAAGATGGCACAATTCTAACCCTTGATCTAAATTGCTCGATGAGGCGGCTATTACGTCCTTGAGAAATCAAAATACTTAATTGAATTATTAGCATAATTACGCGAATGAACTTTTCAATTAATTACCTTACGGCACATATTTCAATTTACGAATTGTAGCTATTGAATATTATTGACTTAGAATTAATTTTGAGGGTGGCGCCGGTTTCGAGATTTGCGCCCTCAAACTGGCGGTGAGAATGCACTGTTGTTCCACTTACTTCTTTAAGAAAACGCTGTTTTATGCATTGAAGCACTAAAGTAAATGGAACGCCAATGCATTTCTTCGGACACTTCGAAAATTAATATCTCGAAACAGGCGTATATATGTCCCGAGAATTCGCTCTAGGTCGATATACCTTGCATACTGACTAGCTACAATTCGTCGATTGAAATATGTGGCGTAAAGTAATCATCTAAAAAGTTATTTAGCGTAATTATGATAATTATTCAATTAAGTCTTTTGATTTACCTTTGAAGTAATGGCCACCTCATGAAGTAATTTAGATGAAGGGTTAGAAATGTGCTATCTGCCACAGGCAATAAAAAATTTTGGTGCAGCTAAAGAGAGAGAGAGAGAAAAGGTAAAGGAAAGACAGGGAGGTTAACAAGAGGTTATCTCCGGTTGGCTACCCTTTACCGGGGGAGGGGTAAAGGGATGCGAAAGGAGAGAGAGAGGAATGAAATGGAATGAAAGGAATGAAAATCACACACGCACACAAAATAGAACTAAAGAAAACACCCTCAACTAAAGAAAGCATCTAAAGAAAACACCCTGTATAGTTAGCAGATGGCGCTCTCTCACACGCACGCACGCACGCACGCACGCACGCACGCACACACACACACACACACACACAGTTTATAATTAGGCGTCAGTAGGACTGCGCGCGAATTACTGCTGGGAATTACTGCGGCGTCTTTTCAAAGGTCCGCGCAAGGCACCTAGTAGACGTGTGTGGGACGCGGCCATGTTCTATCAACGCGGTTCGAGTCAAAACCAGTAGACGAATTTATTCGCGACTCGTCGCAGTTGTTGGCCGTCAAAAAACGCCACCGATTCCCCCTGCTAGCGGAAAGAGTGGCCGATATTTCATTGAACATCTAAACCGCGGCTGGACGGGAAAAACACGCGTATTAAAGGGCCCCTCACCAGGCCCCATTGCGGATGTCGGTTATACACTGGAATCTGTAGAACGCCGTCTAAGGAGCATTTTACCGAAACAATATTTTTTCCAATCGGGTCATTATACTGGAGGAGATGGAAGAAATTAACTGTAATATTTTTTCCAATCGGGTCATTATACTGGAGGAGATGGAAGAAATTAACTGTCCTCTCACTCACTGCCAACGGAGACACTGTCTCCCTCTGCCTCTGTAGTAATGTTCCTTCCCTGCTTTCTCCAATACCGGAGCCGAGGGACGAACTGCGGTGTCACGCCTTCCTCATTGGATGATTGGTCACGGTGAGTGATGAAATGCGAAGATCTCTGGCTGCGATCGGGCGTCCTCGAGAGGGAAGGAACGCGTCGTTCGGTTTTAAATGTCAGCTGTTCTCGCGGGAGAGGAGGGTCGCAGCGCCGTAATACTTCGCAGACACGACCGTCGGCAGGACGTCATGAATACGCTACGCTTGTCTGTTAAAAATGGCGAAACCTTGTGAGGGGCCCTATAGCTTGAACCATATTATCACTTTCGCAGCGAGGCCACGCGCGTAAACGCTGTTCTCGTTTTCTTTACAGCGAGGACGCTGAGCGGAGTTCCACAACGGCTTTCGTGCGGCGCCGTACATATACATTGTAAAATATTCACACCCTAAAAAGGGTGTAATATATGTCTGTAATTCACACCCTTACACCCAGAAAGGGCAGGCAAACTATAAGAAATAGTGCGAGAAGATGAGGGAGTTGGGAACGCGAGGAAACATGGCTCGGTGTCCGACTCCTCGCGTCGGCTCATAGTTTTCTTATAAAGGGCGCAAATGATTTTTCAGTGTAACCGACATCAAATGCGAGCTGGTGAACAGCCAGCGACGCAGGTTGCATGACAACGCGGAATCCGTAGGCCGGCTGAACGCACAGCCAGCGTCGGATGTAATTCGAAGCGTTTGGAAAGACTCGTGTATACCATATAGCGAAAGATTTGTACTTGACATAGAGAAGGTACTTGCAACAATTCTGCTTGGATAGATTTCGGGCAGCGGCAAATCAGACCCATATGTGTATAGTACTTCCGCAGGTCGTAAGAACTGCCTTAAACAGCTTCGCTGTCTTTGATGTGTAAGTTGCTCGGATTTGAATGCATCTAGCTGCGAAGGATCTTTAAATGCGTGAGCATTTCTATGCTTACCCAACGATAGAAACTGTCCGTCCCGTAAGACGATCGCTTTCAAGACAGAGCCCGCAGCAGCGAGCGACTTTACACGAACGAAGCGGCGAGAACACAGTGCGCGCGAAGCTATCGGCAGGCGGCGCTCTGTTGGCATCGCGGATGACATGGATGACGATTTCGTGGAGCTGCTGAGGGAGATATATCGAGACAACCAAGTACAAGTGGCATGGGAAGGCCGAAAAGGAAATGAAATGGTGGGAATTCACCAAGGATTGAAGCAAGGATGCCCTCTGTCACCATTGTTGTTCGCGCTTTACGTCAAGGGCATAGAAAGACGACTGGAAAACAGCGAATTAGGTTTTGATTTATCCTACATGCGTAATGGACAAATGGTGCAACAGAAGGTCCCTGGATTGATGTACGCAGACGACATTGTGCTACTAGCGGACAATAAAAAAGATTTACAGATACTTGCGAATATCTGTGGGAACGCAGCGACAAATCTAGGCCTTAAGTTTAGCACAGAGAAATCAGGGATTATGATCTTTAATGAACACACGAGTAACTTCGTGGTGTCAATTCAACAGCAAGTAATACCCATAGTGAAGCAATATAAGTACCTCGGCGTACACATAAACGAAGGAAAGAATTACTCAAGCAACCACCAAGATAATCTGAAAATAAAGGGGAAGCGGAATGCAGCATTAATGAAACACAGAGCACTGTGGGGCCACAATAAGTATGAGGTGGTGCGTGGAATCTGGAAAGGAGTAATGGTGCCAGCACTAACATTCGCAAATGCCATTATATGCTTAAAATCGGATATATTGGCGGGTTTGGAAGTTAACCAAAGATCAGTAGGCCGGTTGGCTTTGGGAGCACACGGTAATACGACAAATGAGGCAGTGCATGGAGACATGGGTTGGGCCTCTTTTGAAGTCAGAGAAGCACAAAGCAAAATTAGTTTTGAAGAAAGGCTCAGGAACATGGATGAAAATAAATGGGCGGCTAAAGTGCACAAGTATCTCTACATGAAAAGCGTGGACACAGAATGGAGGAAGAGGTCAAGGAAGTTGGCAACCAAGTACAGGATAATCGAAACTGTAAATAGACAACCAGGGGTCATCAGAAAGAAAGTGAGAGAAATAGAGACCGTGAATTGGATGCAAAGAATGGAAACGAAAAGGACAATGGAGATTTACAAGAATGAGAAGAAAGAAATTAGAAGGGAAAATCTGTACGATAACACAAAGGGCAGTGCCTTGCTATTTGAGGCCCGAGCCGGTTGCCTAAGGACGAAAACATATCGGAACAAATATTCGGAACTAGATGAGACATGTGTATGCTGCAGTAAAGATCCAGAGACCACTCAGCACATCCTAATGGAATGCGACGGGATCCACCCAGCGAGAACCGTAGGTAACGTGCAACTCCCAGAAGCGCTTGGGTTTAAAGTGGAAGGAAACATAAACAGATCAGCCGTAGAGATCAGCAAGAGACGATTAGAGTACTGGTGGAAAAAAAGCAGGGAAAAGATGGGTACGACCTGATCTCTTAAAATCATAGGCAGCGGTACAAGCTAATTTTTTGAAAAAGAAAGATAATGAGAGGTATACAAAAATGCTAGATAAAGAACATGTGTAGTATACCTGATTAAATCAAGCAGGCTAGGTGACCATTTGTCGCCACCCCGTTTCAAAGGGGATGCCAATAAATCATCATCATCATCAGGATCACTTTCAAGAACGCAGCCGCCGCCGGACTACGGTTGAGCACGCCTCACAATGGTTCCACGCGGATGGATGAGCGATAACGGCTTGTAACGATCGGAACGTCATCAGCGCACCTGGCGCCGCCACCTGCAGTAGTTTGCTGGCGTCACCGTCCGCAGCAGTTCGCGTCGTCGCAGCGCTGTCATTTGTACTGCGCCGGATCAAGTGTAGTAACATTGATGATGCCACCGGGCTGCCTGGAGATGAGCAAGTGGCACAATCCTTACGCATACACTTAGACAACTGCAAGAAGAGTTTCTGCGTGAATTTTTTGTTGTTGTCTTTTTCTTTTTTATGAGCCCTTTAACGCTAAATTCGGTTACGTTGATGTCTTATGTACCACTCGCGCAGCCATGGCAGTTGAACACAAAACCCAAATTACTCCCACTTTCGCTAATCTATATATGTACGAAGATTTGTGGAAACATGCGTGTTTTCCCTGGACTTTTCTCACATCGTTTCATTTGACCATGCTGTCAAGGCTGTTCATCGTCCCATCACATTTTTTTTTTCTTCTACGAACGCCAGAAAACAGATATCGCAGTTCTGTATGAACACTTCAGCAGATAATCTGAAGCGGGCAACTGAGACAGGCGCTTACAGACCTTCCCTGGTGGTGTAGTGGTCTTGGTGTTATAGGCTGCTACGCCCGAGGGCTCGAGATCGAATCCCGGCAGCGGCGGCCGCATTTCGATGGAGGCGAAATGCAAAAGCACCCGTGTACCGTGCATTGGGTGCATGTTAGAGAACTCCCAGGTGGTCATAATTCATCCGCCGGTAAGGCGTGCACCTCATAATCACATCGTGGTTTTGGAGCATAATATCCCATAATTAAATTTTCTTTATGAGCCTACACCTCACGCGAAGTCGTTCCGATATTTACGAGGGTTTCGCAAAATTTCGGCTCGCGACTTAGCGCTCTGTGTCAGAGCGGTGTATAATATACGTCAGGTTTGTCCGCCTTAGATGTCTGAATAAGTGCATTTTAGAACAACCGTGATACCATGTTCTAAATTTTTAATTTCTCATTACAGAATTGAAAGCTTGGTGCTTCATTTCATTCTTAAATTTAGCGACTTTCAACAGCTCTTGCAAAAAACAAATAAGGCCTAACTAAATAGATGTTCTCCCAGTAGGCGATAGATTTTAACTGAAACCTAACAGGCCTAATTGAATTCGATGCAGTGGACGCCAAGCAAAAACGATTACTCCCTCCCTGTGTATTCAAATAAGATCTCCTGAGGTAAAGCTTCCTCTTAATTAAAGGGTTAATATTCCGTTTGACTGCGACAACGCATCCTCTGCTCGTTGATGCAACGTATACTTACGCGGGTGGCCGATCGGCTGAGGAGCGCACCGCACGTAACTGGTCCTCGTGCAGTGGTTAGGGTACGTCTGTACTACTGTTTCGCGTAAAGCAATCACACACACACACACACGCAGGCCGAAACCACTGGAGGATGATTGCCAAAGTCAAAATTGTGATGGCTGATATATGAACTGCTGAGATATGCTTCAGGGGACACTTAACTGGTTAATGATGTGAGGTGTGTGGATACTGCGAAGTTACACAGCTTCCAGGTTTGGCCTGCGCGTTACAAACCCCATTAAAACCCTAGCCAGGATACGTACATCGTACACTGGTACGAGGATCGGCCTGCCAAGTCATCAAGTACCTTTAAATAAATCCAGTATCGGTGATCGTCCCAGTTTACTCGGTCAGACAGACATATCCAAACAAAGCGGGGGCAAGAGCTAAAAAGAAAGCTTAAAAACAAAAAAGACGACGAAGGAAACTGCGGCTTCTCCAGGAGCTGCGTTGGCCGACTGCAGCACCGACAATGAATTTCTTCGTATGCGCCTTTTTGAAACGCGTTTGCCGATATAAAAGTGCCGAAAGCTCCAATTAAGGTGCGATTTAGCTATCAGCGTCGACGCCGTTGCGGGAACGAGAAGACCTCGATGGCGCCAGAAGGCACACGACTATAGCACTATACTGTATTTGTACGCACCGGTGTAGCAGGGTCCCCGCGAGGCCGCCTCGAGTCCGTTCCTCTGCCTGTACCGCTGCTCGGTCAGCTGGCACACGTTGTCGTAGGTGACGCCGTCCGAGCCGCACACGGGCTCCGGCCGCGAGCAGACGCACAGGGCCTCGGCGGGGTCTCCGGGGGCCAGGTCGCGCCGCGGACGACACTCGAGGTCCTCGCCGCAGGGCCCGTCGGCCAGGCTGCCCTTCACCGAGCGGTGGTAGCAGCGCTGGCCCTCCCGCTGGCCGCACACCATGCAGCAGCCGCACGCGTCCTGCACGATGCCGGACAGGCACTGACCGCGCGGGGGCTCGCACCGGTCCAGGTCGCAGGGCCCGCACTCTCGGCGCGCAGCCGCCGACGGTTGAAGCGCGGCCGCCGCAACCAGCAGCAGCAGCATGGGATGCGCCATCCTCGACATCGTTGGGGTTCGGTCTAGCGGTGACCACTCGCGCCGTCCGTCTGGACTACGGGGCAGTGAAGAAGTGGCAGTGGTGCGCGAACGTGTCGTCTGCACCGCGGGTCTTTGAGATGCCTCCTAGACGGGCTGACGTGGAAGGCTCTACTAAGTTGAGGTGGGCCTCTGCCAAACTCTCCGCGTTTGGGACGTTTTGTCTTGGGCGGGCGGGGCCCGCGCGGAGAGGAGGACGTGCGGAGGAGAGCGGACTCTCCCCGCCCGGCCTTCTCCGTGCGCCCACAGATGGCGCGTCGGTCGACGCCGAAACCGAAACTGCTGATAACGCAGCTTTGCTGCCGTACTTCTTACGTTTTCTTTCCTTCGCAATTAAATGCGGATTGGATTCGTCTAAGGCTGACTTTTTATTATTTACGTGTCACCTAGGTAGTGTTGACACAAACGGAAGTAGTTATAGCTATTATACGACAGGTGACACAGCTGTCGAAGGAGTACTTTATCAAGTGTACTTTATGATATTTCGAGCACGGTGTAAAAAGGAAGGTGATCCGACGGCGGCGCGAGGCGCGGCCACTCTACGCACGCCACTGCCGCAAGGGGCAGCACCTGTTCTGGGGGCCACTTTTTTGCTCGCTTTGCTGGCGCTTTTATGGGCACGCGCGGCAGAAGTGCTTTATTTCGATGAGTATATGTCGTTCGCCTACTTAAAACGACTGTACTTGGTTGGGGGAACGTCCCTTTATATTTTTAGCCGACATTCCGATTGACTCCGACGCGGCGAGCAGCGGTAAGCACAGCGCGCCGTCTGCTCGAGCAGACGACGCGTCTCTCTCGTGTTCGAAATGACGGTATTTTGACTGTAAGTGGCATGAAACCTTCTACCTGCTCAGGATTTGGCGTCTAAGTAACGAAAAATTTCATATCTTTGGGTATGGGTGTTTAAATGCTGACGGAGGTCGTAAATTACCCACTGTTGTGCCGCTTCTCCAAGGCCTCCTGAACACGTGCTGCCCCTAGCGGCGGCGCTCACTTCCGGTCACACGAAGTGGCCGCTCTCTCGCCCCAGCGCGGGCGCGCCGTCGGAGCACCTATCTTCTTACACCGTGATTTCGAGTTACTTATCTGGCCTAATGTTTGCCCTGGTTTGTCTAGCCGTCCATGCTAATGTACAGTGTCCTAGAAGCCTTCTAGTACACTGTAGCTAATGTTTGCTTTCCTGGTAGCGAGCCCGGCGCGCTCTTTCGCCGTCTTCAGCACAATTCGTTTTCTTCCGTATGTTCTTTTAGTTGAAGCGGCGCCTGGTTAGCGCTCGCTTTCGTGGGTTTCGTCACTTTCGTCGAGCTAGGCGAAAGCCTTCCGCTCTCATCCCACGTATCCGATGCGGACACGCAAGATCACGGTACGCGGAGGGCCGCGCGACGGATAGACTGAAGAAAATAATAGAAAAGAAGAGTGAAAAAAGGAAACCCGAGGAGCTAACAAACGGCGCTCCGGCAGGGCATAATGGGAGAGGACGGAAGGAACTAATCAACTCGTGCCAAGCAAAACATCGGCGCAGAGAGAGAGAGAGAGAGAGCCACTCGAGTAACGAGAAACCTCGCTGGAAAGGAAAACCGCTGCTTGCGTGCTAGACGATCGCGCAGCCGAGCTAGGGTGCTTAGAAAGCAGAAGCGCATAGGCAACATAAATAAAGGTAAAAAAAAAAAAGTGAATGAAACGGGAGAGGCAAAAACGAAGCTCGAGCTGGCATAGCGCCCACCCGGCAGAGGCGGCAGCACCGCTGCTGGGGCGCGGCGTGGGTGGGTTGAGTGGCGCGGCCGCTGGGATTGCGGTTCTCTTTGTGATGTTTCGTTTACAATGGCTACGGTCGCCGCGTCTAAACACATTGATAACTCCTCGAACCTGACCCAAGGGCACGGCACATATGTACACGTATGGCCAAAGTGCGCCTCCACCCGGTGCTTATAATTATAGTTTTATTTGAAATAATTAACATATATGCATATAAAGACAATTAAAGTGTCTTGGCGAATAAAAGTCCCCTTGTCGAAGCGTTGGCTCCAGTCCGAGGCCTCAATCTCACATTCGCGACACTGCTCATTATATATATATATATATATATATATATATATATATATATATATATATAACGCGTAATAAGAACAACGAGATGAGAAGCTTACTCCAATACCAGTGCAGGAGCCAAGGTGTTCGAAACCGCGAGACTCACCTTTCAAAGTAGAGGTATCCAGCCCAGGCTCTCATACATATCATACACCCGATGCTGTTCACGTGACCAGTCGCTCGAGGGGAATATTACACGCACTCTCTCACGTGCACATATGTGCTGGAACACTAATCCTTGCTTCAATGTTTTGTTCCGTGGCACGAAGGAGGCTTCCTAGCTGTGTCAGACCATTTCGCTGGCGTCAGGGCTCCCGACTTAACTTCAGGAAGAGCGGTATGCAAGAAACTTGCACAAGTATACAGAGACGGAGAATAGTAAAACGTCTAAAACGGTTTGTGACACCGGCTATTTCAAAACAAATTACAGCCGACTCCCGTCAATTCAAACTCGATGAATTCGATTTTTCGCTGAATTCGGACGCACCGAAAGATCACAGCGAGAAACCATTGCCACGTAAAAAAAACTCGTTTAATTCGAACTCGAAAATATGCCGTTTTTGGTTAATTCGATTCCAACCGACGCACATAACGGCCCCCTCAGGCTCCCAGCGGTTACCATACACTTCAAAACACATGAAATTCAGCAGACAATGCTACTCCTTCCCTAGGCCGTGCAGCTGACTTATACATAAATATATTTTTATCTTTTAGCGGCTGAGGCTCCTTCGAGCAGTGAAGCAATCCGTTGCCGTTTGTTTTGCATCGTGTCATGCCGGGCCAATGTTTGACCATGGCGCTCTTCGCCTCATGATGGTTGAGCCGCGCGTCAAGAGCAAGGCACAAAAAGACATTACAGACTACTTAAACCAATGAAAAGAATATATATATATATATATATATATATATATATATATATTTGAATTCGTTCATTTTGCTGTCGTTTATTTCGATCTTTCGGTGAAACCTTGCGGTCCCGCAAGGGTCAGATTAGCGAAAGTCAAGCAATACAAAGAGTGTCCGGTGAGCGCAAACTTATCGGTTTATATCACGAGCTCATTGGCATGAGGCTGCTCTGCGATAGTTGGCGACACGTACTATCTTCGTCCAAATATCCGAGGCTACGCCGCGAGCGACCAGATCTGATTTTTGCAGGCCTGGGCTCCGATGCTCAGAAGAGTAAGTAGCAATGACCCAGAGCTCTAAATATTTGGTATTTAGAGCTGTTAAACTTCAGTAGATTCATTCCGATGAGTTACGGTCAAGAGTGCAGTGGCTTCGTAACTATCGGCAGCGAAAAGCACCTGAACATTAGGAACACGGTTAGGGATCGCAAGCCTGCAAGCGATTGCGTACTTGATGAGACTAGTTTACCTTTTCGTGTGCAAGCTAAGCGATAAAGCATCCCACACAGAAGCAGCTGGCTCAAAATGCAGAAACAACCGATTTAAATGCGCGCCACACGGGAAGAATCTCTACGACATTCCACGCATGTGGCGCCATCCGTCGAGCCTGATGGCAACGACGAAGCATTCCAACGCATACGCGCTTTTTTTCTTCTCTCTCTTTCGGGTACCGGAAAGAAAGCTTTGCGGATTGCGCAGTTGGTTAGTACGTCGGCGACAAGGTCTGTTTTAGCGCGTGCCTCTCGGGTAGCGGTTGTTCGGACAGTAAACAGCGAACAAACAGCGACCGATAGGCAGCGGCGGTCAGCTGATGTCGCCAAACAACCGAACTATCGCACACAGATCCATCGAGACTGCACACGGAGACAGTCTGCGAGTGGGGGATCACGAAACACACAACGGGCGTGGCGCGTCGATGCATAAGCGGTAAACGACACGTACTCCGCAACGAAGCCCTTCAGCAGAACGGCGGCAATGGAAAGTCACTTTATTTTATAATACGAGCGTATGCGCGCGACACCAGCTTCTTCGGTTGATGACGGGTCACACGCAAATCTCGAATGTCAACAAACACAACTTCTTTAAAAGAAACAACAAGGCGCGAAAAAATAAAATAAAAGCCAAACAAGAAAGAAAAACAAGAAAACAAAAACAAGGTCGACTTGCAGGGGCGGTAGTGGGAGGAGGAGGGTTGTGGGACGTAGCCTATGTGTAACAAAATGGAGAAAAATCCCCGCATGCCTTGGCATTTGGTTAAAAGGGAGGTAGAGGTACTGGTGGTGTGCTTTCGAGCTGTGCTTCGCGAGCAGACACAGATGCACCAGTTGGTGTGGGAATCGCAACAAACTTCACTAAAACTGAACATAACCGGGTAAAGCGGCGCTTCAAGCGTGGTCCTCTTGAACGGTGGTCGGAAGAGGGGGCAATCTGGTCACATCGGCGGTCGATCTCGGCGACGCCGAAGTCTTCGGTGCCCAGTCGATCAACGACCCACTACATACATAAACGCACGTCAAAGTATCAGCACCTAGGAAGGGGGCGAGGTGAATTGGGGCGTGGTGGTAAGGGGGAGATCACTGCTCGCGCCGGCCACACATTTTTTTATGTCGCCGTGAGTCCGTAGTGAAAAAACACACAATCCTAAACGTGCGCCACCTTAGGGGACGGCGGGCAGCTGTAGCGCGGCGACCTGCTGCTGTGCAGTGGTGCCCCGGGTCTCGGCGACCCTGTCCCTGACACTGACGCAGTCGCAGTCTCTCAGGTAGAAGCGCAGCGGCTTGGCCGCCGACTCGCGTCCCGCTCCCTCGATGCCCACGCGACGCGAGACGACGATCTCCTCGGCCGGCACGTCGCCCTCGCCGTCTCGCTCCAGCCACAGGGCCTGGCTGTCGGGCAGGAACTCCTTGTTGAGCGTCTCCTTGGTGATGTTCATGGCGAGGCACAGCTTGGAGGGCCCGTTGCAGAGCTCGAACAGCTTGAGCTTGCGGCCGGCGTCCTTGCGGCGAGCGCCGCGCAGGCGCCGCATCAGCTCGACGCCTTGCAGGGGCACGGCGCTGCGCAGCAACACCGCGGCGCCGTCGCCATCACTCGAGATGTTGAAGCAGTGGTACATGCCGTACGCGATGTACACGTACGCCGTGCCCGGGTCCATGAACATGGGCTCGTTGCGCTCGGTGCGCCGGCCGTTGTACGAATGCGAAGCCTGGTCATCGCAGCCCAAGTAGCACTCGGTCTCGACGACGCGGCACTTGAGCACCGTGCCGTCGGCCAGTCGCCGCACCAGGATCTTGCCCAGGAGCCGCCTGGCGAGCAGCTGGCAGTCGACGCCGTAGAAGCGACGGCTGAGCCGTGGCGTCGAGGCGCCGATCGGCTCGTTCCAGAAGCGGCTCACCTCGATCGTCGCGGCCGCGCGACGCTTGGCGGCGGCCGGGCCGCCGCTGCCGCTCGCCGATGAGGGCTGGCGCTCTTCGTCGTCGCTGCCGTCGACGTCGAAGGGTCTCTTGACGGCCGAGGCCGTGGCGGCGCGGACCGGCGAGGCGGTCCGGGCGTCACCATTCATCGCTAATCGAAGCGTAGGCTCCGGCTCCGAGCTCCGTCCGCGAGGCGGCCGCCATCTTGGACGAGAAGAAGAGAAAGGTGGGGGCGCGCGAGGCGAGCGGCGCAGTGTAGGCAGACCAGCAGACTGCCCCCGCGTCGGAACCCCGGTTTAAGTTTCTTTTTTTTGTTGTTGTTGTTCGGACGCGCCGATCCCGCGTGAGGCACGAGACGTTCGAGCGAACCCTAATAACGCTTGAGTATTTTAGTTAAAATTATCCGCGCGTTAAACATTACATGATTACTGTGCGCGAGAGAAAATGCGCGCTCTGTGGTCTTATGTCTTACCACGGTGGAGGAATGTGTGTCTTACCACGAGTAGAACATTTTGGACTTGCTTTTTCTTGTTAACCGGCAACGCCATGGTGGCAGCACAAGTGATGTGCGGCGACTGGAGTCCTCGAGCTAGTTGTTACAACATAATTATGTATGCGACCAATTGTGGCAGCCATAAATGTATCAGCCGCCGAGAAAACAGCCGCGTGTTCCCGTTATCATTGCATAGCTAGTCCTTTGGCAACAACATAAAGATTTAGCAGGTTGTATTTGGGCGAACGTCGGCTAAGATTCCGGTGTAGACTGCGCATCACGATGAGGTCGTCTTATCAGCAGAGTTATTCAACTTGTTGTTCGCGACATTGACCTCGGCGGAAACTGCTAGTGGCTTGCATGCATAACGCAATCGTAAATTCACGCGAGGGGAAATTTTCTTTAACAGCATTCTGCCAAATAGACGGATCGCGTCAAAGAAACTCAACATGCAATTACAGTACTGGTCGCGACAAGATTAACATCCACAAAGACATCGTAGCTTTGTTACTCACCTTATCACTAGCTGTTATAGTATTGGGATAATAGAACAGTAGTTTTCGCAGCACGTACAAAGAATAAATAAATAATTAAAAAAATACATGAATAATGCAGAAACGAATTCATACTGCGCTGAGAAGTTTTCATTTTTATTGTGTAGGTTACTTTAAGTATTGTTAATTTCTAAGCAATAATAACGTGTTGGCGATAGAAAAGAAGTTCAGTGTTTTCAACACTCACTCAAAAGACAAAAAACATCCAGAGTGCATTTATAGCGAGAAAGCGAAACCGAAACTAACTTGAGTAGCGAATCGTGTTAAACGTAGCAAACACACGTGCTCGGCATGCCGCATAGCTGCACTTCTGTAGAGCTGGCCCTGTCGAGGTCTACCGCGACGAGGCAAGCCGGTTTCTCATCTGCCCCGCGAAAGACTCCTCCCTGCCTAGGCTGCGTGCCGCCCTGAGTAAGCGCGGCGGCCCCAACGCAGGGTTCAAGTGCAGCTTGTGTGCGCGACTCCGCGGTTTAATCTCGCCATCTCCACCAACGGGCCAACATCCGCTACCGCTTGGCCAGGCCCCTGCGTTGTTCACGCTGGTTTCGTCGGTGCGGCGTCGAGGGGGGTGACGGAGTACTCAACGCTCGTGCCCAGGAGAGGTTTTCTCTTACTCGATTTGCTTTTTTTTTTTTTTTTTTTTTTTTTTTTTTTTCCCACTTCGCCACGACGACGCGCTGCACCTCGTTTCCTCACGCTTTTTACTTGGCACGGCCGGTCATATTTCGGCCTGTTCCGGGATCGTTACACTCTCCTCCCGTCGACCGGTAACTGCGTGGATGTGTGGAGTGCGCAGAAGCGCGGGTGATCTTGGAGCTTATTCACGAGCCAATGCGACCATCTTGAGGGGCGATCGCTCCGACAAATCTCTCTGCGGATATTGACGTTGTCGTGCACCGGGAAGATGACCACACAAGCGGCCGCGGGGCGGTGTGCCACTTGCGCCGACTACGAGGTGGAGAGGCCAAAGTTCATTCGACTGACTCAGCTGTCGAGGCAAGGTAAAACGACACGCTTGATATGATCTATCGATTGCGGGGTTTCGCGCGTGTCTACTCATTGATCTACTCAAAAGTTTTATCCAGCTGATCGGCGCGGACGTTCGGTTATTTCGCAACCGAAGCGCCACGCCAGGATGTACGACCGCAACGTGCGCATCTCCTCCGCCAGTTTTTGACGGCCGCAGGAAGCGAGCGCGCGCTGTCACATTTTCTGTTGCTTGAGTTCTGCGCGCGGTGCGTGTGTTTTTATTTTCGTGCCAACGCCGTGTTTTGCATGCGTCGCCTGCTCCGTACGTGCCGGAGACACGTGTATACGCTTGTTTAAGTAGACGCTGTAGTTTCTGGGCCAGTGCGAACACGCGAGGTGCGTGCTGACTAATATGCGCCGCGCGGCAGCTGTGTACGTGTGTCCATCATGCAGAGCGTGTCTCATTGTGTGCGGTAGACGCTGCAGTGCATACAAGCAGGCCTTGCCACTGCAAATGAATGACAGTGAAATATGAAGCCGGTTGATGTCTCTCTCTCTCTCTCTCTCTCTCTCTCTATATATATATATATATATATATATATATATATATAACGGAGGTTAATTATCTGCAAACAATAAGATAAATATAAAATCTTTCCTAGCTGTCCATCAAATGATTTGTATATATATAAACGATCAACCACATCAGATAAAGAAATGCTCAGCCACTTTTTATTAACTTATTTTTGATTTGTTCTTTCTTTCTTGTCTCTGACCTTGAAGATGTGGACATTATCTCTATGACAAATCACAGTGTGCAGTAACATGCACTGACAATCTGTGTAGTTAATTGATTTTTTGGGGAAAATAATAAATGGGATTTCAATGTATCCTTCCCCACGTTTTACTATTCTCAAGAGTTTTTGTTTCAAGGTACACGTGACTTTATTATACTGTCCAGCTTCAAGTGCACAATCGTAAGTAAATGTGTTGTGAATGAATTGACAAAGTCAATTCATTTGTTCATAGTATTGTTTACTGCGTTAGTAATCGCTGCATCTAACTCATGGAATTGATCTCTTATCTGCCCCAGGTGGCCTTTCTAAAAATCAGTTTGAAATAAAAAAGAAAGAAAGAAAAGTTAGTGTTGTGAGGTATGTGAGAGCGTGGCTGGAGAATACAGACAACAACCTACTGATTTTATTTCAGTGTCCTTCAAACCTTGGCGGCTCGGTGAGGCCTTCCCCCCACTATTCCCTCTCCTGCTCGCTATGCGATAACCTTCAGTTATGCTGAAAGATGGGAGAGGGCGGTTTGGCTGCATTGGTTGGCCAGAGTCCGCCACATTAGTTTAAGAATGAATTAGAAAGACCTCTATTTATTGTTGTAAGGTTTACGAGGTTTTTCCTAATTGTACGAGCTGTAAATACAGTGGAACCTCGTTGATACAATCTTCATGGGAACCGGAAAATAAAGCGTATCATTCGAACATCATATTATCAGAAAAAAAAAAAATATGTATCATCCTGAAAAACGTATCACACAGAATCGTATCAATGAGGTTCTACTGTACATTCAGTGATGGGACTAAGAAATATACTGAAGGACACGGAGAGTTTCTTTTTTTTTTATGAAAAAATAAAAAGTGTGATATCTTGCTGTTACATGCTATGAAATACATTTGTCTTCCAGTTAACAGTTTGTCAAAAGTATTCCTAAAATAGTTAGGGACAATCTTTAGTGTAACCCCAATGTACTTTCTGGGACAAATATACAGGGTGTTTCAGCGAACACGTTCAAAATTTATTTAAGGTTGCCTGTGGCAGATAGCCCAAATCTAGTTAATGAGCTGGTCTACTCGAAGAGGCGGACATTACTTGCACAAAAAATTGAAATGCATAATCGTCTAATTAACAAAAATGCACTAATTAAGTTTTTAACTAATTACCTGATGGCCCATATTGCAATTTACCGATTGTAGCCGTGGAGTTCTCAAGGCGGACCTCCCACTTAGAATTAATTCTCAGGATGACACCAGTTTCGAGATATTAATTCCCGAACTTTGCAGAGAAATGCATTGGCGTTCCAGTTAATTTTGTGCTTCAATGCATAAAGCGACGTTTTCTTAAGAACTTAACTGGAACGCCAATGCATTTCTCCGCAACGTTCGGGTATTAATATCTCGAAACTGGTGTCATCCCGAGAATTCGTTCCAAGTGTATCCGCCTGGCGAACTCCACGACTACAATTTGTAAATTGCAATATGGGCCATCAGGTAATTAGTTAAAAACCTAATTAGCGAATTTCTGTTAATTATTCGATTATGCCTTTCAATTTCTTGTGCAAGTAATGTCCGCCTCTTCGAGTAGACCAGCTCATGAACTAGAATTGTGCTATCTGCCACAGGCAACCTTTAAGAATTTTTGAAAGTGTTCGCTGAAACACCCTGTATATCAAAAGTGGTGCTGCTCCTAGGATTTCTGCCATGCAGACATGACTGCTAAGCGTAATTGTTTTTCAATTGCAACATGTGCCTATAGATTGAATCATTGAAAACTTAATTAGCACAATTTAGGTGGCAAGCCAAATGATTCAAATGTTCCTTGCTTCTAACATCTGCCTTGCCAAATAACCAACGTCGTTGTAAAAATGGCACTGGCCTAAATATACAACAATTTTTTTAAAGGGGCCCAGCAAAGCTCTTTCTTCAAAACTGAGCAGATTAAGTTTCTAAATTTTCATGGAATATTGCTCCAATGTCACTAAAATTGTCGCTAAGTCTCTCGGATGAATTTTATTAATGTAGGCACTCTTGGGGAACACTTCGATATAGTTGCTAACGTGGTGAAATTCATCTACTGAAACATTTCACATTCGTCTAGTGTCCTGCAGGTGAGGAATAAGCAATATGTTTACCAGCTTTGTGTACAGACTCTTACATTACTAATTTATTTAAAGAACAATGCATGATTACAGATGAAATCTTGCGTTTACCTTCAGATTTTAATATTTTAAATTCAGCATGGTATAAGAGAACTCGGATTACCTGACTTGTCTAGCACAATGATGCACTTGGTCGACATTATCCCTGCAAATTTCTGATTTTACAGCGCAAATAAATTGTGTGAGACAAATTTAATCATTTTGGTAAAATGAGGGGCACCGACACTTACGGGACCTTTATGCTGGTCAAATACTACGTTGCTGACCCTTGACTCACCTTGCTTGCTTGCTTGCCTTCAAAAGTGGCTCGTACCCACTATGGGGGATTGGCCAAGAATCGGGTGATTGAAGGAAAACAATTATCGAAGTCTAATAAGGATCACTTTTGAAAATTTTTGAATGATGAAAGGAATTTATTCATATAAAATCCAATAATTTAGCAAGGAAATCGTCCTGATTCAATTATGTACCCCACAACAGCTGCACCAACATCCTATGACAATGTCCAAGAGAAGAGGCACCAAAGATAGAATATTGGGTATCGTAATATTTAATCCAGCAGTGTTAAATTTTTCCTCTAAAGCATGTTTTCTTAATGAGTAAAAACGGCGGCATGACAGGAAGAAGTGTTGTATTGTTTCGTCTTCACCACAGTATGAGCACAAGGAGGAGGGCGCCAGACCAGATCGATGCAGATAAAAGTTTAATGTAGGAATGCGACATCTGAATTTGGTAAAGAGGACTTCAAGTTTTCTATTATGGCAGAATTTTCTGTTCCAAGAAATAGGAGGTGTCGATAATCAGTTAGATTTGTTAATGGCAGGTTCCAGGAGTCTTGCATGACTGCCCGTCTCCTGAACCTAGCCGCGGTTATGTAAGCTGATACAGGAAGAATCGGAAGGATTGGACCACTAAGGGCAGCTCTCGCTAAGCTGTCAGCTAATTCATTGATAACTAATCCTTTGTGACCAGGCACCCATACCAATCTAATTAGTTTTAAGTTAGAAGGAATAAGACATTGGAATGTACGTGAAAATTGTGAGCCACTATTTGCAGTGAGAGCTGAACATAATGACAAAGAATCCGTTACGATTACAACTTCCGAGATTGATGAGTGCACTTTTCGTAGAGCCAATGTAACCGCCAGAAACTCAGCTAGAAATACTGGTATATAGTCTGGAAGTCTTAAGGAGAACGACCAAGTCGAAAGCGGAAAATTCCAATTCCAGATTTTTCTTCTGATTGCGAGGCATCTGTCGCTATGACGGCTTTTATTTTTAACTCCAATAAGTGATTTTCTAATAGCCCATTTAATATATTGTAAGAAAGGAGTTTTGCGTTGTTTGGATATATATCGTCGAACATAATTTGGAGATTCTCTCTCTCACTGCAAATTGGAGGGATCTCACATAATAGTACATCTAAGGGACCAACAAGTGCTTGCACGAAAACGACCTGAGGAGTGTGGAACCGTGGCCATTAAGATTGAAAAAATATTGCAGGCTGGGAAATGAAAACAATTTGTAATTTTATAGGGAATTCATACATTTTTAAGAATGTTTGGACCGTTAATAAACGAAATCTGCACAAAAGAGAAGGTAAATGTGTTTCTAGGTATAATACATTGTTGGCAACGAACTTTGGCAATCCAAGGCGCAGGCGTAAAGCTTCCCGTTCCAGAAGAACAAGGGAATGTAATTTGTATGCCGGCGCACCTGAATATAGAACACATCCGAATTCCAAAATTGGCCGTATGTACATTTTATAAATCATCACAAGAGAGTCTCTCCACATTCCTGATCGACTGTTGCAAAGCCTTCTTAGCATTCCAATCACTCGCACCCCTTTTTTATTTATGTATTCAATGTGCGTGGGCCAATTTAGCCAGTCATCGTATATTATGCCCAGGTATTTTACTGAGTCCACCTGAGGTATGTTCTGTAGGCGGTAGGTTAGGTTTAATGTATTGGATCTATTAAAGGAAAAACTATTATTGCGCATTTACTAACATTTAGGGAGAGGCGAATATTCAGTAACCAGTTTTCTGTGGCGCACAGGTATGTTTGTAATCAATTATATAAAGAGTGGATGTCAGTGTCAGATGCAAAGAAAGCAATGTCATCTGCGTAGACATATGTGTATATGTCATTATGACAAGGTATAGAGCTTAGCAATATATTAAATAATAAAGGGGACGTGACAGCTCCTTGTGGAACTCCACGAGATTGTCGACGTCTATTTGAAGAACATCCTTTCAAAGAACAATAAAATTTTCGGTCAGTCAGAAACTCGCCAAACCATTTTGTTATGTATTTTGGGAAATCAAGGTTAATTAATCGATTCAATAAAACTTCATGTTCTACACTATCGTAAGCTTTTGATATATCTAAAGTTACTAGAGCTGCAATTTGTCTCTGGCGACGTGCTAGTTTTATACGACTTTCCAGGTCCACATGAGCGTGCCAAATGGAACAGCCAGATCTAAAGCCAATTTGGAAAGGGCTGAGCGCTTCTTTGTCCTCTACTAATTTTATAAGACGAAAATTTAGAATTCTTTCTATTAATTTCACTAAATTGGAGGTTAGAGCAATTGGTCGAATATTATCAAGCGTGTATCCATCACCATTATTTTTAAGAATCGGAATAATTTTAGCGAGTATTGATTTATCCTTCTTCTTTCTGGGGCTTTACGTGCCAAAACCAGTCCTGATTATGAGGCACGCCGTAGTGGATGGCTCCGGATTAATTTTGACCACCTGGGGTTCTTCAACGTGCACTACATTGCAAGCATACGGGCGTTCTTGCATTTCGCCTCCATTGAAATGCGGCTGCCGCAGCCGTGATTCAATCCCACGATCCTAAAGCTACGTGAAACGAAGGCAGTGCATTCAGATTTGCGTCAACAAGCCTAACCACATTGACTTGTACACCTTTCTACAGTTCATTTATCCTGTAATTCACCTGCTGTATTCTAAGTCTCAACATAAAGTTTACTGCAACAAGCTTTGGTGATTTGATTGAATGCTACGCTTGCGAACATCATGCATTTTCTGAGACAATGTGAAGCCTATTTTCCTTGGTGCAATAAACTGCAACGTAAATATAGCCTCTGTGAGTGCAGACCAGCGTTGTTTCGTCATAGTCGCAGAGCCCACACGCAGTACAGCCAAAGTTAACTTTTTATAGCTTTTCAATAATAAAGCACATTCTAGAGAGCTATTGTGAAGCAACTTTCTTAACTTCGAAGTCACTAAATTGTCACCAATTGTTCTGTCTTGTCGCTAAATAGAAAAATTTGTTGCTAAACAGGCCAAGAAGTCGCTAAAGCTAGCGACAAAATTGTTAAAAAGGCACTACTTAACTGCAGTGGGTGCAATCTCTTTCAATAAATATATTCCTGGAGAAATTATTTAGAAGGGCCAAATAATAATGAAGATATAGAGAGAGCAATGTTTATTTTCTCCATTCCTTTTCAACACACTATTTTCTCTCAGCCGGGGCAGCACCAGTAGGTATGCCCTTTTTATTCTTTTCTTACTTTTACTTTCTGCGATGCACTCATGGTATCAAGGTTGGCGTCGGACAAAGCAGTGATGGCAGGACGGATAGGGCGCTGTAACGACTGCCGCTTCCCCGTTTGCTAGAAGAGCGGAGGGGTGTGCAAGTTTTCACTCGGGAGTAACTCGTGATCATGAAAAATCACCCATTGGAAGATGTCTATGGGCTTTTGTGCAAGTCTATCATGTCACGAACGGGGCATAATAGAGCTTGAAAGGTGCAGGATCGAGCAAGTGATCTTCTATGCGAGATTGTGGGCCCTGCTGCATGTAGTGGGGTAACATTTGGCTTATATGTTTACGTATGGTAGAACTGATCAACACATTGCGCACTTTTCCTTATCATGCTCAAAAAGTGTTGTAGCCTTTAAAAGCAATGTTGCCACAGCTACGCTAGTGATTTTTCAAATTTTTAGTGATTCAGTGGTAGAGCTTTGAAATCTACTGATTTTTGGCAGATTTAAGAAAAATGATAGCAAAATCTACTACTTTTTCGAAACATTCAGCTTTTTTTAACTTTCTACAAAATGTGCAACTTTTTCTATAGATCACTGCTAAAGCGCGATCAACTTTTGCTGCAAACAGGCAATAAGTCTTTCTTCTTTTTTTTTTCATTTGTGGGTTTAAGCTTAGCCCAAAGCACACTGAACACTTTAACTTTAGACTTGAGGTATGCCAGACGTCATACGAGGCATTTTCAAAACTGGGTTGAAGGTTGAAACAAGGCATCTTTTCATGTTTAGTAGTTATGGTGTTTGAGATTCCCTGTGCGCCGTATGATTTTTCAATAACACTCACCACTCACTCGCTTTGCAGTCATTGTACTGCGTTACTGCTTTGCAGAAGGCACACTGTATGATAAAAGTATACTGGAAATCCATGCTGGAAAAACTTTGTTTAAAATGCCTCTATTCCCAGCATTGAAAAAAAAAAAAATTCTGAGTTTTTATGCGAAAGTCTATTACTTTTCTTTTATGACTTGTGGCAACACTACGTTTAAGTGTTGTGAATCACAAAGAAGAGCCTGTATATTTTCAAATGTGGATGAGTGACATGTAACAATGCTTCTGCGCTGTCATTCCAGCGGTGAGAGATTATGAGGACCTGCGATCCTGTTATGAAGAACTCAAGCAACGTTATGAAGAGCAGCAGAGGCTAGCCAAGAAGTTTCGCAACGAGGTAAGGAATTTGTACTCACTACTTGATTCGATTGCTTTTCACCGTGCCACTACAAACTGTAAACCTGCCTTGTGTGTTTTGTGAGGTGCGATAAGTCCAGTCAGCATGCAGCACAGCAACTGTGTCGAATTATGGGGCATTCCAGCTCTGCGATTCGTTGGAGGCGTTTGATCTACTGAGACAAATTTATTTCTTGTTCATATTTGGAAAGTTGGCTTAGAAAAGCAGTGACAGACTTATGTACAGTGCTGACTTCACCTCTGTCTGGAGTCACCTTGTTGTCCACTAATTAACCCAGCTGTCTCATTCCTCCGCATAGTTTGGGAATTAGTATCGCGAAACTGGTGTCATCCCGAGAATTCGTTCCAAGTGTATCCGCCTTGTGAACTCCACGGCTACAATTTGTAAATTGCAATATGGGCCATCAGGTAATTAGTTAAAAACTTAATTAGTGCATTTTTGTTAATTATTCAATTATGCATTTCAGTTTCTTGTCCAAGTAATGTCCGCCTCTTCGAGTAGACCAGCTTATGAACTAGGATTGTGCTATCTGCCACAGGCAACCTTAAGTAAATTTTGAAAGTGTTCGCTGAAACACCAGGCCTGTATATAGTAAATATCCAGAGTGCTTCAGCTAACTACTGCCAAGCCTTGAAAAAACAAAAACAAAAAAACAGGTGTGCACTTTGTGAATGAAACAAGCTCAGTATTGTTTGCTGTCCTCTTGAGCAAGCCAAAGTACTTTTTACATAAGTCTTAAGTCACTAATTGACAAAGATTAATTAACTAGCTTTTAGAGTAGTAACTTAAGTGCCACACATTCAATTGGGAGAAGGAGAGAGGTTCAACTTTTATTGGTGCCAGCAATTCACGAGGGCGGACGCAGCCTCCCTCCGCCTAGCAGACGGCCGAGATCCCCTGGGTCTCAGCGGCTGCCTTGGCTAGCTGGATGGCCCAGACCTGGTCTTGCTGGTCTGAGCTGGAAGTTGTAGAGCACATTGAGCATACAAATAGTTTTTTTTCCATAAAGATAGCTATTGTGGCTTTAACTTCTTGGTGCTTTGTAGAAAGTGCAGAGAGATGAAAAAGTACCACACGATAAGGCGCTCGTTGTCAGTGACATTAATTCTCTGAAACATGTTTTGAATGAGTGATTGGTGCTGCATGCAGACAGCATGTATGAATAGACTATAGGCAACAGTGATGGATAGAGGACAATGGCTTCGACAGTCTCACGAGCTGAGCTAACTCGTGTGCTAAAGCAGTCCAGTAAATGAAGCCTCGTGATGTAGCGATAAATAGCACGTGGCAACTCTTGAAGCGATGTCGGCGTTCTTGCTATTGACGACAGACTGCATAAAGGACAGCACGAGGAGACAGTTTTGGCGATCAATAAAGAAATTTAATTTCAGCTTGTGGCATTCGGTCTGCATGCAACAGGGATTGTTCATTCGACACTTGTGTGAGCGCCCAAACAGTGCTTGCACGCAAGTACTTTGTGACATGGCACTTTTTCAGATCTCGCGCACTTTCTGTGGAAGTGGTAAAATTTAAAATCACAGTGGCTATTTTTGTGGAAAGAAACCTATTGGGTATTCTACAACTTCTATATTGAAGATATATTGCATTTAAGTAAGTTCTTCAAATCATCACGTATTGACATGACATATCTTGCTTTTATTTCTTTTTTTTTCGATACATGTTAGTCCTTGGCCTTGAAATCTTCAGAAAAAAAATGCTCAGAAACCTCGGAGCACCCTAAATAATTTACTCTAATAGCTTTTCTGCAAACCACTTTCGCAGGAGGTGTATTTCTCATGATGCAAAATGTGGTCACATGGGAGCAGAACATTATGATTATTTTCCAGTAGAGTTCAGCAGACACAATGGTTGTAGTTTCTTTGAAATAAGGAATGAGTTGCGAGTCAGCACTTGTGTTCGTGTACCACTCTTCTCTGGCTTTGTTAATTGTGCCTGCTGAAATCTACTAAAAAATGATTAAGTACTAACTTGCCCTGCTTTCTTCTTCACCCAATTTTTTCTAAAGTTTCAAGGTAGAGGACCTTCATTTAATGGAAAAAATAAAAAGTCTATTGAACTTAGTCTCATTGTAAAAGATACTTTCAGTTGTTCAAGAGTGTAGAAAATGATACTAAGTTGGCTGTATAGGTGTGCCGTGCACTAATTTTCTTTAATATTTGATGCAAGTCAGCTAAAACACTATTGTAGTGCATCCTAATGAAGATATCATGCCTCATTACTGCTGACTTCGTTGTTTTATACTGCACTGGTGAGCACAGCTCATGGGGTAAAACAAGAAACTGTGCATGACAAATGGAACACAAAAGCAGTTCATAATACTAGTGAAAATCACAACAGAAGAGGTTTCAACGAAACTAACAAGTGAACTTAACAATGACGTAAAACTGATATGTAGTTTGTGGTGCAGTACAACATAGCTATATACAGTATAGACCACTTATATCGTAACCACTTACAGTGCAGGACCGGATATAGTACGGTCTTTTCAGACTCCCGTTAATTTTCCCATAGCACTCCATGTATACGCCTACCGCTTACAGTGTAGCAGCGTGAGACGAAATACCGGCTATAATGCAGCTTCCGTGGGAAAATCTCGCCGACAAGGGTGGTAGTGAGCACGCTTATCAACGAGGTGCGCCCACCGATGGGAGAGGAGATCAACGAGGGCGATGCGGAGGAGAAGCATTAGTCCAAGGGCGATAAAATCGTCACCGTGCGCTGTATGTGCGAGTGAAAGTGTGCGGGGGACGCGCGCCTTCACGGAGAGCGAACGCAGAGCGGAGAGCGAATGCGACTTCCATCGCGCGAAAGGCCGTGGGGGTATGGGAGGGGGGGGGGGGGGGGCAACGCTGTGCTCCGGCACCAAATGCATATCTTGCAACCGGGCGCAAGGGTAACTGGCAACGCAATCTCCCACGCGACAGGAGCAAAGCGGGAAGGCAACACGGGAGGGAGGGTGGGAGATTCGTAGCACGAGGGCCCGGGGGGGGGGGGGGGGCGGCTTCTACTCTGCCAACAAATGCGTTCGCACCTGTGCCGGCTGTCTGTGTTGTCACGCGCACTGTATCTTGAAAGCAATCTCCACACGGCTCTGACCTTTGTATGCGCTGTGCTTATGCCGCTCAGTTTCCGTTGAAGCGATAGACCGCACGAACCTTCGCTCGCTGCAGCGGCCGCGTTTCCCCACGCCCGCGTTTTGACAGTGGTTGTCTGCAGTCATCGAGTCTATTCATGTTTGCTTCTGCGCGTTGACACCATGCTTGTTAATTCAGTTAGTAAGTGAATGTGTCAAGTTTATGCAGCCGATAAAACTACTATCCCTACTCCTTATAGCTCTCTACTAATTTGCTATCGCAATTGATGCTTCGCCTTTCGAGCGAAATGCGACATTTTTTAAAATTATTACTTTATCTGCTTCATGCGAAAATCGTGGGTACTTGGACATTAACCTTTCAACGTTCGTAAATTTAAATGTTGCACGCTTCGATTCTCGGATACGCGCGGCTGCTTGGTCTACATGTTTTGCATACGTGCAGGGCTTGAAAATCATTGTTTTGGTTATAGTGCGGTACCGCTTATAGTGCAGATATTCACGACTCCGGCGACTTACTTTATAAGCGGTCTACACTGTAGTCAAAAAGGCACTTTTGTTTCTAGTTTTCAGATTTCAAACCTTGGAAGGTAAATTTAATATTAGTTACGAAATGTCTTTTAATTCCAAATGGAATTCATTACTTTGTTTTATTTCTGAATTTGTTCTGTCTACTTACATTTTCGATCTGTTGCAACACCTGCTTCGTTCCATTTTCATGTGCAGTCTGCAGAAAGGCTGCTCAGTTGGTTTGCCACAAGGTTTTTCTTTTTCTTTACAGGCTCATTTTTGTGCTACATAGAAGCTATTTATACGGGTAAAAGTGAAATCAAATGCGATGCTGCTGCAATGTTAATTTTACATAACTGAAGGAAGAAGAAAACATGAAAGCTAATTGCAGTGCGAATGATTGGAATGCTGCGTATGTCTCCCCACCTGTGAAACGTGCTGCTGACAAAAAAATCTGCCTATTGTGGTCAGAAAACTATACGATCATATTTTTTTTGTGGATAGATTAGATGAGTTTCTGTTAATCTTGCATTTTCTGGCTAAAATTGAGTAGTTGTTGCCCTCTCATTAAGGCACTGTGCGTATATTTTCAGACACTACGTAAGAGAAGCTCATGTGCTGCATTCAAGCTTACTAGTATAGCAGGCAGAATTCGTTTAATTATTTGCTTTAATACATTCAGGGCTTGAAGGCATTATGAAATGATGTCATGGAAGTAAAAAAAAAAAATGTTTAAAATGCTTTGTAATCACCATGCATGATACTTTTCAGTGGAAGTTTTGAGTGCGGAAATTCCGGTAGGAAATGGGAAGCTGTCTTATTCATTCACTTCCTTTGATGATAAGCGAATCAAACAGCAACTTTAAAAAACGGAAGCTCTATTTACATAATTACAGTGACTAGTGCATGATGGTACATGTGATGGCATGTGGCTTTGCAAGCCATGTAGGCTCGCTAAACAACTTATCACCAAAACAAGATCGGTCATGTGAACTTTTCCCCCGTTTCTCAGAATGCGTCACTACAGCTGAAAGTACAAGAGCAACAGGAGACGCTCAACAGACTGCAGAATGGTGAGTCTCCACAGTTGCGCATGAGCATCACGGTGTGTAATTTCATATTTAACAGAAATTATGCACATTACACTATGTTCTGGTTCTGCACTGCCGACTTGTGCGGTCTGGTCTTGCACTTGCATCCTTATTAGAAAAGTTGCTGTCTGTTTTCCTGCGATAACCTCATTGAAAAAAACAAACAAAAAAACATGCATTTTGCATACGACAGAATTATAGGGCACCAGCGGCTTTACAGGCATACAATTAATTGTATTGGGCTTGATCCGAGAGGAAGCTTGTGCATTATATGAGGTCACATTATGCATGGTGTGCTCGACTGTGATGTATTTTCGCATTCTACGTAGCAAAACTCACACGTGCGTACTACATAGGTTCTATTCAGTCCTTAGATTTGTTTATTCGTTCCATGACATTGCAAGAAACCTATAGTTCATTCTATTTTACGATGACATTTTTACTTGGCATTTTAATGAGTGCAAGTTCTTTTGCATTGAATGTTTACTGGCTAATTAAAAGCAGCGTACAGTATTGAGAAAACGAAGAAACATTTGACCCATTTCGCGAACATCGGGACAACGGATGTAAGGGCATAAACCACCAATCATTATTTCGTGAGAAACGCTGTGCTCATTATTACCACGAATACTGTCGACGGATGCAGATGTGTACAGTGTACAAATATGCAAGTGTAATTAGAGTCGTTCGTTTTCGGGTGAAACCCTATAATTCCTGATTTTTGAACCCCGAACAAAATTCATGAAAATCAGGTTAAACCCGATTTCTCCCCGAAGTTTGCCCTTTCGTAAATGATGACAGTAAATGCAAGTGTTACAAGACTAATGAACTCTGACCATCTTTTGTGAGTAAGGGGTCAAGACATATCATGTTATTAATATTAGTAATATATAAATATGGCATATGTCCTGTTTTCACTTAACACTCAAGCAACATCCGGGATTATAATAATGAAATATATTTAGCGCCTGCCTGCGTTGAGTGAACGAAAGCTTGTTGTTTCTAGTAGCGGCATTTACATGAATACGGCAATGGGAAAGTGTAATACGGAAAGTGCATTGTATCGCACTTTACATGTGCTGCATACACGTAAACGGTGGTAATGCGCTTGGAGGTGAATTGACGCGGTGATGATGTTGCTCTGCCTTGCGAATGGTAGCTGTGACGCTTAGAGCATGTTTACCCAACTGCGTTACGTTAAAAGAACGGTGGGTGATCCATCTAGTTGGTGTTCCATTCATTTTGCACCAAGAGTAGGTATTAGGAACCACTAAAACAGGATGACAACAGACGAAGACGAAAGGCTCGACATGTCTAGCATGGATACAGAAATGTCACCAATGCTTATAATAAGGTACAGTCGAACACAAAAGTTTATGGATCACGAGATCTCAGAAAGCGTTAAATTTGCAGTGATGAAAGTGTTGCTCCGATTGCTCCAAACTGCTCCAAAAGAAAAATGCTGCTACACGCTGCTCCAAACTGTCATTTTTGTTGGTAGCTGCTCCGAACCTGCTCCGAAATGGCGCTGGGAAATTCGATCTCGTACTGATTGCCAACTGCTGCTGTGGCAACTTTGATATGTGGCTGATTACTTTTACATTGTGATGCTCACCTTTATCGGCTTTGATCTCATTTCTGCCACAAGAACTGACATTTTAAATGTATAGCTTATTCAGCTGTATTTTTGAACTTGACATGCAGACTATGTTGGCGAAATACGAAGTGACTGAGATTACTTCCATCTCATACCAATTATCAACTGCTGCTTTGGCAACTGTTATATGTGATTGTGGTTTCTTTTATAATGTGGAATTCAGCTTTACACAAGTACTGGTATTTTAAATATAGCTTGTTTTACTGCGCGTTCGATAACCATCCATCTGCTTAATTCTTTGTTTCTTGCAATTTGCATTGATTATTGTATGTCTAATATGTTTCATAATAAATGTTAATATTTATGAGATGCTTCAGTGATGCCTTTAGCTCCAGGAGTCGTATGGCATATTTTGCCATCTGCTCTGAAAACACCAATAGCTGCTCCAAACTAGCATTTTTTTGTGCTCCGAAATCTGCTCCAAAAAGTAAAATGTCGCTTCCATCATTGAATTTGTGAGCCACCTGCAACAGTAGCCAGTCAAACCATACATCACAGTGTTGTTCGCATGTACTAGTAGAGGCTGTAAATAGGAATTCTGGGCTGCGTAGTGTGTTTGCGGCGATGTTCAACTGTCTCTCAGATTCCGTGGTCTGTAAGGTTTTGTGGTGGGCTGTACGCCAACGAGGGTTTGTAAGATATGGAAAAGCATATTACACCTCCAGCGAATCATGCCTGTGTGCACAAATTTTTTTATTTCTTTCCTTTGTCAAGAAAGTGTAGAGAACAAAGTCAAAAAGGGATTGTCAAACCGGTCACTATTTTTTGTTTTCGTTGATTTGGTTTCTCTTAATTATATTAATGAGGCCTTATACCGAGCATTTGAAAAGATGAGCGCATCTCAAGATTTTCGAACTGCTCTCTTTGCGTGTTCCTGTGAGTGATTTTGCTTGTTTACATAGAATGTTTGTGTGCAAAAGGATCCAAACTGCGGGCTGTCAGACAACAGGTGTTGCCCCCCCCCCCCCCCAAAAAAAAAACGGATGTTTAGTTGATTTGTCTTTTTAAAATAACAATCCATTTGCACTGCCCGAACTTCAAGAAATATAAAACCCGAAAACGAAGGACCTTAACCCCTTAGTAAGTGTTATGGATGAGCGCAGCTCGTCAATGGCAATAACACCATTTTCAAAGCGATTTGGATCAACTCGACACATCTACTTTATTTTTCTTCTGTTACATAGACGGTTGCAGTGGCAGCGTTTGAAGTCCGTGGTTATTTTGCTCTTTTTTGCTCTATTGCATAAGTGTCGGCATTTTTTCTTCGGTGCCACGTTCATTCAGTCTTCGGGTACAACAACATAGATGGCAGTCATTTCGCCAGTGCTGGAGGGGCGCGCTTATTGCGGTCCTTGCTTTTTAAAACTACATAGACGGCAGCACTTGTCAGTACCCTAAGGCCACATTTCTGGAATTGTGTGCTTTTTGTGCCTTTTGGCAGATTTGAACGATGGCGTCTGCGACTAACACCTTGCACTTGAGTCGCGCATGCGAAAGGAAGGAGTTGCTCGGTTCTGACCTTCCTTAGTAGTGCTGGAATGCGCAAAATACTTTCTTTGGTCAAGAGCTTTGTTTCGCAGCACAGTTTACTCTGAAACAGTGTAAAATAAAGCATTTTTGCCTGTTTCTAACTGTACCCTTTGTGGCAATGACAAGTACATACAGTCAAACCCAGATATATGGAACCCACATATAACAAATTATTGTGTATAACGAACAGGAGTAAAATCCCCTTAAAAATTTTTGTATAGAATTTTTATTTTATATATCAAATTACCTACATATCAAACTTTTTTGTGATCCCCTTCAGATTCAAATATCCGAGTTCGATTGTTAATGTTGCATAGTGAAGAGATAAAATGAGGTTCTCACGCTTAATATATGAAGCAAATTGGTTGAAAATGCTTTGAAAGGGTTGCCAATGGAGAGCAGTTTGAAAGTAAGCCATAAAAAAAAGCAAAATAAGGTAATCTTTGGTGAAAATAATAAAACACTTAAGGGAATAAATAAGATTTGAGAGCAAACGTCAACCACCAAATGAAAATAGCATAAGGCTATGGAGGAACTGCTCACCGTTCTTGAAAAAATGATTCAAGAAATAAATTTTTTTCAGTTTAAAAATTAATCCTGGTCTGAGGATCAATACTGGTACCACTATCATTTTGGGGTAGCCGCTCTGCCAACTCCCAACTCATGCACCCACAAGAGCAATAGTGGTAGGACGGTAGGAAGGGAGCGTTAATTATGACTCGCAGTGAAACTTGAAATTTCAGAGTAAATGCTCCTCACCTACCATCTGCTTGCCTCCTTAACTAACTCAGGGAATGGAGGGACTGGTCCTGAAAGGTTGGTGGTAGTTTGTTCAAACCCTGCACCTGCATGAAACAGTCGATCAGTGGCAAAATTTTCTTTCAGGTTGGGGAAACCGAGATGGAGTTCTCTTTGTAGCTTCAAATCCTTTTAGCACCTCTGTTAAACAAAATTAAGCCAAGTAGTATTACAGCCAAATAGCGGTATGTAAAAGACTAGTGCTGCTATGTAATAATTTTTTTTTTTGAGTGAAAGCGCTACTACGCCATGTCTCGCAAGGTCATTGCGTCGCAATGACCTTGAGCTGCCGGAGCGCGAGCCGCTGAAGCACAAGTGTGGCAAGTGTGACAACACGTCACGTGATCCACTGCGGAGAGGCGTCGCAGCTGCGCTCGCTCGGAGCCTCGACCACGTGACTAGGCGAGGGTTTAACTGCTGCTTCGTTGGCGCTTGGTCGCTCAGTCTCGCGAAAAATGGCATGCCGGCTGGGCCGTCTGTGCGTGGCTTTAGCACAAGCGACGAGCTGAATCCAATCATCCAGTAGGTATAGCTAGACGGCAGGCTGTGAAATCTCAAGCAAAGGCAAAGTTGGCTGCTGAAACACCAGAGCAAAGGGAGGCCACATTAGCACATTATAGAGAAGCTTACCAAGCGCGGAAATGGGCATTAATGAAACACTGTGTGCATAGTCTTTGCAAAACCAAGCCAAGCAGACCTTTCGCTTGTGATAACTAGGTTTACAAGACTTAAACCTGAGCCAATTTTTTTCTTTCCTTCCACGCCCCATGCCCGTAGCAATGATGCTTTCATTCGGCTTTGAAAAGTTCACGGGGAATAGTTCGATTTTGAATTGCGCTTTTGCAGCTAATGTGGCTAAGCAATTTTGATGAAAAAGATTTCTGACACTGGGACCCAGTTCCCTGTTTTGTAAAGCTGTTACATTTTCACCAAAGACAATGGCTGGAAGACACGTCATACAAACTGCTGGTTGCTATTGAGTTATATTCAACCTTGGAAAATACATGTTAACGCTCATCCACTTTGTTTCGCTTCTCTGAATTTCCTCCCCATATTTGCGAATTACATCGTTATGGCGTCATAAATTTGGTCAGTGTACAACGAAATGAAAGATATATGATACAATATATTGATGTTGCACTGCATAGCTACTACAGAGTTACACTATCCTGAGCATATCAAACACATAAGGAACAATATATTGACAAAATGTTGAAGAAGATAGAATCTCATTGGTAGATTTGATATAAGGGTAGCATTTGGTTGCCTTATGAACAATAGGGCCTAGCAGTATGTTGAAGTCCTGATCATGACATTATGCGTTCCCTAACCTCAAGCACAGTCTTTAGATTTTGTTGTTCTTGTGGAATTTTCTCATGCCCATTTATTATCATGAGCTTAATACAGGCCACGCAAGTGATGTATCTCAAATACTGTATTGTAATGTCACAGTGATGTCATACTATTATAATGTAGCAATGCTGTTGCAGAATATGTCACAGTGTTGTGAGGCTGAATAACGACACCCTGTAGGGACTTTGTGAAGTGAGCAGTTGAAGTATTGCACTTGTGCTGTTTCATTGCGCTAAAGGAAATCTGTGCAACAACCATACGTGCCAGGAAGTTACTGCCTAGCTGTTATGAGAAAAGTGTGAAAAAACTAAAGCAAACTTGCTTTTTGTTTTTGTTTATTTTTGTTTTTGCTGAACTGGCAGAAAACAACAGTTTTCATGCGTTTCTAATTGCATTGTGTAGCAATCATTGAAACATGGAAAGCACTATGAATTTACAGTGAAGTGGCCATAGGTGTGAGCTGGTTATTTAAAAACAATTTGCACATCAACATGACAAAAAGCAGGACTTTCATTAATCCTAGAATCTTTGCAGTGTTCATGTGTGACACTCGGAGGTCTACAAAGAGAACACATTTTTCTCCGCTCACGACTTCTTGCAGAATTTCTCATGTTTCAGATTATACATCAACCTTATTATCGACAACTAGTGTTCCTGGTTGAAAATTTGTTTTTGTGCGGGCAAATGATAAGGGGCCTGAGGCGCATTCACCGTGCTGCTATCAGTAGCAAAACAGTAGAGCGTTTGACACAATGAATTCGTAGTGACTCATGTTAGACAATGGAACTTCCTTCTTTTTTTGTGTCTGCAAAAGGAAGTGGCATATCTGCAGCATGTTATACAACTGAGGCAACAGCAAAATAACAAGCTATGTTGAAACATCGAGATCGGTTTTACACGTCACACACGTACACAGCTATTGACTCACATCCTTCGGAATTGTGGGGCTTGGGCGACCCTCTTTTCGCTGGTGTGCAGCTTAGTCGTATCTGGCATTGAGTGAGGAAGTGCAGAGACTGGCTTCCCGACAGGCGAGAGTGCTCAGATGTGTGGTTGGTGTTGTGCCTCGTTGCAGCCTCGGAAGCTGTGTGCGAGGAGTACGGGATGCTCAGGAACCGCTACAATGCCGAGACAAAGGCTGCCTCCAAGGTGTTTAAAAAGGCCTCTCAAGTAAGTTGCATCTTCTAGTGCTGGCTTGGTGATTGTTTGGTGGTTTGCAAAGGCGTGGTTAGAAAAAAATATTGAGCAAGGGTGAATTTTTTTGCATTGCATATGAATCGTCACGAAAAAAAAAAAAAGATTAAGGGTCATCAGAGTAGAACCCTAGTGACACAGTTAACAGCAGTAGCTGTTCCCCCTTCTAGATGTTACAATGATTTGTTTTTGCAGCCCATTATTATGTCCTGTTGCCAGGTAATCGTGCACATGGCTTGAGAGGTAGCCTGTGCTCTTGAGAAGACACTAAATAGAAATTCTCAATTGTAGTTTAGACTGATAAAGTATTCTTTAGAAGTAATGTTTTTGTTAATTTACAGAGCCTGCACAGTTTAATAAAACAAGGATGCAAGACAAAGTCTAGCAGTCTTTTAAAATCTATTTTTTGGGGTCCTGTTACTTTGGGATTGCCCACTTGTACCTATTTGGGCTCACATATTACTATGACAATGCTGCTTGCATTTTGAGTATACTGTAAAGGCGCAACCACATGCGTGCAATTTTCTAGCGATGTCATTGAGTGACAGGTTTAGGCCGTCATAGAGGGAGATCCGTTAAGTCCTGCAATGTCCCCTAGTTGGGTTCCACGGTGGGCGGCTGGCGATACTGCTGTAAACTGAAGATTTCCTATCAATAGTTCTTTTCCAAAACTCCCTGATTAACCTCAGAAATGAGGGCGCACCAAAGAAGTATTTAAATTTTTTTGCCGAAACACTGAAAAACTTCCCCTGCTATCAAGTAATTTACTCTAAGAAACCAGGAAAGACAACGAGAATGATCCCGCCTTTTCTCGCTTCCAAATGTCTAACTCAAGCTACTGGCCCAGGCTATAAGGCATCGAAACTGGCAAGGAGCTTCATGACATGAATGGTGCTCTTGAAGCTTCATCACAAAAAGCAGTATGAAAAAACATGCAATGCTTCTTAGTTTCATAAATGCACAAATCACCGAGTGAATATTCGAGTAATGCAAACTTCATGAATGTATGTACGACACATTTAGGCACACTTTATTGCGTATGGTAATTTTTTTTGTCATTGCGTAAATAAAGAAAAAAATTCATGAGCCATTCCACTCTGCGAAGGTGGATGACCATTGAAGCTGTTTAGCGCATGACACAGAGGTGACACAGAATTTTGAACGAAGGTATGAACATATTTATTGTCCTGATCGGTGGTCATTGTGACGATAGGTACGCATACACATTCACATATCACCTCCGTTATTAAATCTGTCTGTCAGGTAAGACAATGAATGGCTCATACCCCCTAAACACGGCCTCCCCATTACGATGACAGAAGAGAAATGAAATTTTACGCTGGAATGATGAGCGGCAACGGAGCCAGCTGTGGAAGAAGATGACGACGCTTGAGCCATTGCTGATGATGATAGTTTTTCCGCGTGGACGCCATGGTCTAGCCATAGACAGCTTTGCTGTAAAACTACGTAACATAGTGTCTTTTGGGGACATACCAGTTTCAGTAACCCCACACCGCACCATGAGCACCGTCCATGGTGTCATTTATGATGATGATTTCATGGAGCTGACCAAGGCTGACCTTCTGGAAGAATGGAAAGAACAAAATGTTATCAATCTAAAAGGAATCAAAATGAGGCACGACAGGAAAGACATCGACACTTAAGCGCCTAATTCTCACATTTCAGTTCCAGTTTGCTGCCAGAAACCATCGAGGCCAGTTATGTTAAGATCAGAGTAAGGCTGTACATCCCTAACCATCTCCGTTGCTTCAAATGCCAAAGAGTCGGCCACAGTTGACAGAACTGGCGAGGCTGACTGACCTGTGCTAAATGCAGTGCACATCTATCTGACTCCTGTGAAAACGCTCTACACTGTGTAAACTGCGATGGGGAGCACTCTGCATACTCGCGGTCCTGCCCATCCTGGAAAAGAGAGAAAGAAATCGTGACAATTAAGGTAAAAGAGAACCTATCATTCAAGGAAGCATAATGGTGGGTGTCCTACCTGCCAAAGAACAGCTTTGCTGAATTGACGCGTAAGGGGGCAGTGTCACTACAGCCTCTGGCTGCTGTTTGACCCACGCGTAGCGAGCCGGCGGCAACGCCGTCCGCCCCCTTGGTGGCTGTAGCCAGTGCCGTGCCGCTGCCCCTGAATGGGCCATCGACCTCAGGGCTGGTGGCCTCCAGGGTCTCGTCTCTTGAGGTGAGCTCTCAAGGCAAGCACACCACTCGCGTGGGCATATGCCCAGTGCCCCGGAAGAGACACTGGACACAACTTCCAGCCAAGTGGTGCATCCAGCAACTAAGGAGCAAGCAGTGGGAGTCTCTCGACCACTCTAAAAAAAGAGATACCGCGCATTACAGGGCCCCTGAGGAGCTCTGTAATGTAAAATTTGTTCCCTAAACACACAGCATGCACCTCCTTTTCATTATGGGAATGCAAATAGTTCAGTGGAATGTCAGTGGTCTTTTTCACAATCTTGATGAGAACTTGTTCGCAAATTTAGTCCCAGGGTGCTGTTCGTTCAGGAAACACATGCAAACAAACTTTCTTTGGCGGTATGTCATTTTTCGTAAAGACCAGGATAATGTGGTCGCGTAATCTGGCCGTGCAGTTATTATAGTCAATAGAGGTGTCAATAGAGGCGAATTGGAACTCCGCACGCCCCTAGAGGCAGTTGCTGTCCAAGCGATGTTGTTTAATAAGCTAGTCACTGTCAGCTCTGTATACATCCCTTACAATTATCAACTTTATAAAACTGAATTTCAAAACTACGTTGATGAACTTCCTGAGCCATACATAGTTGTCGGAGATTTAAATGCGCAAAACACTTTGTGGGAAGACTCCTGTTGTGATGCAACAGGGCATCTAGTAGAAAATTTCCTCTTTTCCTCTGGTGCATGCTTACTCATTAAGAAGGAGCCGACGTACTGTAGCATTGCACACAACACCTACTCCTCAATTTACTTAAGCACCAGTACTCTCCTGCCATACCTCGAGTGGAGCGTTATTAAGAACCCTTACGGAAGTGACCACTTCCTGATGGCTCTAAATCTCGCAATGCAGGATGAATGCTCCCCACATCTTTCCTGGTGGACGGTTGACTCAGCCAACTGGGAACTGCTCCAAGAACTTTCACGTTTAGACAGGGATGACATTGCTGGTTTTAATATAGATGATGCTGTGGCTTACTTAACATGTTTCATAATAGACCCTGCCACAAAATGCATGCAACAAACTAATGGACTGACTAATCAACACTGCATCCCGTGGTGTAATAATGAATGTCAAAAGGCAAAGAAAAAAACAAAAAACATGCTTGGGGATTGATTCGTGACTCCCCAACTGCCAAATTTCTGATTAAATTTAAACAAGCAAAGTTGCAGGGTAGAAGAACACGTCTACGAGCTAAGAGAGATAGTTGGGAAAAGTATGTATCCAGTATTAATCCACAACTGATGAGAGAAAGATGTGGAACAGGGTGAATAAATCAAAAGGCTGACAGTCTCACCCTTTACCCTTAGTAAATACCCAAGGCGAGAGATTGTAAAATCAAACAGACTTTCTAGCTGAAGGTCCAAATCTCTAGCACATCGCACTACACGCATACTTTCCTGTGGTTCAAGGAACACGCAGAGCGACAGCACCTTAAACGCAAATGGGCAAAAAATTAGGCTTACAATCGCCCATTCAGTTTAGCTGAACTGCAGGCATCTCTGAATTGTAGCAAAAACTCGGCGCCAGGTAGTGTTCGCGTCATTTATGAAATAATCAAGTACTGTATTTACTCGTTTCTAATGTGCTCTCGATTGTAACGCGCATCCATTTTCCGTGACAAAAAAAAATTCCTTTACAGTACCGCGCACCTCATATGCGACTTTCTCTCATTGGAAAAACAAAGATTTGCTACCGATTCACTGAAGTTGCGATGAATAAAAAAACATCTCGCCGTGCGGCCAAGCCGTCACTAGTATTATTTTAGGACAAGCTTGATGATGTCTTTTACATGTGTGTCACTTCGTGTCCTCTTCATATCCAGTGTTCGTTTCGTCCCTGTGGCATCCTACTGTAATTAGCGCAAGAAAAAATGAATGTCTTTTACAATGAAGTATTAGTGAAACCATCATTGTCTTCTTAAACTACTTCAGCAATTTGGCCATTATGGACGCCTTTCTTACTGTTTTAGTTTTTATTAGTTATTACAGTTAGGACGAGTTAAGTCGTAGGCTCGGTTTGAGCAGTGAATTAAAATTTATGCATAAGTGTCAAATGAACCATTGAGCGAAATGCAGCTCCACTAACGTGAAACCCGGGGAGGTGCGAAGCATGCAGTGATGCACCGCCAATGGGCTCATACTGCCTTAAGTAATGGCTCATAACTCCGTAAATGCGGCTTCCCCATTACGACGACAGAAGAGAAGTGCAAACTCTACGCCGGAATGATGAGTGGCAACACAGCCAGCTGTGGAAGATGACGACAAATGCAGGAGCAGTGGAACGAGCGCGTGCCGAGCGTGAGCACAAGCTGCTTGCTTACCGTGACTACGTTAGGAGACGCCGACAGCCCAGGCGGGCGCATGAGGTTCTTTTCACCTGAAAAAGTCGCAGTTTCGCCCGACAGGCGAAGCATTGATTGCGGTAGCAAGTTAGTAGACTGCTATATGTAGTAAGGATAGCAGTTTTATCGGCCGTATAAACTTGCAACCATTCGCGTACTAAATAAATTGACAAGCACGGTGTCAAGCGTGCACAAGCGAACATGAACACATCTCGCTCGTTGACCGCGGAAACTCGCTGTCAAAACGCTGGAGTGACGAAGCGCGGCGAGCAAATTGACCTTCATGCTAGCACACCTCTCGCTTCAACGCGACCTATATGCAGCGAAAACACAGCGTGCGGAGGACTCTCCCCGTCCCAAATCGCTTTCAAGATCGGGTCAAGGCAATCGTATCGCTGAAGTGGATCGTCGCAGAATATGTCCTGCTTCGGTCCACTGAAACCCTTCCACGTTGCTTTGCTGGCAAAAATCCTCTCCTCCTTTTTGCGCCAGTGCCGCACGCAAGTTTCGGATTCTCCGAACGCTCGTGATGCGGCCGGATTTCCGTCCGTCTCCGCACACATGATCACTTTCCTTTTAAATGTGGCATCATGATGAACTCGGCACTTCATGCTGATAGAGCAGACGCAGAAAACGGAAAGACAGAGGGTAGACTAATGCGTAAACACACGTACTGCAGCACATGGAGGAAGCTACGACAGCTAGGCTAAAGTTTAGCTACACTCGAAGCACGTGCGAGGCGGCCATTTTGAAATGCCAATGGCTATATGGTAATGCAGATTTAGGGTCGTACTCGATTCTAGCATGCACACAATTTTTTTACTTGTTTTATCGGAAAATTAGTGCACGTTAGATTCGAGTAAATACGATACTTACGCTCAAAAACTTTAAAAACAGTTCCATCTCTGGGTACATTCCATCTGCCTGGAAAGAAGCAATTGTTATACCCATACTTAAACAAGGAAAGGACCCTTCTCTAGCCAACAATTACAGGCCAATAGCTCTAACAAGCTGTCTGTGCAAGCTGTTTGAAAAAATGGTAAACGAACAAAATACTAGACTCCCTTCAGTGTGGTTTTATAAAAGGTAAGTCAGCAACAGACCACAGACCATCTCGTTCGCATTGAGGCCAACATTAGGGAGGCATTTATACATTAACACTTTCTTTCTTTCTTTCTGTATTTCTTGACCTAAAGAAGGCATACAATATGATGGGGCGTTTCGGTATTCTTCGGGACCTTTCCGCAATGGGTGTTCGTGGCAACATGTTGAACACCATCGAAAGCTATCTCTCTGATCACACGTTTCGTGTAAGTGTGGGTGATAGCTTGTCTAGAACATTGATCCAAGAGACCGGTGTGCTAAAAGGAGGCTTGCTTGGTTGCACACTCTTTGTCGTTTTATTATGTTTTATTATGTATACGTTGATGATGTGCAGATGGGTTTTAAATTATGTAATATTGCTATCTATGAATGCCAGGTCCAGCTCCGTTGTAAAAAATTGTCTAGATGGGCGGATGAAAACGAGTTTAAACTGAACACGCAGAAAAGTACTTGCATGCTCTTCTCCAAGAAAGGTGTAACGCCAACCCCTAGCATTTTTGTCAATGGAGATGAACTCACTGTCAGCATTGAACATGTATTGTGAACATGAAGCTGAGGACGAAGTATCCGCGTTGCCTTGTTGTTAATATTGAGATCAGTTGCTTTCTTTGATGCTGTTAAGCTTGAGACGCCACCGAGAACCGTGAAAGTGTTTTGAGTTTTGCTCACCAGATGGCGCCACGGCATTTCACGCTGGTGTCACAGAATGGATTTCCACTGGAGATGACAGCATGTTAAAGCTAGGTCTAATGCACCTTAGTTAAAACATTGGCCTTGTGGTACGTCTGCAAATTATTTACGTGCGTGCACACTGCTGTATTTATTTGGACAACTATGTAAATGGTTTCCATTTTTTTGTTCTCGGTGTTTTGTCTATGTGGTTGCTTTATGCAGCAATGTGACTGCACGACAATGGCGTCGCTTTTGCTGTTGCTTGAATATTGCGTGCATACGGTTGCTGTTTAACATCCAGAAAAACAACTAGAACCATTTTAGGCCATCACGGTAGGGCTGCCAAGAAAGCTAATTAAACTCTGTTGTGACTTATAGAAACGTGGAATTCCATTTTGCTGGAGTGGTTACAGCGGTGTCCGTCCTTGACTTTCTCAGCTAATGCAACATCTCCTCGCCTTCATAAAATGCTTATTTATCGCAGTTTTCAGGTGCCAGATATTCGAATTATACTTAAATTGGGAGAGTTGCCCATTCTTTATTCCAAAACACAATGCTATTTTTTCCCATAATTTGACTATGCATCTTTCTTGCACCCTTCATGACTACATCAGCACTTTCACAAAACCTTTCTTTTTTTTCATATACTATACATATGTGTTTTCAGACATTTACAGGCATTTACATACATTTAGCAATTTATGTTTAGTTTTCTATTTCTGCACATCTGATGTTTATGCACTATGTATTATCTGATGCTTCGGAGAGCACTTTAACTTTCCAGCTTGAGAGATCATGCTGAGGACCTTTATTTTTTATATTTTATTTTATTGTCTTTGTAAGCAATCTACTCTTGGTATGCAACATTTTTATGTGTTGTGAAAAAGTAGTTTTCGGGTGAGCACTTGTCATAAAATTTACACAATGCACTTAAGCAGATGCTTAAAGCTTCATTACTATATTTTTAGAGTACAGCATGACTTCAATCTAATGCTTCACGTAATTGAGTGAGGGATCTTGTTTTCACCATTCGTGTTATGTCTAAAAGGCCTTGTTCTTGTTTGCTTGTCCAAAGCCAGGGGTGTGGAATCTTTAACTGTCCTATTGGTTTTGAATTGATGCTTGTTCCTTGTGGAGTTTGCCTATATGTATCGTATAAAGATTTAGATAGGCATTCTCATGTTGTATAGTGGAAATAGCATTTATTCAGATGAGTTTAGGAATGTGAGTGAAAGAGTACAGGTGAGCTGAGCAGGCACAAATTTGGGTCTCAATGACACCTATGTTAAATGTATACTTTGTTAGTGAATCTGGATAAGTTTTGTTCATATTGAGGAGCTGTGCTCGTGTGTTGACCTGCTCCATAATTTGGCATTATAAATGCCTTGCCTTTATTTGCTTGACAGCTAGCAATGGCGACAAAATTGGGAGAAGTGTAAGATAATCAAAGGGACTCGAATGTATTTAGCACCAGCAATGACTAGTCCAGCAACTTTTTCATTAACGAAGTGCCTAAATGTAACAGGATCCATTCGATTAAAGGTTGTTTTTGTTGATGTGTAGTGAGCGAGAGTATTCATCGCATCTTGTCAAATTGCATGGCAGTGAGTGAGCCCTTGCAGGTCCTTCTCAAATCTCTGGCATCTGTGTGATGCACATTCTCTTGCACAGTGGTATGTGGAGAACCAGGACCTGCGACGCACCTCCCAGATTCTCTGGGAGAAGGTGGCCGCATCGGGCGAAGACCTGTCCGACCTGCCCGTCCCTGCACTCTCAGCGGCGACGTCCACGTCATCCGACCTGACGAGTAATGGCACCGCTGCTCACGATGAAGAGGTCGAGCAGCTCAGGCAGACAGTCGCGGGTGAGTGGTCTTGCTGGCTTTTGCATTTGATGGCCGTAGCTGTGGGCTGTGAAAACTGAATCTCGTTATGATGAAGAGCGCAAAGGTCGTGAATTAGTCCAGCATAGTCAATTTTTGATGCATGTAATGCATCAAAAATTTGTTGAAGACTGACACAATTCAGGGTCTATTTGTTCATGAAGAAATTACCCAAGCAGCCTTGTTCACTAAACTGTAAGATTGTCAATGCTCCACCATTATGCTGTCTGTTGATGTTAATTTTTTCAATGTCAAATCCTTGATCACGTATGTCTTTTATTTTTCATTTTAGCTTGATTGCAAGCCATCATTTGCCAGTGCCCTCTAATTTTTATCCACTCAGCAAGCATGCACTGCTTTTATAGCAGTAGCCGCTGTAAGCTGTTCAAAGAAGCCGAGTGTTTTTTTTTTTTTATTTGTATCTATGGCCTGCATCGCATAAACGTCACAAAAGAAAGTAGCAGAAGAATTGCGAGGTGTACTCAGGACTTGGTCCGAGACCCTTGAAACGCATGCTGAGTCCTTCTGGCTTACAATCTATGATCTACCTCAGATGATGCTTATGTGCTACTAGAGCCCGCAAAGACAGGTGTAAACAGTAGGATGAAAGCATCTACCGTAAATAGAAATGAAGGCTTTTTGTCACAGTGGTTTCTGTCAAAGTGCCATTGCACGCACTTTTGCATTTAATTCAAAAGTAAGTATACTTAAAGTAAGCACAATGATTTGGAGGATGCTCTAGCTCAAGGCCAACTCCACTGATATCACTAGCCTCGCCAGTCCTTACTACTTTTCCACTGCACCTGTACTTGAAGCAAGACCGAGGGTTTTTTTTTTTTTTTTTTTTTTACAGAAGCTTACAAGAAGAAGGGGGGAGGGTGATTATTGTGGCATAGGTGCATCTTGTGAATCATACTCTAGCACAGTCATACTCCCTCCTAATCTTCTCTTTCTCACATCCCCCTGGTTCCTCATTGCAAAGGTTAAGCTGGATCGTCACAGAAGAAGATATGAAAGAATAAATAAATGTAAAGCTATGCATTTCCAGCCGTAGCTGCCATTCGTCTGCTAAGGACCACCACAAACAGCACCCTGTATGCCAGAGATGGCATTGTGAAACTTGACATGAAATCAGCTTACTGTCAGGCATATCAGGCATGCCAATACACTGGAATCATGCTCAAAACGTCATGATGAATTGCAGTGGTTGCTTTGGAGAAGATTTGGAAACCTCGAGCAAGTACTGGGATCACACTCTGACATTGCAAATTGAAATGTCGCATTCTGCTCTGTTCTGGATCACAGTGGAGGCTGTAAGGTGCAACCAGCAGAAGAGATGCTATGTGCTGAAGATATTCCGGTAAAATCTGTAAAATGAGAGGAAGAAGGAACAATCTGTTGTGAAGTACATTGTTTCGAAGCAACCATTGGAAATTGAAAGCTAATTCTAAATGAACTGGTGGAAGAGAAATTCCTTTGTGTGTACCGTAAAAAAAAAAAATGCTCCCAGTTGGTCAAGAGAGTTCATGCTTACTTTACATTGCATGCACATGAATGCAGATCTGAGGCTGGAGGTGACCTGCCTCAGAGGTGAGCTGGAGCGGAGCGAGAGCACTGGCCGCGACTTGGCTGCCAAGAATGAGCGGCTTTTGGCCGAGGTGAGCAGCTTGCTTGACACTGGTTCCTCAGAACCTCATGTGCATGATGGTGCTGGAACTTTTTCTCATGTTAAACTTGCTTATGAAAATGTACACTCTCCTTTTGTTATGAAAATGTTTTTCTCAAGTTGCAGTATGTTCCTCAAAGTTTTGTTATTCCTACTATGGTATACCATCAGCACAAATTTATGTGTGAACAGGAAATAACTGATCGGAACGCGGTGTAATTACATAGAAGTGTGAGGCGTAGCCACTCTGTAGCTGGTTACTAAGCCTGTAGTAGTTCCAAGTGTATAGTTTGGAGTCTGAATTAAGCCACTGTTACAAATGCAAGTGAACCTGGAAACAGAACAAGGCATTGGAGTAGCTTGGTAATTGATCATGTTTGAATTTATGCTAGTAGTACTCAGTGCTACATTGCCTCCTTTGCCAGGAAGAAAAACCAGCAGAGGAGAGAAGGAGTAAAATTTCTGGAGCTAGACATCTGTGCAAAATTTGCTCTCGATTTCGATAACTGGCACCAACTAAGTAAATTACGAGCCTGAACCTAGGAGGACATTAAGGAAACTTGGAAGTTGGAGCGTACACAGTGTGTCAAGGAACTGAAAATGATTGGTGTAAATATAAGAGATACCGAGATGCTGGTATGGATTCTCTAGAGAGCACATGCGAGTAGCTGATATTATTGCGATAGCAATTATATGGCGACGCCGTCGTCGCGACGGCGTCGCCGTCGCCGTGAGGTTCCGTATGACGTCATTTGGAGAAGAAATCATCGCCGCGCGCCGAACGCTGTATGTGCGAGTGAAAGAGCGCGAGGGGCGCGTCTTTCACGGGGAGTGAACGCACGGCGGAGAACAAACGCGCGTTCTGCGCCTTGCTCGCTTAAGGGCTGCAGAAGTAGGCGTCTCTTTTCTCCTTTACAATCACCATATATGTAGAGCAAACGCGCCTTCTTCAGACGCGCGAGAGGCCGTGGGGGAGGGGGAGGGAAGGGAGGCGACGTTTAGCTGCGGCACCAAGTGCCTATTTATATCAGAGGCTCCAGCAACAGTCACCAACGCCGCACGCATTTTGAGCTAACGCGGGCAAAACGCCGATGACGTCGACAACAGTTCTGCGTGTTGTTGGTACCAAAGCCGCTCACCTTACTTCGTATGACATTGCTGTGTTGCTATCGCATTCATTGCTTCGCCCTTAGGGCGAAACTGTGACATTTTTTTATGCTCGCTGACAACCTAAGAATTCAGTACAAGCTCTACCCACAAAACTGCACTGCGTCTGTCTTCTGGGCCTCAGCGAAACATTGTACATGTCCCTTAGTTTTACACATGTGCAAGCACCATCCTCGGTCACAGTACGAGCGCTGAGATGTCTAATAACAGTACTGGCAGCCATTCAGAGTTGTTTCTGACATAGCTGTGGCGATTCGTGGCCTTCCTACGTTTTCCCAGCTGTTACATTATTTTTTCGCGGGCCCTTGAAAAACTTATTAACGGGGTTCTACTGCATAATCATCATCACCATCACTAGCCTATATTTATAATCCACTGCAGGACGAAGACCTCTCCCTGCGATCTCCAATTAACCCTGTCTTGCGCTAGCGTATTCCAACTTGCGCCTGCAAATTTCCTAACTTCATCACCCCATCTAGTTTTCTGCCGTCCTCGACTGCGCTTCCATTCTCTTGGTATCCATTCTGTCGCTCTAATGGTCCATGAATTATCTATCCTACGCATTACATGGCCTGCCCAGCTCAATTTTTCCCTCTTAATGTCAACCAGAATATCGGCTATCCCCGTTTGCTCTCTAATCCACACCGCTCTCTTCCTGTCTCTTAACTGTATAGTTACTGTATGCACTATACAACTACTGTATATTTGATAGTAAAGAGCCCCTCGCTGGGCCCCGCCAGGAATTTCGGTTGCACACTGGAAGTTGTAAAGAACCATCCAGGAAGTGTTCTATCTTTAAAAATTCTTGAAGAGGGTTAGTAGTAACCGAAATAGAAGCAGATAAAAAACAATAGTGCAAAGAGGTGAACTTCCCTTTCTGCACCGGTGGCTCATTTCCTAGACCAGCGTTTCCAAGCGACGTTCCTTTCCTGCCTTCTCTCTCATTGGAGCAGAGAGCTCGCCTTCTCTTATGTCACAACTCTTGTCACGGTGACACCTGTCTTCCTTCTTTTCTTGCTGCATGGGGCATTTCCAGAGGTGGTCCTGCGCACTGTGGAAATCTCATGAAAATCCCCGAGTTCCCATAAGCATAGCACTAGCGCTTGGCCTTATGTGTGATATGGTTAGGAGTGCATTGAACTGGAAACCTTTGTGACAGATTGTATCTGTCCCAGTGGCAAAAATATGATGTGACCATGGATGAAGCAACGCCGGAGTTGACTTTTAGAAGGTCTCGGAAATAAAAAGCGCCCCTTGATGTCGTCATAATGTAACCCAATTTTGCACATAGCAGCTACATTCAGAGGCTTGGGCACATGGAAGTGGCACTCTATGGTATTGTGAAATGGGTGCTTGTAAGCTGTTTCTTCAGGCTATCCTTTGTCCGTGCTCAGCGTCTTTGTCACTGGAAGCAACTAGAGCTGACAAAGGAGTCAAACCTTTACCAGACAGGAACTGTGTTGCACCACTTAGCCCTATAGCAGTGTGGTGAAGTCTACTTAGGAAAAAATGGATAAAGGACACCTCTCAACAGGTTTGGCCATTTTAAACAGACAACTGTAGCGTATACATCACGTGCTGACGATCGTGTCTGCAAAGTATTACGCTGTTGCGTGATGCAAAAACAGGTGAAATTTTAAAGCAAACGCTGTGCGGCCTTCCCTCTCGAGGGAGCCCCGCTCCCAGCCAGAGAGTCAAGGTCACATTTACAAATTTCTTTTTGTAAAACGAGCTTCCCGCAATGTCACTCACCATGATGGTAAACCATCAAATCTGGAACGTGAAATGCCACCACTGCAAGTGGTCTGCACAGCAAAGAAAGAAGAGAAGGAAAAAAAAATGTCGCAGTTTCGCCCGGAAGGCGAAGCACCAATTGCGATAGCAAATTAGTAGAGAGCTATTCGGAGTAGGGATAGTAGTTTTATCGGCTGCATAAACTTGGAAACATTCGCTTACTAACTGAATTAACAAGCATGGTGTCAGCGCGCACAAGCAAACATGAATAGATCACACTGAATGACCGCAGACAATGACTGTCAAAACACTGGCAGCAAGCGCAGCCGCCGCAGCGGGCCAAGGTTCGCGCGGTCTATCGCTTCAACGGAAACTGAGCGGCAAATGCACAGCGCATACAAAGGTCAGAGTTGTGTGGAGATAAGAGACGGTGCGGGCGACTGCCACCACCGGGCAAAGTACAGAGGAGTTGTGGAGAGAAGTTGTTGGCAGAGAAGAAGCTGCCCCCCCTCTCCTTCCTGCGCTGCCTTCCTGCTTTCTTGCTTTCGCGTGGAAGATTGAGTGGCCAGTTCCCCTTGCGCCCGGTTGCAAGATACGCATTTGGTGCCTCAGCACAGCGTTGCCCCGCCTCCCTCCCTCCCATACCCTCACGGCCTTTTGCGCGATGGTCACGTTTGCTTTCCGCCGTGCGTTCGCTCTCCATGATAGCGCGCGTCCCCCGCGTGCTTTCACTCGTGCATACGGCGCGCGGCGACGATTTTATCGCCCTTGGACTTTATACGGAACCTCACGGCGACGGCGACGATGACGGCAGAAATCCGGTTGAAGTGTCCATATAATTGCTATCGCAATAAATGGAGGCTGGGCTCCTAATGTAAACTTGACACGGTCACTCGGCTCCGGTATGGGAGGAAGCCGGGAAGGAATGCCACTCGCGAACTGTAGTCAAGGCAAAGGGGGAGAGTGTGTCTGTTGTCAGTTGTGCTCGCCTCCTGGTGCTATGGTAACAGGGTGATTCAATGAACAAGAAGAAAGGGAACCATTACATAACGAGGGCTCGAATCCGGCAACATTGGTGTCTTCAGGTAGCATATGTGAGTTTATTGACCAGTTGCCATCACCGAAAAAGATCACGTGCTCGTGATGCCTGCGGCAGAAAGGATGTTCCACATCTGCCGCCGTGGTTTGTGAGTGGTGGCGCTGGCTAACACTCCCAGGGTTAGTTCTAGGTGTAAAAAACATAAATACCCCAGAAAGTGGATGGGAAAACAGCTCGGCGGTAGCTCAATGGTAAGAGCATCGCACGTGTAATGCGAAGACGTGGGATCGTTCCCCACCTGCGGACAGTTGTTTTTTCATCGCATTTTCATTTCCATTAATTTATCATTTCTTTAATTCAGTTAGTAAGTACAAGTAATTTCCCCTATGTTGTCCTTGGTGTCATTGTTTGTTGGCTTCTTATGAGGGTGATTCAATGTGTTTTACCTCTTTGAATAATGAACTCACTTCAAAAATTATTTTGGTAAAATGCTCCCTAGATTACATTTAACAGGTTCCAGTGTATAACCAACATTTCCAGTGTACTATTTGCAAAATTTGCCTGGTGAAGCTTCTAGGTCTAGCAAATGTCTTTTTTTCTTTCTTTCTTATTTTTGTGGTCGGTATGCTTAGTGGATCTAGTACGCTGAAGGAAAGAAAGAAATATGCACTTGTTACAAGGTACCAAATATTTTAGGTTGGGATTCACAACAAAATTATCTAGCTATATCTTCAAAAGTATGACATAATCTATGAAATAAACCAGCAAACATGGACATGCGTTAGTCAGCAATTTAGACAGTATGTTTTGCCCAACTGTATTGTGTGTTGCCCTTGTTTAAAAACAATTATAGTTCAGAGGTGTTGCTGTCACTATCTTGGGCGTTTAGTCTAGCAGTTTCGAGTGTAATGCTCAGTGCTCAGTGCTCAGCTTTGTTTTGTGTGTTTATATTTCAGTAAACACTGTGGACCTTTTTCGACTTCAAGCAAGAGATAATTTGAAGAGGCAAGATGTAAAAACAGCTGCGTCAGTAGGCAATCAAAGTTATATTGTGGTAATACCTCAGAACTTGGATGATGAATTTCCCTTACGCATCACTCTCTGTTAAAGGCATAGAAAGAATGTCTGCATATGTCAGCCCCAGCAAAATGCAGTATTGGTTTTTGCAGCTATTTCACGAGCATTAATGTAGGGGTCCCCTGCCTTTGGTATTGCACTAGCAACATCTTGTACAGTAGCGAGCAAATATTTTAGTTTCAATTTCACTTAATTTCTATCAAATTGTTAGCATTTCTTCACTGCGAGAATAGCTGTCACAAACAGCTGGAGGCATGCCTGGAGGCCTGTACATGCAACAGCTTTCATGCCAGCTTAACACAGCTATACTGTTTTTGTGTGTTTAGTGGACATTCGCACAAAAGAATTTAACGTTATTGAAAAGTAATGTAGCATACCAATTGAAACAACAATCGAACTTGATAGTACAACACAAGTAAAAGAAAAGCATATTACAACTCATAGCACTAACAGTAAACATAAAAAGTGCTCAATTTGATTATGTGTTTCATACAGATTGGCACAATAGAATGTAAACGAATGGCATACGGTATCATCAACTTGAAATGAAAAATTACTTTAGTTGATGAGAAAAGCTGCTAGCAGTAATGTCTTTATTTTCATAATTCTTTAAAAAGAATGGTATATGAAATGTTAGTGACTGCATCATGTAGCCACCATGTCATTGTGGGATCAGCCATTGATCACTACCACCTGTCCTCGGATCATATCTCAGTCTAGTGAGTCTCGATAGGTTCTGTAATGCCATTTTCTTGCATTCATTCAAAAAATAAAGAAGAGTAAGGCAAACAACATTTACACAGTTTCATTACACTTATAGCTTTATATTAGGAATAAATATGAATAGTTGTGTGGACTGTGCATATGGGTACAAACAACAGCAATAGTTTACAGACCACACGAGCTCGTGCTAAACTGTCTTTACGTGCCACCTAGTGGTGAGACACCTGGCGTCAAGTGCATCGTTAGGCCGGAAATGAGACCCCTTGTTTTTCGGCCGGGGGTCATTTTTCTTGTGTTGCACGATGTTTTTTCTACTTCTTCATTCTCACCTGAGGCGCACAGCCCAGCGGCCCGCAAATGATATCAGTCCAGTGGTATGCTGCTGGTATCAGCACTATCAGTTTCAATGATACTGCTCGCGAGACAAAGGCCTGTCCCCACGTCTGTCAAAAAGTGCATTGTATGAGAAAGAGAAAACTAAAGAAGCCTTATGCTGAGCAAAAAAAAAAATGACATGTCGGCGAAGAACAAAAGGACACATTTCCAGCCTAGCGCTGCTCTCAACGGCTGCTGATGCATGGGAAGTGTCACGGAGGGGATGTTTGGCATGCGCTTGTGTGGTCCGTAAACTTTTGTGGTTGACTGTACATTAGCAACATATCAAATTTCCTTTTTTTTTCTCTTGATGTAGAGAGAAGAGATTACCTTTTGTCAAAGTTTTCCAAACTTGTGTGCAGCAATTTAGACAGGGAACAAAAAGGGCTTTGTACACTTGTAGTTTTACATTTACAGGCAAAAAGTGTCTGCATCGCAATAACGCACCAGCGGCTTATGACAGTGACTTCACCAATGTGTCAACGTAAACGATCCATGTCATATTGGGTGAAAAAGTAACATCAGGAACTTTATGCTGGTTAACTGCATCAATGCTTGCATGGTCAATTATTATTTCTCGTGTTTATACCAGCTACCATCATTCTTGGTTTAAATAAAATGGTTTCAGATTTTTTAGTGCCGACCTTTAGTATGTTCTGACGTGACCACTGCCACAGTTTCAAAAGGCACTCTTTCGCTCTTGTCATAACTTCTTTCAAGTCGTAGCCAGAGAAAAACTAGTGTCGTCTGCATACAGTACTAGAAACATGTCATTAACAATGTCGACGAGGTCATTCGCATAGACATAACATTCATATTAAACTTAGTCTGTGCAAAAAATGATGCATATGAGATAGAGGTGCATGTTACAGTGGTCTGTACTTTGCAGTTGGAGGCTGAACGGACTGAGCGCAGTCGTTGCCAGAAGCGGCTCGCTGAGATGGAAGACGGTATGGGCCGTCTCAACAGGGGTGAGTGACAACTGTTGATTTTTTGTTACGGTTGTGTCTCTTGCTCGGTGTGGGATTCAAGTGTATTGGTGCAGTGTGGATGTACGTATATACAAGAGGAAATGGAGTTTAGCTAGTCATCTATGCACAGGGCAGGTAACCACTGGTCTAGAGATGCGAAATTTCTGGACATATTGAGTGGCCTAAAGGAGAAATGCTTCTCCCCCTGTTTTTTCAGGAAAAAGTTCGAAAAGTTGGAGATAGACTAGGTTTCACATTGTCCTCTACAAATACTCGAAGCTGGACAGTTCTGTATGCTTTACAGGTAAAGGATATGAAGAGACTGTCAATGTATTTTATTGACCTGATCCACCGTTGCACTGCATGCCCTTGCTGGTTTTCCTCTTCAATTTGTCATCCTTGTTGCTTGTGCATTGTTTTATTGCGATAGCAATTATATGGACACTTCACCCGGATTTCTGCCGTCGGCATCGTCGTCGCCGTGAGGTTCCGTATAAAGTTCAAGGGCGATAAAATTGTCGCCGCGTGCCGTATGCGTTAGCGAAAGCGTGCGGGGGACGCGCGCTATCATGGAGAGCGAATCACGGCGGAAAGCAAACGCGACCATCGCGCGAAGGCTGTGGGGGGTATGGGAGGGAGGGAAGCGGGGCGACGCTGTGCTCCGGCACCAAAGGCGTATCTTGCAACCGGGCGTAAGGGGAACTTGCCACTCAGTCTCGCACGCGAAAGCAAGAAAGCGGGAAGGCAGCGCGGGAGGAAGGGGGGGGGGGGGCGCAGCTTCTACTCTGCCAACAACGGCGCTCGCACTTTGCCCGCGGCTGTGGCGGTCGCCCGCACCGTCTGTTATCTCCACACGGCTCTGACCTTGTATGCGCTGTGCATTCGCCGCTCAGTTTCCATTGCAGCGATAGACCGCACGAACCTTCGCCCGCTGCGGCGGCTGTGCTTGCTGCCAGCGTTTTGACAGTCGTCTGCGGTCATTCAGTGTGATCTATTCATGTTTGCTTGTGTGTGCTGACACCACGCTTGTTAATTCCGTTAGTAAGCGAATGTGTCCAAGTTTATGCAGCCGATAAAACTACTATCCCTACATCGAATAGCTCTCTACTAATTTGCTATCGCAATTGATGCTTCGCCTTTCGGGCGAAACTGCGACATTTTTTTCACAGTGATTACTTATCAATTAGTCCAGATTTCCATCCATCTATGAGTGCACTAAAATTACTAGAATGCAAGCCTCTTTCGTGCCTCTGGGTAAACTGAATCGAGTACAAATAAAATATTAAAAAAAATATCTGTATTAGTACAAGCACTTCCCTTTGCAAGTTATTTGCTTCTTCTGTGCTTATATTTGAGTGATTATATTTGCTAGTTGGTGATGGAACTTTCACTCATGGCTCTCTCCTTTAAACGCAGTGTCGGTGCTGGCTGCCAGAGAATACTTTGAGCTGCGCAAGAAGTTTGAGGACGAGTCGGAACGGAACCGAGTACATGAGAAGGAGGCTGCCAGGGTGAGTCAGTCTTGTGCAGCTCATTTATCTCCTGCTGGCAGGGTTTTAGCCACCAAAAGGGTTTTGTAACCTTGTGGAGATTTTTTTTTTGTACTGCAGAAACTCGTAAGCTTCATTTTAACAAAACTCTCAGTTTAATGAAGTTCTTGTCTGAAAATATGACTTCATTGTGTTCAGGTTAAATCTTAGCTCTCCGGTGGATGCATTATGGAACAGCCACTTTTATCCACCTTTGTGTGATGTGCAGTGGGCATCTCCTTTGTGTAGAGCGCGGAATGGCAGCTGCCGGGGCGCTCCGGAGCTAGCCAGCGACGTCTAACGGTAGTTGCTGGGCCCAAACATGCCCAGCAGCTACCGTTAGGCGTTGCCGGCTGCCTCCGGAGCACCCCGGCAGCTGCCGTTCCTGCACTCTACACAAGGGAGACGTCGACTGTAATGCTAATTTTATATGATTGCCCATCAACTATAAGGGTGGTTGTTTAACAAATTTGAAACAAGTTTTAGACAGAGTCCTTGAGACTTCGGGTGCTTTCAGCAGCTGTGAGATACGAGGTATAGCCAATCAGTGCTAACTGAAGTGACATCTGTGAAGTGATTGCCTCAATACTATACAACCTTATGATGGCCTTCACTAGTGGGAACAGCCAGTTGTATCGCCACTAGCTGAGAGGGAGGAGCCAGAGTGTATACACCCATGTTCTTCCAATGCTTTAGTAATTGTGCACTCCCTGATAGGTTGCATTGCAAAAGGGAATCCTCCAAAATACAGGCCGTCCACTAGCTGGGACAGTCTTGCTGGGACAGCTGGGACAGTCCACGTATTGCCAACGGCTGAAAGCAGCCATGGCTTACGTAACGCCTCTACCTCTGTCCCATAATCTGTGCAGCTGAAAGGAGAGCGCAATGCAGCCGTCCGCCAGAGTGCCTTCCTCGTGGGTCAAATGGTGCCTGAGGTGAGGCTGCTGTCAGCACTGGACCAGGTCAAGGCACTCGAGCTCCAGGCAGCTGCAGCCAAGGCAGAGCACGAGGCTGAGGTGAGTGTGTGGTGCGCATCCACTTTAATGGGCATAGCGGCACATACTCGGGAAGTTCCTCGCATGATATATTGTGCACGTGCTTCGTATGAAGCCATATTTTTCATCGTGACATCAATTTTGCACCATCACTGAACTTTCTTGGGTGCTTGGCGCATCGGGACGATGCTTCTTTCAAAGGACGGGCAAATGCCACATGTTATATCGTCGCCGCGGTTATGTGCCCGGCCATGGAAACGGCGCTGACGTAGCACGCGGGTAGAAAAACAGAGACGACAACGACATTGTGTTTACTGTTCATATAAAGTGCTTATATACGTGCTGTATGCCGGCTTCCACGTCTCCTACTAGGTCATGACAATATGCATGCATATCTTTAGCGTCTTAGAGAAATAATTCATTTTGAAAGATTCTTGTTGCAGCGTCCTGTCCTATCGGTAACGCATTTATTTGGGCTAGTTGGTGCAACAGTGCTAGTTTGTACAGCGTGAGCAGACTATGACAGAGCAAGAAATAATATGCACTCTGTCCCGTGTTGCTCATCAATTGCTCAGTCTTTATCCACTCAAGCTGAACATACTTGCTGTTGCACTGTACATATTGCACTGTACAAGATTTGAAATAGCAGCAAGAAAAAATTAATTACTGTGAAATCTGTATTAAGTCAGAGATATCGCGCCTCCAAAATCACAATTGAGATGTGAAAAAAAAAGAAAAACACATGATGTATGAAATAAAATTATTTCTGTGAATTCAGCATGAGGCAATACACGAATAGTGAAAGTTTCATCAAAATATATTTACAGTGAAAGCTCGTCAATTCACAACTTGTTAATTCGAAATTTTGGATAATTCGAAGTTGCCGCCGTGGTCCGACCAACAATATATTTAAAGCAATATATAATGCATCCCGCCTATTCACACTGAAATCCGCTCCGCCACCGATAATTCGAACTCTGCACCATCGTGGATGGGGAGAGTGCTAGTGCACGGGAGCACGTTGGCCACGCTGGTGTCGCCACGTCGGCCGCGCAGCTTTGTGCCCGTTCCTGCGGTGAGCAACAACGGCAGCGTGCGCTCTAAAATTTGCCCACACTGCTTCGCTGACAGTCGCAGACAGCCGTTCAAAACGGCGCGCGGGTTGGGGATCGTTCTGGGTATGCTCCGAAGAGAGCAGCCGATGGCGCGCATGTCGAAGTTTAGAGGGGAAGGCATTTCATCTGGCTTAACGCAAGTGGCGCAGCATGACTGGCCACAAGTGACGTTCGCCCACGCGCCGAAAACGTCCAACTATAAGCATGCCATGACTATAAACGCACCTTCATAGTCGAGGCGTGTTTTGTAGCGTTAGCTACACTGGCCTAGCCAAGCCCGTTTCGCGCGGCACATCAAGAGCCGTGCTGCGCATGCGCAAGGATCAGTGATGTCACACGGCTTGCACACCGGAGCCACCGGAGCCGGCACCTCTCGCGCACTCCGCCGCCGCCGCGCGCGACTCACCGCCGCCGGTCTGCGCATTCCAGAGGAGTGACGTCGTAGCCGTGGTAGATGCACTGGCGCCGGCGCGTACTCACTGTGCAGTCGCCGTCTGACACTGCGCTGGAGCCGCTGCGCTTCTGACTGGCGTTTGCCAGTGTGGTATAGCCATGGAGAAGGAGAGCGCAAATGCTGCTGAACAGCGCAGAAGAACAGAGAAGTTTGACTCATCGGATCCCGAAGTAGTTGCCTGGCAATTAGCGGTTGAGCGTAGGAGACAACCAGGAAAGCTAAGAATAATCAGCTGAACCTTTGCTAACGCTACGTATATCCTGGCATAGCCGAGCTAAGCCACTGCAACTTTTTTATAGTCCGACAGTGGCAGTGCAAGTTTCTTGGCAGGTCTTCTTAAAATTGTCGTAGTGCATGCACAAAGACACGGACACAGAAGTTACAACACACCACACCCCCTGCTTTGTGCAGTCCCTGTATTCGTTTCCTTGCATGTGTGCTACAACAATTTCAACTGGCTGTCAGAATTAATCGAGAGCCCTTCACTGCAGCCTTCCTTGTAGCCCCTAAGTTACTTTAAGATGAGAGAGAGAGGCATACTCCTCGCATGATACTCGACATGGGTGATGCATGCTATCGCCCACACGTACATAGCATAGTACACACAACACCCTCAAGTAATGAGCAGAAGCACACACGGTAACAAGCAACTAGAGTGTCAGTTTGTGGCAAGTGTCTATGAACAAAGCTGAGAGAACTTTGCTGACAAAGCACTAGCAGTGCTGCTCCATAGTTCAAATATGAGCTGCCACATATATTTAAAGCAGATTTGAGGACTGTTCTTGTCACTGCAAAGCACATGCAAACACACAAAACATGATTTAAGTCATCAAACACATTTTCATTAATTCCAGTTAGTGCACGAAGTTGTCCGTATAAGTAACATTTAACCGAATACGGTGTATACGTGTATGGTCATGCCTTGTGAGCATACGTCGACAGAGTAAGCCAATACTTACTCATACTCATTAACCAATATTTTCACACGCTATGAACTCACTTGCATTTGTGTATACTCACACTCGTCAGCACTCAATCACGTTCCTACACACACCCATTCATACTCACCAATACTTACTCGTATTCATAGTTACTGCCATTCACACTTGCCAGCATGCATTCAAGCTTATACTCGGGTCCACTCCCACTCTCTGGCGCTCTCTCAAATACATATCCACGTCTACTCACGCTCACCAACAGCCACTCTCGTCCACTCAAAATCACTGTCTCTGACTTTTGTTCCTACTTGCACTCATGCCTGTTCTTACTCACATTCACTGAATTCAATTTAAGTTTATTACATACCTTAAAACTCCTATTACATACCTGAAACTCACTGGCTCTTATTCCTGTTCATACTCCTGCGCACTCATACCCTTTGTCACTCACTAAAGCACCATTTCAAAGCTGTGAAATGAGTGTAGAGCGAGAAAAAGTCGCTGCACTCGCGAGTGAGTATGCCTACCTGTGCTTGTAAGGCCACTTGACATGTGAAACCCTCGCAACCAGTCAATCAGCTCAAACCCTTTTCCATCCCTCCATCTAGGTCCGGGCCCTGCGTGAACAGCTGGACTTGCAAAGCGCCCCTGGGGAAACAGTGGAGGAACTGAAGCAGTGCCTGGGAGAGTCCGAGCAGAAGCTGTACGAATCCCAAAAGAGGGTCCAGCAGCTTGAGGAGAGGGGTGAGCATTGCACTCACAACGTGGTGCAGTTGGATACTCCCCAAAAAAAGAAACTGCAAGAAATGCAGTTGAAGTCGTTCTTAAAAAAAATTAAGTACAATAACAGTGCAGCGAAAGGAATGAAGAAAGAGAAAACACAGGCACTGTCTTTCTTCAGTCCTGTTGCTGTGCTGTTTTTCTTGGAATGATGTTCAACCAACTAGCCTTTGCACTCTTTGTGCAGGTGAAGTGTTGATGTTGAGCAAGCTCATTGAATGCTGTAACGGTTGTAACAGAAGGTTGGCATTCACAAATGTATGGATGCTATCTTTATTTTTATAAACATACCTAAGTTCTGGATTCCTTAGGAATTGTGGAATTCATTTCGTTCGTCATTTATTTCAGGCTTGCACTTGTTACATCACGCTCGCACTGTCATCTGCTTAGCGCTCCTGGAAGGAGACATTTCAATACTGCCCTAAAGAGGCACTTAGCCGGGTTGTATTTATGTATTATGACAACTTTTTATTCAACCTTGAGGCTTTCTTTCAGTGGAACCTGTATGGTTTTACCTTGTAGCTGCATGAAACCTGTATGGTTTTACCTGTAGCTACCTTGTAGTGCCAGCTTTCACCTTGCGAGTTTCCACAAAATTCAGTGCAGAATTTGCGGACGGGCAGTCTACTTGTGTTTCGGAAGGAGGAAAGTGTGACGGAAGAGGAGGCATGCAAGGGAGTGGTGACTTGTGTTTCCGTTTTCTTAAATTTCCAGATACTATTTGCGTTCCTTTTCCTTTAGGCGCAGACTCGGTAGCCACATTTAATTGTAAGCGATAACGCGGGGTTGGAACATTGTAGGAAGCAGTTTATTTTACCATAGAACACACACAAATGGTAACTGTGCTGCGGCTGCTCATCGTTATATCGGATATATATTGTTAAAACCGGTAATGTTATGAGTCGGTTCGACTATACTTCTTTTTGTTTAATTGAAATGTTTAGATTAGGAGCGTGCGAATGCTCAAATAGTATTCGATTTTGAATCAAATAGTGGGAGTCCGAACAATTTGATAATCGAACATCTGGTATTCAATTTCTTGAATATTCTGTTTTTATAATATTCATTATAATCGCTGAATGACCCTGCCACGGTCGGTGCCTTGATGTGCGCATCGTTCTCATGATGCGCTATTTTCGTCAGTACAAAGTTCTGTCAGGTCGACCAGACTGATCGAAACGATTAACGCTATGTGGACAGAGGGAAGAACAAAAGCAGTGCATATGCAAAGCAGGGAAGCATGTGCGAAGATCACGTCGATTAGCCACCGTAGGGCATGCCGATAGCATCGGATACGTGTGTTCAGTGTTCAGCAGTTTGGAGCTTTCTGCCCACATGCGAGCACAAAGGTGGACTTGGTATGGGTTGCCAGCTGGTCGACCGCAGACCTGAATGCTGCTTCAGCGGCCATCAATCTAACCTGTACGTGCGATCTTGCAACTGATCACTAATGAGCTACCCATAGGAACATATTAGCAACAAGCTTTCTTCAGCAGTTTGCGACCCATTGTCACATCAGTCGGCGTGAAATTTTTGTCATGGCTGGACCATTGGCCACACTGTCTAGCCCGTTAGGCCTAATTGGAGCTGCAAGTCGGGTGCTGGCAACTAAATTTACAGTTACCGAATGAACGCAGATCCATTCCCAGCGGTTTCATGACCCTCATAAAGGCGACAAACCACCAACAGAAGCGAGTGTACAGGATTATCGCTGTTTACGGCTGCCATCTTTGCGAAACGCCATATGGGCGCACATTGGTCTCTTTTTGGAGCTTCAAGGACGACACTGGAATCTCATTTATACGATCTTCACGGGAACCGGAAAATAAAACATATCATCCAAAAATAATTGTATGTAAGAAAAAAAATTGTATATGTATAAGGAAAACACATACCCCGAAAAAGATATTGTCACCCAGCTATTACAGCTAGAATAGTTCACCAGCAACAGATAGGCAAAAAAACACGTCAGCCTTTAATAATGACCACGTGGCCTAAAAACTTGAGTTCCCGGAAGCCAAAGTAACATTTTTCAGGCTTGATGGTGAGGTTTGCCTTGCGTATTGCGGTAAGGACACTTCGTAGTCGGGTGAGATGTTCATCGAACGTGCTGGAAAACACAACGTCGTCAAGGTACACTAGACACGTCTGCCACTTTAGTCCGACGAGTACAGTGTCCATCATTCGTTGAAACGTAGCAGGAGCGGAACAGAGACCGAAAGGCAGGACTTTAAATTCGTATAGCCCGTCGGGAGTCACGAAGGCGGTTTTTTTCACGGTCACGCTCGTCCACTTCGATTTGCCAGTACCCTGACTTTAGGTCTAACGAAGTAAAGAACTCAGCATGGCGCAGACGGTCCAAAGCGTCATCGATCCGTGGCAGGGGGTAAACGTCGCGTTTGGTGACTCGGTTAAGCCGTCTGTAGTCAACGCAGAAGCGGAGCGTGTTGTCTTTCTTTTTTACTAGCACGACAGGGGACGCCCACGGACTTGTCGACGGTCGTCATCATTGAGCATTTCTTCAACTTGACGCTTAATCGCCTCCCGCTCCATAGGTGACACGCGGTACGGGTGCTGACGAACAGGCCGCGCCGACTCCTCTGTAACTATCCGGTGTTGCGTAATGGAGGTGCGCTGGACTCTAGATTCTGTGGAAAAACAGCCAGAGAATTCTGTCACTAGGCCCAGTAGCTGATTCTTCTGTACATCTGCTAAGTCAGCATTAATGTGGACGCGGGTACTCAGGCTGGCGTGAGTTGTTACATCCGGTGAGGTCACTTGTAACGTGCCGACGTCGGAGAAGTCAGCAATGCCGTTCAGAAAGGCCACAGCTGTACCTTGAGGGACGTGCTGATACTCATGGCTGAAATTTGTCAGCAAAACTTGCGAGCACTTATTCTGTATTCGAACAAGGCCCCGGGCGATGCAGATGTGTCTTTCGAGCAACAGCGGGATATTTGCCTCGGCAATACCCTCATAGTCGTCGAATGCGTCGCAGGTTACGAGGGTCAATACGCTGCTCCTTGGCGGCACCGTGATGTTCTCGTCGACAATCCTCAAGGCGTTGACATACGTGTCGTCAGTGCTGCTCCCTGCTAAGGCCTGCGCCGTTGAAAACGTTACCAGCGACTTTTGTAGGTTTATCACGGCTCCATTAGCCTGCAGAAAGTCCATTCCCAGAATTAGGTCCCTCGAACAGCTTGGGAGGATAACGAAATCTCCGAGGTACGTAAACCCACGAATGCTCACTCGCGCTGTGCATCTTCCTACCGGGGTTAGCAGATGGCCGCCTGCAGTGCGAATCTGCGACCCAGTCCACTCGGTAGAAACTTTCTTCAGCTTGCAGGCAAGGTCCATGCTCATAACTGAGGTGTCCGCTCCAGTGTCGATTAATGCTGTTATGTCTTCGTCGTCTACGGTGACGGGAATGTTCGACGTTATTACCTCTCGTACGGTGTTTGACTGCGTCTGTAGGTCTGCGTCGTTCTGTTTTCGTCGTTGTCGTCGTAGTGGAGGATCTTGCGCACAGTCGACGTCAGCGGCCTCACCTCCGGAGGTCGCTGAACTCAGTTTTCCCGAGCCGCCGGGCTTGGCGAGCGGCGTCTGAGAGCGCCGCGAGAGAAGGCTTGGCTTGGTGATGGTGACCTGTAACGAGCAGGAGACGACGAACGGGGCTCGTGCCATCGTTGATGACCATTGCGACGATTCGCGACGAAACTCTCTATTTCCGGCGGCCGCTCACCAGGTCGTGGACGAGGTGCATTTGGTGCGAATCCTCGGAGCCCCACATGACGATAAGGACACATTCTGTAGATGTGCCCGGCTTCGCCACAATGGTAACAGAGGGGCTTGTAGTCTGCGGTGCGCCAGACGTCGCTCTTCCTAGTTCTTGCTTCTGCGATGTGCGGTGTGCTGCGAGGCCTGAAGCTAACGTCCAATTGCTGAGCGGGGTGTACCATGCTATACGCGCTTGAGGGTGGTGGACGACGTACTGCTTCTGCGTAACTCATTTCAGGACGCGGTCTCTGCTAAGGTGCCTCGTACTGTTCAGGAACATGGACGGCCTGTCGGACCTCGGCGCGCACCATTTCCGCAATGGAAAGTTGTCCCGCAGAGGCAGCGGTCGTCTGCATCTTCTGCAGTTCCTCCTTGATGACAGCCCTGATGAGTTCTCGCAAGGCGCCGACGTCGTTGCCGAGGGTAACGGCAGAGAGCTCCCTTGAAATCACGGCGTCGCGGTTGTATTGCCTGGCCCGCTGTTGAAGGGCCTTTTCCATGGTGGTGGCTTCGTCGTGGAACTCTGCCACTGTCGTCGGCGGATTTCGAATGAGGCCAGCAAAGATTTCCTCTTTGACGCCGCGCATTAGGTGGCGCACCTTCTTTGCTTCAGTCATAGAGGGGTCCGCACGTCGGAAGAGCCGATTCATGTCTTCTACGTACGCCGTCACTCGCTCATTCGGGCCTTGAATTCTCGACTCCAGTGCTAACTCCGCCCTCTCCTTCCGGTCCGCCCTGGCGAAGGCATTGAGGAACTGCCGACGAAATTCTTCCCATGACGTCAGTGTCGCCTCGTGGTTCTCAAACCATATTTTAGCGGAATCTTCAAGAGCGAAGTACACGTAGCGAAGCTTACGCTCGTGGGTCCAGTCGTTGACGTTGGCGACCCGGTCAAAATGGTCAAGCCAGTCGTCGGCGTCCTCTGAAGCACTCCCGTGGAAATGATTCGGCGTCCGGATCTGATTGACGACCACGTGCGATGCTGCAGTAGCGGCAGGAGGTGGTTGGTTCGTCATTCTACTTCGTTCGGGTAGCAGACCGTGCTGTGGCTGGAGTCCCTGGAGACGCCGGCTGGTACGTACGTGCACAGGGGTAAGCTCGTCCGAACTACTCGCCGGGCTTAGGTCTGGGGTACGCTCCGGAGATCTTAACATCGACCGTACCCAGCACTTCCACCAGAAATGTCACCCAGCTATTACAGCTAGAATAGTTCACCAGCAACAGATAGGCAAAAAAAACACGTCAGCCTTTAATAATGGCTGGACCTCGGAGAGCGCGCGCGCAACCACGAACTTCGTCGTTCTCGCCTCAAGGGGCCAGTGTCACCACGTGCCAACTTATTTCGCGTCAATATTATGCAGAATCGTATCAACAAGATTCTACTGTACCTTTGGATTTTTTACATGGCAGGCTCGAAAATGTTGTGACTGGCGTGCAGATTTTCTGCTGTAGACGTATCTACACAGAAGGCAGATGGACGTGCCTGGAAAAAAAAAAATAAAGGGGGGGGGGGGGGAGGCGTTGCACGAACTTGCCGTGGGCCTCCCCATTTGAGAACTCTTTACCGTCAGCGCAAACCGCAGTCAAACCGTGTGGCGCCGATGACTGCACAGAGCAGTGCCAAGTCACATGATGCGCGTTTCCTGCTGTTGTCTGATGATAACCCACATGAAAATAAGCTGATGATAACCCACAGAAACCACACACTGTAAAGATGGAAAACCCTACTGTTCTCTGGAAGAAAACTGGAAAGCATAACTTTTCTATACAATAGAAAACTGCCATTAAGCACAGTATGGACACTATTAAACAGATAAACTTATTGGTATTTAGTACAATTTCGCTATTTCTTCAGCTTCAGAGGGAAAAAAGCACTTGATTCTACTATTCGACACCCATCCTATCGATGAAAAATATTTTACAGACTTTCGTATATGAACTAATGGAAAGATTTTAACTGCGCTAAAAACAGGGACAAAGGAGGACAAAAAAGACACCATGTGCCTCTTCGGCCTCCTTTGTCCCTGTTTCTAGCGCAGTTGAAATCTTTCCTATGAACGAACTAGCCCAACTTGGTGCACTACTACAATATGAACTAAGTTGTTATAAGTGCTGGCACAGTGTACATCCCAATTCCTTGGTATCTAAGTTACTGATAGGTAACAAGATTTTTGTTACGTAATGTGAGTAGCCTTCTGAGCATGTGCATAGCACTGTGTTTCTTGCACAAAATTTGTAAGCATAAAGGTTTGTGGTAAATTTTCGTGATTTGATTTGATATTCTATTTGAAGTTTACTATTCGATATTTGCACACCCTTAGTTTTGATTTCTGTTGTCCTTTTTTTTTTCATGCGACCCAGCTATAAAATTATCAGTCATAATATTTTGGAATTTTTTTGGCACTTGAATATTCTTATAAGTGGGTTGAACTGTACTTGATGTGCAGAATTATAAATATAGTTAAACCTCGATATAACAAGTAAAATAGGCCATTTGCTTTGTTATATTGAAATTTAATTATATTGAAATTTGATCTTTTATGCAAATAAACATAGTTGCCCATGGTTTCTTCTTATACGGAAGGGGCTAAAGAATTTTCCAAATTATCAGGCAATCAGAAAAAGCAAATTTGAATGAGAAAATAAATAATGTTTTTGAATTTGAGAGTCTGCAACGAAAGATACGGTTTCATGGCGTGTCGATGATATCTTCTCAACGGCGGTACAAAGCGAAGCCAGCCACGCTTTCGTGTTCACTCTATCTCCGTGGCCGATGGTGTCGCCCGCAGTGGGACAGCGCTATCATCAAAAGAGCCGGCAGCGGGGAGTGAATGCTTTATCTGCGTCTTGCTTCAACGCGTCTCCAAAACTCGAGATTACACAACCTTTAGCGCGAAACGTAGACGGTGCACAATGCCATAGCATCTCAGCTCGGCCAGTATTTGCACACATGCGCCAGATTACCTCTGAAACAGGGTACACTGGCTTCGTATGCACTCAGCTGTGCTGACAGCCATGGCCGCGCTAAAGAAAGGAGACGAATGCCAACCTGTGCTCCACTTCCTTCCTCCCCACCTTTGGGCACGCTTTATTGTGTTACCGTGACTTCGCCCCTCCAGATCCCCTTTCTGCTTGTTCAGTCGTGTCGGCTGCCAGCGCTCCTCAAGCCACCATCCTTCTCAGCTCATCCTCACATGCTTTCACTCGCTCTCACCTAAAGCGTGCAGTGCACACCACGCAGTAGGACTTTAACAAACTTGTACTTTATACTGAACATGACGCTGCTCCGCTTCGGCAGTCTCTCTCGGTTGCATAGTGCACGATTTGAGAGGTGCATTCGCAACAGCCGCATGTAATTCAACCATTTGACGATTTGTGTCTGCGGAAGTTTCCATAAATTTTTTCGGTATTTCTTTGAGGCAGCAGTAAAATTTCATTGTACTGAAATACTGTGTATAAACACACTTCATTATATTGAGGTTCACATGGGGATCTATAGACAAGAAGTTACAGAAAGTTCATACTTTGTTATATCGAGAATTTCGTTATATTAAAGTTTGTTACATCGAGGTTAACTGTATGTGTTTTTGAGTACACGTCAGAAATGCAAAACCTAAAATGACTGTGCTGAGCACTCTGCTGTTTTGTAACATGCTTGGTGGGTCTAGTGGCGCAACTTTAGCTATGGGAACACTACATTTGCATTATGATATGTAAATGGGATAAACTTTTTAAGAGATCCTCCTCCCCCTTTTCCATCTTTCTCCTCGCGTCCATGGCCGCAGTGCGAGAGCTCATCACAGAACTGGACCAGAAGGCCTCAGCACCCAGTGTTGTCAGCGTGCCACCGCCTCCTCCACCCCCGCCCCCACCACCACCTGTGCCATTCAACCCACTCAGGTGAGCACTGCCGGGACCTTACTTACGGTGGTGAAAAACATCTTTACTTGCAGGGATGATCTCGAGTCCTATGAAGGGATAGGGCAAAGTATGGTATGTCTCATATCAGGAAGCCTAAATTGACTTCCTGTCTGCATTAGAGAGACGTGTGCTATTGATAGGATGGACTAAAGATCCCCGTATCTCCCACACATCTCATTGCTTATAGAGCTGGTAGAGAGTTTTAGCTGAGCGTTTACAGTCTGTTCTGCTCAGACAAGGGTATCCTATCACTGTGCATGCAAAAGCTAGTGCGTGCCTGTCAGCTCTTCCAAATTTTCTGTGATATTTGTGAATTTGAGCTTATTCTACAATTTTGTAGAATTTTGTAGCCATTTACGCTGACGATATTACGCTGTGGGCAAATCAGGGATCCTACGGGGATAAACAGGAGCTTCTCCAGTGGTTCGTCCAACAGGTCGAGACCTTCACGCAAGGGGCCGGCATGACATGTGCCCCAGAGAAGTCCGAATTTATTCGTATAAGAGCGAAGTACGCGAGACTAGAAAATCGTCCGAGTTTCGAACTTTTCTTGGACGGGGGGCGTGTAAGAGAGGTGGATAAACTACGCGTCCTGGGATTATGGATCCAACAAACGGCCGGAGTAGCGCACACGCTCCGCCTCCTCAAAGGTACTACACAAAACGTAGCCAAGATGATCCGTAGGGTTACGCGAACCCGTGAGGGCTTCTCGGAAGAACAAACGATCCGACTGGTACACGTCTTTGTCATCACCCCTTCCAAAGTATTACCAAGCAGGAGCTCAAACAGCTTGAAGTGATCATTCGGCGGACATTTAAAGCTGCTCTAGGACTCCGAGAAAATACCAGTACAGAACGTTTCGACAAATTAGGAATCCACAATACCTTCGAGGAATATGCGACGGCCACCCTCATCGCGCAAAAGGAACGGCTGTGCGCATCAACGCAGGGTCGGGCCATATTAACCAAATTGGGCTTTGCCCTCCGCCCCCAGTTCAGTGCAGAAGAGACAGTGCAGATGAGCCAGGAAGTCAGGCAGCACATAATAGTGTCCCCAATTCCGAAGAATATGAATCCGAGATATCATGCAGGGCGCCGGAAGGCCCGAGCGAGAACCTTGCACCAGAGATTTAGAGGACAACCAGACGTGTACTACACAGACGTGAGTCAAACGGACAGGGACAAGTATACGGTGGTAGCCACGAACCAAAATCGTGTGATAGCTGCATCGGTCAGGGCAAAATCTACCAGCACAGCAGAAGCCGCAGCGCTTGCACTTGCAATTAGGGACGCGGAGAATAGGGACGTATCTGCTACCATACTCACGGACTCACAAACCGCCTGCCGCCTGTATCTCTCCGGGACGGCGCCGCGCTTAGTACTAAAAATTCTAGGGAGTCAAATTACCGGATTCCACAACCTCGCTTGGTGCCCCGCACACGAGGGCATGGAGGGCAACACAAGGGCGGACCAGCTAGCTCCCGTACTAAGCATCCGAGCTGCGGACCGACCCAGTGACGAGCCTCCCTCTACACCGCGCGACATCCTCGAACACCAAAGACAGGAGCGGAGGCAATATGGACGCCCTCATCCTAAGTTAAACAGTCAACAGGCGAGGAATTGGCGCCGACTTCAAACACACACATACCCAAACCTACATACACTTAGCCCGTATTCACCAAGCACGATACACTGACGATTGCCCGTGGTGCGGGGACATGCCAACGTTACCGCACGTCACGTGGATATGCCCAAACAGACCAAAACATGCAAACTCCACACTACTAAAAACACAAGATTTTAACAGGCAGTGGGAGGCGCGGCTTGCGGACGAGGTCCAGGAGAGCCAGTTGGCTCTCCTGGACCAAGCCCAGCGAAACGCTCGTGCCAGTGGAGCCCTGGACTAGGGGCCCCAACCACGGGACCTAAAATTTCATTTTATTCATTAAAGTTTCTCTCTCTCTCTCTACAATTTTGCGAATGCTGCATTAAAAATAAATTTTGTTCAGGAGAATGTTTCAAAGGGGTCCTGCACTCCAAATTGTGCATGTTGTTTTCATTTCACACTTGCCTACTATAGGACTTGACGATGCCTCCAGCGCCACTGAAAGGGCTGAAATTGGAGCATTTTATATTATAATTTGCTCCTGAAATCAGTTTCTGCACTTACTGTGGCGTCATGCATCAACAATTTTCTGCAGCGCATGTGAGGCAAAGGCACGTGACCTATGCTGTTCAATTTGATTGCTTGAGCATGAAGAAAATACTTTTGTGTTGTGCTGACGGAGAAGAACACAGTAGCAAAACTGAATCACAAAACGAACTCTTGATTGGGTGAACCTGTGCCCACTGAAGTAAGTGACTCTCGAAGCACAATCATAGTGGCGAGCACAGTCGGCGATCGTCAAAATCTAATCTGCCGGTTGAGGGCGTCGGCTTTTATACATGACTTGTAGAACACTCCAGCTTAATCGCCCGCGTGCCTTCTAGAAAGTACAATAGGACGTCTGAGCTTGCTGTCCGACTTTGGGGCATAAAGCCTCATCAATTGATTACCCAGTACCCCCCACATGACCATGCATGCTCAAGGGAGGAGGGAATGCGCCAACTAGCTTGCTGAACTTGGTAGAAAGTCACCTTTGAAGATTTGTTTGCATTACCTCCCGCACAAAAGGCAGAATTCGCCTAAAGCTCAAGACTGTTTAGGAGAGGGAGGATGTTCTATTGAGAGGGGAGGAGAAATGGGGATACTTTGTACCTACATCAGATACATGCATACGTAGAGCAGGCTGAGAATTCCAGGGAAACTTCAAGCATCGCTCCTTCTGCTTCCACCTTATTTCATTGTCAAGAGTAGGCACCATTTTAAAATGGACTATGCGGTATGTGGCTTTAGGAACGTGTAGCATTGCGTGCAAAAAAACATGGACAAAAGAAGGAACACGGTTTACACACACGAAGCGCGTGCGTGTAAACCGCGTTTCCTCCTTTGTCCATGTTTTTTGCATGGAATGCTACACATTCTTAATGGAAAACCAACAAGCCCAAGTAGAAACCCTACTGCAGTATGTGGCTGTGCTTGCCACTTGGCTGCCGGGTGATGTGTGCTTCTCCCTTGCACCTGCAGGTCCCTCATGGCGCTCATTGCCAGTGGTAGAAAGACAGCTGCACCAGCTACAGCCACTGCAAAAGCAAGTGAGTCACTCGCTTGGTTTCGTTGGTCAAGAGCCTTCTGATTAGGGACAGGTTGTAGATGTCCAGTGGTGTAATTATGTTGAAAGAATGGATAGTCCAGTTATCTGGCAGTGACTCATTGTAATAACAGCAGCACAACAAAAACAAAGAGAATTAATTGGACATTCAAGGACATGGTACATTTAAATTCAGTCCCATTTCCTTGAGTGTCCTTGTTTACTTGTGCTGCCATTACTTTGAGTGTAAATATGTGACTTACGCAGCGTTAATCTGCCAGTTTAGGTCAGTTGTGGGCCACTACAGTTTAATAATGTGTGAAGCAATAACCGTTATAGTTTGTTGACACACTGCTCACAGTTTAAGAAGCCCTTGCACTATAGGGATCCGTCATGTTTCTGACCAAGGACACAATGACAGTGCTGGTGTGCTACACACAGACAGTGAAAAGCCCACCTTAAGCCAAGCAAGGCAGAGGATCACAGGAAGGTGGAGGCTTGATGTAATCAACAGGGGTTGAAACAAGGGATGTTGCTGAAGCCACCAGTCTCCTTGTCAAAATGTTGGCTCTAGAAACATCCCTTGCTGACCACTGTCAACTTACTTGTTGGCTGCAGTTATCTAAGACAACTAGGAAGATTTCATGCGCCTGTGGGAACCTGGTTGGTGACATGCCAGCACTGTTAAGCCATACCGTAGTCATCTGATTTTACCCCCCCCCCTCCCCTCCCATGAATCTAACGTGCTCCCAATTTTCGTGGGTTTTGAAGTAAGACAATAAATGTGCACCTGAATGTAACATGCCACTGATTTATTAAAGAAAAATTTGTTACGCCCACCATGTTCACAATATAAAAAAAACAAAACGTGCAGAATTTATTATCACAGAAGAATTTTTTTATCACCTGTCATAGTCAAAATGGTAAGCCGTTGTCGTCATTTATACTTCATTGGCCACTGATACCGGGCAGTATTCTCGAGCGATCTCTTTTAGAGATGCTTCTATCACTTTTGCATGACTCTGCATTGAAATTGACCCCCGCGGTGGTATGGGGTTGCGCTGCTAAGCGCAAGGTCGCGGGATCAAATCTCGGCCGCTGAGGCCGCATTTCGATGGGGGCAAAATGCAAAAACGCCTGTGTCCTGTGCATTGGGGGCACGTTAAAGAACCAGGTGGTCAAAATTGATGCGGAGTCCTTCACTATGGCGTGCCTCATAATCAGATCGTGGTTTTCGCACGTAAACCCCCAGAATTTCTTTGCATTGGAATTGTCGAAGTATGCGTCCGACAGCGCTCCTGGCACTGTGTGACGATAGCGAGCTTGGCACTGCACCAGAAACGCTGGCGGCTGTATACGCCAACACATCTTGTGCCAAGTCCCGCAAAATCTCGCAAAAGTGATAGTATCTCTGAAAGTTAATGACCAAGAATACCGTTCCAGACTGTAGATGAGCACAAATTGAACCCACAGCAACTTTCATGAAAACATGCTCTGTCGCCATCTTGTGATGGCAGTGACTCTGCGTCTGACTGCTCTGACAGTAGGCTGTTGCCAACGCAACAGCCTACTGTCATCGAACGCGGTTTTGGTTGCGTATCCGATTATAACACGCAGGTAATTTTCGGACCCATTTTCACGGAAAAATTGTGCATTAGATGTGGGTAAATACAGCAGTATGCACATGTAGACTTTTACATCAGGACAGGAGAACAGCTGTTGCATGTGAATATAAAGCACACGTGCTACCACTGTACCTAGCACTTTTGAGCAAGTGCTGACATGGAGTCAGAGTGACCGGAGTGCACTATGCAAGTGCCCACAGAGTTCCTGTTGGAAAGGTCTTTACATCCCTGTGACACCACGGCGAGGAGGAGGAAGAGGAGGTCTGTACCTATTGGTATCTGTGAACGGCATCTCACATAGACTTGGACACATTTCCTTATGCAGAGGAAGATCAGCTGCAGGCGAAGCTGATGGAGGAGATGATTGAGCAGATCAAGAAGGGCGTCCACTTGCGGCCCACGGCACGACCTGTCCAGGAAGAGGTTGGTTCCTTTTCAGTGTGGGTCAAACGTGCCACATTTTATGACCTCAACATGCCACATGTTGAAGCCCTTGTTCTATGGAATAACATTGTTCAGAGGACAGTTATTGGCATGCACTGGGAAAAAGCTGCAGCTGCTGCTGCTGACCTCCAACATTGGCAACACGTACGCACCATGGTGGATAGAGACCAAAAATCCTTCAGTAGGAGGAGGATAAAAAAAAGAAAATGCAAAGATTATGTAGGAAATAGATGAATAGAGGAGTGAGAAGCATGTGTTTAGTTGAGCGTTCAGACCATCATATGATAAACTAAGTCAACTTGAAGGAAAAGAGACGAACTGAAATTACTCAAAAGTACATCAGTTGGAATTCGTACGGAAACTTCAACGAGACAATACCAGAGTAACAAACAGGTCAGATCGGCAGTGTTATTGTGTTATGCAGAAAATTGGATACGGCAGGAAGCAGGGCACACGTTGTGGGGTCTCACACATGCTCTTGTGACAAAGGAACGACAACACAGTAGTGCAAACAATCAAAAGGGCATTTATTGCACCTTTCTTACACTAATACACACTAGCCGAATTACAACCAATAGAACATTCACACGGGCACGCGACAAATCAAGGAAGTCCGACTCACCGCGACCCGATAGCGAGCGAATACGTTCGCCCCATGCTATGACACCATCGCCTAGTCGTTCACGTCTACAGTCACGCGAACGGTGGCGCTCGAACGATCCGTGTTCGTCCATACCGGTGTCGTGCTCTCAGCCTCGCGCGACGGTCGCGCGAAGCGGGCCGGCGCACGCGCGAAGCGTTCGTGCGTGTTCGCCGCCGATCCCAAGCCAAAGAGGAAGCGCCTTTGACCTTTTGCGCCCAAGTCACCCCGCCGTTCGGTGGCGCTAGCATCGCGACACTCGCGCCATCTCTTGCAATGCACCGCAACCACACCGACCGCCGCCGTTAGCCACGCGGAGAAGCCGGACCACGGGAGCCACGCCGGGAAAACAACATCAGGGGACGCGTGAGAGTCGCGCATCCCCACATCCCCCCAACCTTAAATCACTACACATACTCCAGCGAAGCATGTCACAAGGTCTAACAACGCGCGCGTCGCGAACAAGAGTTAGTACATGCGACAGTGGCCGCCGCCGAGGAAATGTCCACATGTTATCCACAACATGCGAGCCGACATTGTCTCTGGGGTTCACCGCTGGCGTCCGTTGGTCACAGCACCAGCTCTGCAGATTCGACGGCACGACTCCAGCCCAGGACTCCGGAAACGGCGACGCAGAAGTCGGCACGAGCAAGCTTCGCTCGCGCTGACGCGCCCTGCCGGCGAGGGCCGCTGTAGCCGTTGGTGACTGCTGGCTCTTTTCCCAGCCGCCGAGGGTAACGAGCCGGACACAGGCGGCCGCCGAAATCGCTGCGCCGAACTGGCCACAGGCATCTGCATCGCCTAGGGTAGCTCGTTCGTAGGCCGGGGCAGCAGCGCAGACGATGTGCAGGTGACAGCAAACCAGGGGTGACTCCGCTCACGCTGCGTACACTCAACGCACTCGACAAACACTAAAGTAGTGCGAGAGGAATTCGGCACACGCATCGCCCACGTGGTACGATGTTCAATTTGGCTAGCAAAATTTCGGGCGGCTATTCAGATGCCAAGTTCACGTGAACAAAGCTCGCTTTCTTCAGTCGAACGAGTAATTTCAATTCATGCGAGGCGAACAAATGAGGGAAGCAATGTGCGACACCTCAACACCACGGTCCACCAAGTTGTGTCCCTCAACGTGCGACAGGCGGCTTTGTAAAGCCTTAGGCCTAATGCGTCGCTACTTTGACAACAACTGACATCCAAAAAAAAAAACATCACCCAAAATGGGCACTAGAGGCAGCCGCGAGGAGACGTTAGCTCTGTGAGGTGGTCCTACCCCGCTCGGTGCACACAGCATCCGAGTTGACGGCGCCCACCGTCCCAGACGGTGTCGGAGCGCCTGGTGCCAGGCCGCAATATCAGTCAGCCCATAGCGGCACCCGTGGCCCGCGGCCACCCGGCTCCCTGAGCCGCGACTTCCGAAGTCAAAGATATAGAAGAAGCTATTTACATATGAAATTCGGACCACCCACGAGGCTTCCGTACTCACTCGCTTCAGGCTTGCCAATGCTCCGCGAGCGCTAGGCCTCGCTCTCCCAGGATGCAGACCACGTGACTCTTGTACCGACGAGTGTACTTCAAAACACTCGTGAAAAGGATTAGCATGTTGAAAAGTCGAATTACAACCAATAGCCGAAGTACAACCAATAGAACATTCACACGGGCGCGCGACAAATCAAGAAAGTCTGACTCACCGCGACCCGATAGCGAGCGAATACGTTCGCCCCATGCTATGACACTATCGCCTAGTCGTTCACATGTACAGTCACGCGAACGGTGGCGCGCTCGAACGATCCGTGCCTCGCGCGACGGTCGCGCGAAGTGGGCCGGCGCACGCGCGAAGCGTTCGTGCGTGTTGGTCGTTGATCCCAAGCCAAAGAGAGAACGCCTTCGACCTTTTTCTCCCAAGTCACCTCGCCGTTCGGTGGCGTTAGCATCGCGACACTCGCGCCATCTCTCGCAACACGCCGCAACCACCGCCAGCACTTAGCCACGCGGTGAAGCCGGACCACAGGAGACGCGTGAGAGTCGCGCATCCCTACATCGTGTATTGAAGAACAAGTTGTCAAATTCAGGCGTGAGTCTCCGAAAAACTAGCCACATAGGGTCCATTTGACTTGCATTTGCTTCCTGCAAAACAATCTATCCAAAGCAAAGCCCTACCGAAGTGGCCTCTTGATACGTTGATTGCTGGTTCATTGATGGAAACTGAAACGGATAATGGTAATGACAACAAAGACAATGACAGCACCATGGCATCATTATTAATGTGTTGGTATTATGAGTGTCAAAGTGCAAAACTGTATATGTTCCGTTTTAGCTGCACCAAATTTTTTTAAAGTTGCCTGTGGCGGATAGCACAATTATAATCCCTGCTCTAAACTACTCGATGAGGCGGCCATTACTTCCACGAGTAATCGAAACACCTAATTGAATAATTAGCACAATTATGCTAATGAACTTTTAAATAATTATCTTACGGCACATATTTCAATCTACAAATTATAGCCGCTGAGCTCGCAAGGCGTATCCACTTGGAACGAATTCTCAGGACTGAACCAGTTTCGAGATATTAATTTTCAAAGTGTCCGACGAAATGCATGGGCATTCCAGTTAACTTTTAGAGGAAAACGCTGTTTTATGCATTGAAGCACAAAGTTAACTGGAACACCCATGCATTTCGTGCATGGGCGTTCTCACAGTCGTCTGCTCCAGACCACCGTCAGTTGCACTTCACTCCTCAAAAAGGCAGGATGTGTGTGGAGTGAGCTATCAAACCACACTTTGCAATGTGGCGAGTGTGGTTTAAAGCATGGATCCAGAACCTCATAAAGGTGCGACATAATGCTAACACATTTCTATCGCATTCACTGCTAAATCACCACGGAATTTTTTATGACAATGGCACAATGATACACGCAAAATTGCTGCGCGACTGGCCGCTCGAGGCACTTTGTGTGCATTTGCGGGCTTCTTTCACACTCGGAAAAACACTTTTACGTAGCACGTATTGAGCAACAGAAAGCTGTATTGGGAGTTTTTCATGTTGCTCTACAATTTTCTCATTGACACTTTTCATCTAATTATAATATTTGAGAAGTTGGTAAAGTAATTAAGTCTAATTATGTAATTAAGCCGTATGCAAAAAATAAACTGAGTATCTCCAGGCGACGGCAAACAATATTACCTTAGTTCTGTCCAGCTACATGGTATTTGTATATTTTAAAATTTTGGTGCATGATTGTTGGGACACCCTGTATATTATCACGTAGTAGTGACGGGGAAGAAAACAGTCTCAACACTGTGAATGACAAAACTGACTTTTTATTGGGCGAACCTGTGCCCACAAAAGCAAGTTGCACTCGAAGCAGAACGATAGCGGCAAACACAGTCGGCGATCGGCGAAATCAGATTGGCGGCGAAGCGCGTCAGCTTTTATACTTGAGTCATCGAAGGTTCCAGATTAATCCCTCGTGCCCGTGTGTCTTCCAGAAAGTACTAGACAATTCGCGTCGCTCATACAACCAGATTACATAAGTGTCGGTGACAACAGAAAACGGATAGAAGCCACCTTCCTGTCACTTTGTCTATGTCTTCTTCTCGATTTTTTCTACTTCCAAGTTTGCTGGCATTCTCCAAGGATAGAAGCATTGATAACGTTAGAGAAACTTCGGATACATGCAGGCACCTCCTGTGCCTAGCGATAATGTTTAACATTTATTAGCCGGTAATAAGCAGTCACCGGTGAAAGATAAACATGTATACGTGTTAATATCTTGATGGCCAGGATAACATTTGTTCCATGTCATGTAGTTAATTTTGTCATCTTTATTATGTACTGTTAACGCCCACGTTGTTGCTCACCAATCAGGAGCTGGAGGAGAGGTCCTCTTCAGAGCCAGCCGTCAATGAAGTCCTCAGCATACTGGTGAGTTGCATTGCTCAATCATATCAGCGCAGATTACACTGCTGAACATGCTTTCTTGAGGCAGGTTAACATTCCTGAAGCAAGGAGGTCGCTAATTGTTGCGAGATAAACAGCATGTAGTCTTATAGTCTCATGGTTACATTTCACATATTGCAATCTGATCGGTGCATTCTGATGGTTTCGTGATTTGTTGTCCAGAGCACCAGGGCCTGTGTTCTGAACTTCTGATTTCAATCACTGTGGAGCATTTCCCTGAGAAGTGCACTTAGTGAAAGCAGTGTAAGTGGACGAGCCTTGGTGAAGTCATTGTAGTGGAAAAAAAAGGAAAAAAAAAAAAAAGAAAATGCACACCAAATAAAAAAGGACAGGAGACCACGGGTGCTAGCTACACTGAAGTGCCCATGGTGTCTGGTCCTCTTTGTGTGTGTTTTGCTTGCATTACAATGGATCCACCAAGTATCCACCAACTTGCCCAAGAACAAGTTATTTTGGATAAGCCTGTTCATTTGTTGGGCACTGACTGTTCTTCTAATGTGAGGATGCGTACAAGCTAACCAGGAAACAAGCTTGTGTCAAGAAATAAGTAGTAATTTCAACTTTTCCTTTTCTGCTGTAGTGCTGTTGTGTGTGATGTGGCAGCACTTTGAAAAAAAAAACAAGACCAAAGGTCCTTTCAGTCACCAAAAACAAACAAGCTTCAGTTGCCTAAACTGTGACTGAAAGGATCGCAAGTTCAGGTCACTCTTGCGCACAGTGCAGCTGTTGCTCTTCAATCACGGATTTAGGTGCAAGTTGATAAACGTGTGCTAACAAGGTAAGGATGCTGTGTGCCTTAACGAAGGCTCTGCGCTTGCTCCAACGCAGTACATTGTGGCGCCATCTAGCATGCACTTGACGAATGAAGGCTGTTGCCTCCGAGATTTCGATGCCAACTTTTCTGTCTTTTCTTTTTTGTTCTGCGTCTTCTTTGCATGAATAGGCATATGACGCACAAGAGGTTTCAGACAAAGAGGTTTCAGACAAGATGACACTATTCAGTACAAGCACCAAGTATAACTTGCTATTGCAAGAACCTGCAAAAATGCTACCTGTAACATTTCATTCAAGATAGCTTCGCTCATTTGCGTAATTCTACATCTGTGTGAAAGACGTCTTGCAAGCGACGGGACATTGGATATCAAGCTCATGGTAACAGTCACAAAGTAGCCGTGGGTCCACCTGTAACAAGAACTGGCTTTTATTCCGCATTGGTGGCCATGCCTCGTTAGCATTTAGTGGTAGATTTCACAGCCGTATGCCTTGGCAAATCTGTCTACACCCTCAACAGATTGCGTCTTGTGTTCTCACAACTCCGAGCAGTTATTGCGACCATTCTGTGTCATAAACATTTAAATGTAATAGTGTTTAACCTGTCTAGCGAAAGGGATACATGTCAAATCAAAGCAAGCACTTGCCAAAAAGAGAAAAATAAACCGACAAGAACACAAGAAATAGGGAACCTGTGTGAACTTTGAAATTGAAGTGGCAAGTTTGTCCCTGTGAATACAGGAGCCCAGGCACAAGTGGAGTTGAGCAGGTCATGTAATGCATACATGACAAACGGAAGAGAAATGTAGTCAGAGACAAAACGGAAAATTCAGTGGTATGATGAGGTTAGGGAGTTTGCTGGCATAGGATGAATTTGCATGACACAAGGAAGGGTTCGTTGAAGATCGCTGGGCGAGGGCCTTTATACTGCAGTAGACGTGAAACAGTCTGATGATGATAAACACAGCACTCATATTTGCCTCGAAACATCTACTTTTGGTATGTTCTCTTTTTGTTAATGATATCTTCGACTGGTCGCCAGCATCCTCCGATACGGAGTCGGGTGGGTCCGCCGTTCCTCGAACTCACAGGCATGCAAGCCGAATTTGTGACATGCTCTTGTAGGAGGAAATGGCAGACATGAGACCACGCGACTACCGCATACATCTGATTTCGCCTATCCAAAGCTCCCAGCACCACCAGGAAAAACGGTGAATGCGCTGGCGGGACAAGCGTTTGTCGAGATGTCAGCATGCAGTGCCCTACATTATGGTCATCGTTACAGGGAACCATTGCCAACCGCGGCGACGCTGTGTTGTGATCAGGGCTGGGCAAAGATACTTTGCAATTGTATCATGATATGATACAAGATACTCGGGCAACAAGTATTTGAGATACAGATACAAATAGCACTGCAATTACTGTATCCAATATGGTACTTTACATTTGTATCTTAAGATACTTCGATACATTCACAAATTTCTTATAGATCTATATAATGTAGCAGCAATCGCGTATGCACAAAAATGTTTGCTTGGAAATTTCTTAACTCCCCCAACCATGTTTCACGTGAATGAAATCTGTGATACTATCTAAAAATTTTTGTCTTTCTTGCTCAAAGTATAATATTTTCATTTCGAAACAATTTATATTGGGGTTGCTTTAGCTGCTTAACATGAAATCTCTTTATAGAAACTTCGACAACGACACTATGCGGCATCAGAATTTGCGCGAAAGACGCCTCACGCATTGGCGTACACAGCACAGTACGGCGGCTATGAGCAAGTGTCATGTCACCAATGCAACTAAAAACAAAAATCAGAAAAACAAAAGGTCGGCTGCCTGCAGACGTTCGCGCACTTGTTTTTGTTGAGGTGGTGTGAACGCCACCATGTGACTCTGCTCCACCAACAGGGACGTGCAGACCTCATCGCCTGCCCCCGCTGGAGGGCTCTGGCGGAAAGATAAAATAATATCGCTGCCTTTAGTTTTATTCAGGTGGCTTAGTGGCAGCAGTATCAGCTTGAGAAGCGGAGTTCAGCCAACGTATATAGTTTTGCACGGTGATGTTATGATAGCAGCATCTTGTATTTTAAGATACACGATACATTCTTTCATGTATCGGAAATACTGATGCACATCTTGCCAGACGTATCATAATGCAGATACAAGATACTCAAAGAGTATCTAAGATACGGTCGAATCCGGATATATAGAACCCACATAAAATCAATTATTGTGTATATCGAACAGCTGTAAAATCCCTTTGAAAATCCCATGCAAATGTATAGGGCTGGTGCACGCGTATGTAGAACGCCCGTTCACCAGCACATTTGATATATCGAATGCGGCGCCACACCGACAACTTCAAAGTGCACCTCTTTGTGCACCGCATTCTCTTCTGGCACCTGGAGGTGGAGAAGAGAATGTGCAGCCAGTTAAGCCGTGTGGGTTGTGTGTGCAGTCAGTTGAGCCCCGTCGAGCTGTTCGGCTAGCCTGCGTGCTACCTCGAGCGTCAACATTGCTTTTTTCCGATTTTGGGGGCTTCGTCATGTGGGTTAAGTGCCTATTCGTGAGTTCATTTTCCACAAGCGATGGCTGCTGCAAGAGTAAAGAAAAGAATCAACTTGGACTTTGCAAGGAAGTTAAAAGTGATCCAGCAGTTCTTTTACAAGTAAATAAAGTGTGCTGGCATTTTTTTTTAATTTACGAGTTGCATGCAGTAGTAACTTAGCGGCCCTCGGACTCACCAATCGGTAAGTCACCGTTTGTCCCGGGGCCTATTATTTCATATATCGAATTACCTATATATAGAACTTTTTTGTGTTCGCCTTCAGATTCAATATATCCAGGCTCGACTAGTATCTAAGATACATGCATCTTCACTACTGACCAGCACTGGTTGTGATGACGTGCAGGGAATGCTCTCAATCTTGATTGCTTCAATGACATGGCTCAGCGCCCAAGAGCGCTTGACAAGGGAGGAAAGCGATTGAAAACAACCAGCCGAACACAAGGCGCACACTTTCTTTTAACCAGTTGAAGACAACACTGCTCGCGAGAGCAGTCTCGAGTGTTTCGAAACGACCAGTCGAAGATGCCATGAGTGTTCAACCCTTTCAGTGTCACTGACGTACTGGTACATGTCTGCGTTTCTGTCCCACCATGCCACTGACGTACCCGTACGTTCTCCGCTTTCTCCACTCGGATGTGCACAGTAGCACAAAGTTGGAGAAATCCAACGTAGTTCTGCCATCTGTCGTATATTTATAGAAGTATATTTTCAGTTTGTGTTAGCACCCTGTGGAACATGGCCCTTCATGGGCGAGGTTGTGCTTTATGGAGTGCGTGCATCTACAGATTATGGCGATTCTCCATTCAAATATTCACGCCGTAATGCAAAGGCCACCACTCTTGCATGTTTCTGCCATCTGTCGTACGTTTATAGGAGGCAGTTTTTTTCCATCTCGCGTTGTCTTCACTACAGCATGCCTCCTTTCCAGCAGTGAGCGTGCTCCTTTCTTCATTGTGCTTTCTCCAGGATGACGCTGCCCTTTGTTGTATCTTTTTCGTCTTGCTCTCTGTTTCATCTGTTAATCTCTCTGCTTCGTTTGGTCGAGTTCGAATAAACGAAAGCGCTCCTTTCTTGAGCATGGCCGAGTGATCGCTTTGAGATGGCTGCTTGTGTGGGACCGTCAACTGTTGATTGAACCGACGGCTCTTCTGACTACGAATACGAGCCAAATTTGGACTCAGAAAATGACAGCTTGTCGTCTGAGGAAGACGCAACTTCAACAGCGTCGAATTTTGATCCTGACACAGTGGCACCATCGTGGAAGTGTGCGCGCCAAAGCAAAAACTAGATAGGCGATAGCCGACAAATAGGAATGTGGGGTCCATACCTAGAGTGCCTTTGTCATTATCAGTATTATTTTTATCCCTTCTGCGTAACCAAGCATAAATTGTGTTCATTTTGCAATATTCGAGAAAAAAATGGCACTGGTTATACGTCACCTCCAAGAAGAACCTGACACTGAAGGGGTTCATTTGTCAAACCTTGAAATAGTGTTTGAGGTGACAGGTTTCATAGCTTTGAAATGCCTGCACTAGACTCTTAAATGTTGCTTGGTAAAGTTTGTGTAGGCATTCTCTTTCCAAACAGATTAGATGCTGTCACCTTTTTCTGGTGAAAGATTGACAGTTAAAAGACGGTGCTTGTATATCACATTTTTCACATGTCTGTCCTAGTGTCCCTGTGCTCCAATTTTCTGTAATGTCATACCAACAAACCATAATAGCCACAGTACAGCAGTCGCCCTTTAAGGCACGCTGCGTCTGTTAAGCCATATATTCCCTGATAACTTATAAGCTGCACAGTCCAGGCATGTTTACTTGATTTTCTGTACATAGCAGTGCCTGTACATTAATAGAAGGAAGAAAGCGGTGTGGATCAGAGAGCAAACGGGAGTAGCTGATATTCGAGTTGACATTAGGCAGAAAAAAGGAGCAAGGCAGGCCATGTAATACGTAGGGCAGATAACTGGGGGTTCATTAATGTTACAGAATGGATGCCAAGGGAAGGGAAGTGCGGTCAAGGACGGCAGAAAATGATGTGGGGATTGAAATTAGGAAATTTGCAGGCATAACTTGGAATCAGCTAGCACAAGACAGGGTAGTTGGAGATCACTGGGAGAGGCCTTCGTTCTGCAGGAGAAAAAAAAAGTAGGCTGCTGCTGCTGTTGATGATGATGATGACATAGCAATGCACCCCTATTAAAACAAAGTTTGTATGAGACAAGCAGACTTTCAATGCCCCTTCACAATAACCTGAATGAGAGTTGCTCGTAATTGCCAATTCATCGGGATTTATATTGATACGAATATTTAGCATGAGCTTCCCAGGTATCACGATTCATCGCAAAGAAGGATGATCAAGGAAATCTTTAAGTGTCGTATCATTAACGTCAAAAAGGTATTCCTAACGTATGAATGGACCTTTTCAGAAACGTACAGCCCCGCACTCTCCCGTGGAAGCCTGTTTTGGCGAGAGGGTGCGTCAGTGCACGTTTTCACAGCTTGCATCTTCGTGACTTCTTGGTGTTGGGCTTTCATTGCTTTTGTTTTAATTCAGTAATATGCTGCGCAATATGCAGTATGGCAGCTGCATGCCACTGTTGTATTCGGCAGTGAGGTGTGGATGCAAAATAACAATACTAGTGCACAGGCTATAGGGCTGTGAATGACGCTCTAGCACCAAGGATACCTGTTAGCAGGCTGCCTACTGCAGTTGCCAACTGGAGGCTGTGGTGAGGGCATTGCAACTAAGATGAATACAGAGCTACAACAGCCCAACAAAGCTTTACGAAAACAGAGAGACACCTTGAGAAAAATCAGCCTGGTAAAGTCTTGTGGCTGCGAAAACCTTGCATAAGAATAAAACGTCAGATCGCCGAGATCTGCGGCAAACTTGTAGTATGCTGCGGCAGCGCACACTGGCATGGACTAATTGGAAAAGATTGTACCATTCCAGCTTTTATCGCCAGGCGCACGGGACCTGCACACCCTCTGTCTGAGCACCCAGTGGCCGCCTACCAATGAGGAGTGCTTGAAACCCTAGGGGAAGGTCCAGTAAATTTTATTGCACGAAGATAACCTTGAAACTTTCCGAGATAAACTTAAGCATGAGACTAAGTGGTGTGGAAGATCTGTACTTGAGTTGAGAATACCTGCCACGCAGGGTGACATTAAGGGTCGGAAGAACTCTCGAGGGGTGCGTCAGTGTGACTCGCTGGACTCCCTGGCTAGCAGCTCTTCCAGCAGCCGGGAAGAGCAGAGCGAGCTGGAGCGCCTCTTCCAGTCCAAGAATCTCCGTCACAGAGCCGAGGGTGAGTGCCACAACCCTTCCTACTCTTCTGTTTCCTGGATAGCTTAGGATAATAGGGAACGCATAAAAGCGCTATTTCTAAAGGATCATTCATAATGTTCGTATTAGAAATCCCCTCGCCTCTCGATGTAAAATGATCCATCAGAGCCCTTTTCATGAATAATGTGGTCCTTTACCTGAGCAATTAAACAGTCCTTCTTTACTATTTTATATTTCATGCCATTTGAACAATGTTTATAAGATTGGCATTCCGACGTGCGAAACCAATTAATTCCTGCAATTTTACATACCCACACATTGAAATTGCCTTTCCAAACCGATAGTAACAATCCAAGATCAGAACGAATTTCTGGTCACATTAGTTAATATTTTGTAAAACTGTGTTGCACAAGTACAGTTTTGTTCACTGTATTCACTCCTGACAAATATTGTATGATAAGGGACAGCATTATGCTTTCTTCTTAACATTTTTTTGCACACCGTAACTCCCCTCTGTAACGAGTTCGCCCTGGGAGTGTGACAAACACATAAAGCTGTGGCGTTCTGTGGGAAGACGAAATGAAACTAGGCACGGAAGGCTAACCTAGACATTGAACTTGCAATGCACTCTGTCTGTATTCACTATTCTTCCCTGTTCAAGGAAACCAGGGCTGGTGTAATCTGTTCCATTCACTCGGTTCTTTCCCTCCTTGTCACCCACCACTCATGGCCGGCCGACCCTGGTGATAATGTGGGCTGAGTACTGCCCTGACCACTGGGAAAGCGTCAAGAGGAATAGCATTCGAATAGGAATTGCTGCATTATTTTAACCCTGGTCAATTAACCATGCATCAATGGACAAGAATTGTACTCTAGAAGGTAGAAGGTGTACTCTATATTTATCCAGCGTGAGTGCCAGATGCACATACACTGGCTGTCCATTGAGTTCAGAAAGTATCTAGTCCAACACGTGCTACTGCACCAGTTGGTTTATGATTTACGCTCAATAACAGGTCAAAAGGGACTTTCATGTGTCCATCAACCAAGATTAAATATTTGTGTTAGCGGCTGACCTGTCCTTCTTGTCCATGTAGTTTTTGGCGCTATTCTTACCTTCAGAAAGCCCAACGTATCAATTTTCATATGCCGTGTTTCGTACCTCGAAAATCTGATTTTATGCCCAGGAAATTAATGCAAAGTCTATTGTAGCATTTTTGCTATGCTGGAGTGAGTTTTCAGATGTGGATAGTTCAGAAACCTTATTACTAAACTGTTAATGACTATACTAATTTATTTTTTCATCAAATGGTTTTTTTTTGTATTCTATTATCTCTATTATACTTTATTATCCATGGCTAGAAATGAAGCAAAAGACATTGTTTAATTAGTTGTTAAATTCTTCCTTGATGTGAAATGGTGTTAGGTCGTTGTTGAGTTTAGCCAAATGTCTTTAAGTCATTAGAGCACATGAGGTGTTTCTGATGGTTTCGTAATTTTTTACTGCTAAAAATAGTGGCACATTGTTGAAGGTTGTGGCCTAACTTCAAATGAGTTCCACTTGTAGTGACATTTGCACTATGTTATGGTACTGTCAAATGCACTGCCCACCATGCGTTCATGTGGCTCCTACCCATCATTGTTTCATTGTTCTTTCAGCTGACTCTGAGAGCTTGCGTTCAGTCAAGAGCCTGGACGTGGATGCTCCGGACAACAGCTGACCGACATGACTTCTTCCTCGACAACATTTGGTGGCACACCACTAGGACCACATGCCCACGGCATGCCTCCTGCAGTATTCTGTGCAATATTAGTCTTGCTGTTCTGGTCTTTTTATTTTGAGGGAACAATGCTTTTACCTTCCAGAAAAGCAAGACTTTGACAAGCATATACTCAGTTATGCTGCCATTTCTATTTATCTTTTAACCCGCGGCACAGAAATAACCATTGTTATTGTCACAGACCAAGTTCAGTTGCTGCGGCTTGCAACTACAGTGATATGGACAATGCATTGCTATGCCTCCTGCCAGCAGCCGTGAACTAACTCTAGGGGAGAAAAAAACAACAACAGTTAAATGCTATTTTTAACACCAGTACATTCTCAAGGTGGCATTTCGGTAGCCTCCATAGCATGATCATCGCACGTGGGAAAGACACTTGCTGTACGTGCATGTATGCGGCACTCGGAGACTCATTGCGGCACGTGCATTCGTTTGGGTGCAGCACCTCGCTGGTATGTCAACAGTGATCGCCATTGTCATTGTTGTCCTCCAATATGCTCATCAGATGTCATCACCAATGTGCACGGTAGTATGCATGCTGTCTTACTGTTATCTTGATGTTGAGAGCATTCACAAAAAGAGTGCTCGAGGAAGGGGACTTACCCCACCCCTGTTCTCAAGTGTTCCTTCACTTTATGCACCACCTTGACGCAAGACAGCACACCACACTTCAAAGTGAAGCGCCCACTGTGCATCACTAATGCCTCTTAGTGGCGAGTGAGTTGTAATTTTTCATTATTAGACACCTTCGGCAATTGCAATATTTACTCGATTCTATTGTACCCTCGACTGTGATGCATGCTAGCTTTTCACAGCCTGATTTGAGAAAGTGCGTCGCCCTCAAATGTGATATACCCCAATTTTCGCACTGCAAGAAGTGATAAGTGCAATGCCCTTGACTGTGCGCTAGCTGCATTTGCATTGTAAGAGAGAGAGTAATGTTATTTGAAAAAAAAAATTATTGCATCCGAGCCACAGTGGACCAGGCATCATTTATTTATTTATTTATTTAAAATACTCTCAATGCCTGATGGCGTTACAGAGAGGTTACACATTATACAATGTCGGATACATCAGTCTGAAAAGATGAATGATCCGCATTGCTGGCGACCGAGGCGGGGAGGTGGTTCCATTCGGATGCTGTCTTGGGCAGGAATGAATTGAAGAATAGGTTTGTACGGCAACTTGGTACTTGTATCTTGATGTTGCAGTCAATTCGCGGTGAAATGTAAGGGGGGGGGTGATATAAAAAGGTCATTTTTTTAATTCTAAGTTAGTATAGCAAAATTTTATCAAAGAGTGATAACTGGGCGAGTTTCCTTCTTGATGATAGGTCTGGTAGATGAAGGCTAGTTTTGATGACGGATATACTGGCACTGCGGGAATAATTGCATACATTCAAACATGCAGATCGGTTCCGAATGGCTTCAAGTAAGTATGTTAGCTGTGCTGTAGAGGGATCCCAAATTGATGAAGCATACTCTAGTTTGGATCTTACTAGTGTTTTATGTAATGTAAGTTTGAGGGAAGAGGGCGTGCGTGAAAAATTGCGTCGTAAGAAACCTAGTAGTGTTCAATTGGCAGAATTAGTCACGTATTCAATGTGAGTTTGCCATGACAGATTGTTAGTAATGTGAACACCTTAATATTTATAGGATGTGACAGAGGACAGAATAGAGTTGTTAATTTTGTATGAGGATGGAGAAACACCACTACAGTGAGAAAATTTCATCATTTTACATTTGCTGACGTTTAGATTCATTAACCATTGGTTACACCACGAAGAAATGGTGCTAAGGTCAGATTGAAGTAAGAAAGAATCATCTGGGTTAGTTATTTCATGATAAATAATGCGGTCATCAGCATAAAGGTGGACATTACATGTTAATTTGTCCAGAAGATTGTTAATGTAAATAAGAAACAAAAGAGGCCCAAGGACTGAGCCTTGTGGCACACCAGACGTTACGAAACAAGTTGCTGAAACTGTTGATGAAACGGATTGACGAAATCCAAGTAAGGTAATAAGGGTCACTGTTAAGTCTGCTTAATTTCAGGAGGAGACGATGGCATACTGTGTTAAAGGCTTTTTCGAAATTTAAAAAGATACAGTCAATGCAAGAACCTCAGTTTAGAGTTGAGAACAAGCCATTAGTAAAAGTAACTAGTTGTGTATCACATGAAAAGCGTTTTGGGAAACCATGCTGATATTTACTAAAAGAAGTTGGTAAATTCAAGGAAAAGCACGAGATTAGAGAAAATTATGTGTTCCAGAAGTTTCCTGGGAATGCTGGTTAACGAAATGGGTCTGTAGTTGATAGCGCATGAAGGGTTACCTTGTTTTGGAATAGGCACCACCTTCCCCGCCTTCCGGTCATTGGGCAGCACACCACATTCCAAAGGCTGCTTGAAAAGTTTAGATAAAATAATAGATTAGTGGGTTACAGTGCAGTTCAAGAAGTTATTTCATCAGGGCCGGGTGCAGATATCTTTAGATTCTCTACGAGTTTTGTTATTCTAACCCAGTCAATGATTATGGGATCCATCGTGGGAAACAAGGGGTTATTAAATACGGGTGGTGAAAAAGACTGATCATTAGAAAACGAACGTTTAAATACGTTATGCAGAGCAACACAGCACATATCAGATGGTATGACGTTCACCATCTCGTCAAACAGTCGGATATCTTGTTTCAGTTCACCGTTAACCACTTCCCAAAATTTACGCGGCTTATTTCGAAGCAGCGGAGGAAGAGTGCTTGAAAAGAATAGCTTGGCTGGCACTCATCACTGGTGTCGGAGGCCTTCTTATCACCAGCATCAGTGCAGCCCAGGGCATACCATATTCTATACTGACAATGGCATTTGAGATTGTACCACATTTCTTAAATGCTGTGCAGGCCTCCATTACAGCCTAACAATCTTACAGAGGGGGCTCTAAGCTACCGCTGGTTCCATCGCTGCAGCGATGTGTAGAGCGGATTGGATGACGAAAATTGTTAATGCCAGTGAACGATAGGTTGTTGCTATTCCAGTTTTAGTTTTGTATTCAAATCTAACATGTATGTCAGTTTTTAGTACATCATCTATCTGAAAAAAAGTGCATGTTAGAATTGGTTAAATATGGTGATCAAAGGCAGAGAGTTTTATCCTAGGAATATTACAGGGAAATCTGGTGCTAATGTGGTAGTAGCACTGCCAGAGAGTGGCACCCGATAATGATAAAAATGATAAAATAGGCAATGTGAGGATTGTTATGGTCTTGGGCATTCTGTCTTCAGACGACTTTCTTGAAGCTTTCTTGTCACTGGAAATTCTTTGTACAGCACCCATTCATCTCATTTAATCCCTAATTTCTATCATTCACACGTTTCCAATGCATTATGAACGATAAAGATTGTTTAGAATATAAAAAGTGTAATTGCCCATGGGTCATGTTGCTGCCAAGATTAAATGAAATTAAATTATGGGGTTTTACGTGCCAAAACCACAACCTGATTATGAGGCATGCCGTAGTGGGGGACTCCGGAAATTTCGACCACCTGGGGTTCTTTAACGTGCACCTAAATCTAAGTACACGGGTGTTTTCGCATTTCGCCCCCATCGAAATGCGGCTGCCGTGGCCGGGATTCGATCCCGCGACCTCGTGCTTAGCAGCCCAACACCATAGCCACTGAGCAACCATGGCGGAAAAGAATATCACTTAATTTTGGAGACATGCATGTTCTGGGTAGTTCAGATTTATTTATGCACGATGAATTGGGGGACAAAATGAATGCCTAGTTGTGAATGTACAACGCTTAACTGCTGTGAAGAAATGCTGTGAGGCTAACAATCAATTGGTCGAACCATTCAAATTTTTTTAATGTCACCCATGGCTCCAGCAGTTGTTTAACACCTGCAGCACTGTATTTACCTCCGTTAATGCGATGTGAAACTCTATGCCAAAGCAGTAGAAGGGTGTTTTCCAAGCACCTCCTTGCTGCTGGAATTGCCAAGGAATGTTACGAAAGCTGAAACATACCATGGGCAGCACTGCCTTCTTTTAAGGGAGAATGTGGCTGGGCATTAAGTGCAGGAACATTGAAGAATGTAGCGCTTGAGCTACCACAGCCATGTGGCATAAAAACACTTGAGGCTAGGTTTTGTTGAGAAAGGGGCATCAGTTGGGAGCTACGCTGTGTTGCAGAAAATTCGGTGTCGGCGTTGGCGCTAGCATTGGCGTCCAGTGAGCGAAAATTGTCGTATATGTTTAGATATATGTATATGCCACGCCTTGCTATAGACATGCAGTATGTGCGGGTTATATTGCCACACCATTCTATCGCTAAAGTTGCTCATACCTTGTCTTGCATTCTTGACAAAGTTATTCCTCGTAATTTTGAGAATGACAGCCCACAAACAAATGCCATGAAACAAAACGCCGACAGCGCATACCTCTTATGTTAAATGGGAGGCGTGAGAAGCAGTCAGGGATCTTTGAATGCTGTCGCGTTCCACTCTTAAACGCGAAGCTTAAACGTCCTCCAAATTTTTGTCAGTACATCTGCTCTATGACACTTCACCGTGGAATAATAAGCAGTAGTCAAACGAGGGCTGTCGCTGGAGCCAACGTTTTGTGAAGGCTTGGCTTGTCTCTGTCAGGGCTTGGCTTGTCTTCGAAAAGCCTGCTTGTTGAAGCGTCCGCTCTAACGACTGCCCTTGTTTGACCACTGTTCACTTCAAGTCTACATCTTGCTGTGATCCGCTGTCTTGCTTTGCTTTCATTGTTGAATGTTGGCCATAGCCTTGTCTGACATTGCTCACTTGACCTTGCACATTGTGTTCTACAATTGTACACAGTTTTTTGTATCTCATCACTCGCAACCACTTTTCCTGGATGCTCACCTTGTGTTCATGGGTCTACCCACTTACACCTGTGTGCCTTATAAGCAACTGAGTTATACTCACAGATTCCCAATATTGCCATCACATGCCTTTCTCTATTATTTTTTTTTCTATTCCCACATAACTCCTTAAACGAACACATTATTTTCCAGCTTCTACTAGTATTTTAATCTCCTGATTGATTCAGTTTCCCACTCTTCACCTGGTTAGCTCAGCTGTCGGGGCAGTGACTTGTAGTCTAGTGGTGGCCTTCGGTTTTAGTGCTGATATGGAGACCAACTGTAAATTTCAGGTGAGAAGTTTGTTTTTGATTGAGCAGCCTGGCCACTTGCCTAGCGTTCTTATTACAATGTTGGTGGATGGCAAAAACTGTTTCCACCAATGTAGTGTGTCCATGCTAGAAGTGCACAGTGCGTTATGGTAGACAACATCACAGAATCGGGCTTTCGCTCACTTTTTGTTCTTTTGTGTTCGTATTTTCTACACCTAACATTTCAAATCATTCATTTGTAATGGGGCCAGTGGTGGGACTTGGGGATAGAAATATAATCGTCACCGTATGAAGAACCTCTCTGTTTGTGTCTGAGCTTCCTTCAGAATACTACTATTGCTCAGTGTTTAGTAGGACGTACATAATTGACTTCACTGCCCACTCACAACCACATGTTCAAAAGAGGTCTTTGTTGTTTGAACGAAGGTGGCTTGACAGTCTGTTATTTTAACGGCATGTGCTGACTATTTTTAATTTTATTTTTTGAATGAGAAGAGTTTGCCAAGGCAAAGAGATGTAAATATGAGGTTTTTGTCTTCTCTGCACAAACATTGCCACACACACACAAAAGAAGTGCTTTATTCTAGAAACACTGGCTGTCAAAATTTCAGCCTTCTAGACTTAAGTTGTAATCTGTGAGAAATTAAGAGCACTCGTATTACGCATGCAAAAATATCTAGGTAGGGCAAATGTGTGTGTAGTGACTGCTTTGACATTGTGTACAGCACATTGTTTTAGAGTTTATACTTCAACGTGTATGACACAATTTGTAGGGATGTGCAGTTATCTATAATTTTAAATGCAAATCGAATACCTTTGTTTTGAAGCGGAGTACTATTCAGTTCAAGAACTTCATAGCAGGGGTGGGACTCTCCAAAGTCATTCTGGCGCAATTTCTGCAGCAGGTCAAAATCCGTTTTGGAGCCGAGAAAATAGCGTTTCGGAGCAGCTTGCAGCAGACTCAATTTTATTTTGGAGCAATTTGGAGCAGATAAAATTTTAATTTGAAGTAGTTTGGAGCAGGCCAATCTGAATTTTGGTGGAATAATGGAATACGGCAGCGCATTTCTAAACCACGATGAAACACAAAATAAACTAGCAGGAAGCTCATAGTGGAAGCGCACTTCGCACCTATAGAGTATTAGAATATGGAAGAGTGGGTCGAGCGGTGGCTCGGTGCATGCTTTCCTGTAAAGCCGGAAACATCGGTTGCACAACGATCAAACTATATATTTCCGTGCCTACGCTCATGAAGATAGCGGAAAATGTTCTCAAAACTATGCGATCAAACTATATATTTCCGTGCCTACGCTCATGAAGATAGCGGAAAATGTTCTCAAATTATGAGGTCGAATCGACGCTGTAATGTAATTTCTGTGTCACCATATTTCACCGCAGACCAAGAGAGCCGCAACCAACCCTAGGCTGGTATAATGTGAAACTATTCCAATCTGTTTTTCTTGCAGTAGTAGTTATATCGACACTCCAGGCACATTTCTGGCGTCGCCATGATGTTCCATACTAAGTCCAGGAGCGATAACATGATCGCCGCGCGCTATATACTGCATGTGCGAGTGAAAGCGTGAAGATGAGCCGACGATGGCGGCACAATTTCACGCGCGAGAGAGAGTAAAGCGGGGATGAAGTGCACGGTCTCCCATCGTGCACAAGGCACCAGGGAGAGGGGTCGTTCTACTGCGGCGGTTGCTGCGTATGGCGCGGCCGCGCAGGCCCTATCTTTGCGTTGAAGCGAGGCAGCACAAAGGTGAATCCGCTCGCGGCTGTGGCCGCGCTTGCTCACTCCAGTGTTTTCCCAGTGAGTTTCTGCAGTGATTGAGTGAGATATGTACATGTTTGCTTGTGCATGTGTGACACCATGCTTGTTAATTTAGTGAGTGAACACATGTTTACAAGTTTATACAGCCAATAAAACTACGATTCTTGCTTCTTATAGCTGTGTACTAATTTGCTATCGCAATTGATGCTTCGCCTTTCGGGGGATACTGCGACGTTTTATTCCAAATCCGCCATTAGCCCTTGGTGATAGTTCAAAATGGCTCACGCCTCGCCCATATGGGCATAAAAACAGATTGGAATAGTTTTATGTTATACCGGCCTTGGGGACACAGACGCATGCCCGCTTCACCGGCTGCAGCGCGTGCCTCCGAAATATCTAGTTCGCTCGCAGTGCTCTCAGCCTACTTGTTCTTTTGCACCTCAGCTAGGGAGCACTGCGCCGCTGGGCCCACTAAACCGTATTCTAATACAATCTAAACACCACAGAGTTAGTATACTAACTCTAGAGGAAAAGATGGTCAAAAAAAGTGGGAACTGCATAGGCGCTGCCATGTTGCTACGACTCATTTTTGTAGCACTAAATATATTCGACATATTATGCAAAAGCAAGCACTTACACGTAGCACGTAGGCACGGACAACGTTTGAAGTTCATTCCGTACATTTTTCAGAAAGATCGGATGGCTATTTAGAAAATTTCTATGTAAAATTTACGGTGTCTAAAAGGTTGCGTTTGCAGGCGCCTTAACTAGATGGTGCCATCATACTGTTGGAGGCTCGGGAACGCGTTGATCGCGTGCCTCGTCTGAATCGCATTCGCCGTCTGCGCCTGCACTCCTGCATAGGGTAGCAACATGGTAGCTCCCTTGCGGTTCTCAATTTCAATACATGGGCGCTATGGGCAGCTTTTCCTCTAGAGTTCGTTATAGTAACTCTATGCTAAACACAGCCGCCCTAGCCATTCCGACAGCAGCGACAACAGCCGGCAGTGGCCGCGCGCGCCTGCTACTTGCCGGAAGCGCTGAGAAGTCCATGTGTTAAAAGCGCGAAAATTACGAGAAACTCTGCTGGAGGTGCCGTCACGTGGGGTGCGTAACGCGAATGGTTGTACTCTTTTTCGGAGAACGAATCCGCTTGCTGTTCACGGCCACTACCGAAGACGTTCTGGTGCAGCGTGGCGCAATTTGGGTCAATTTTTTGTGGTTGGCACAGTTTGGCGCAGGAATTTGCTTCTATATCAAGGCGCAGAAGTCCCACCCCTGTCATAGTCAACAGCTCCGAATGTTCAATTTTAGCCAGCCTGCCAGGTTACTATGCCTAATTGTAGGCTACCTGCCACAAAAAACAGTCCACTAGCCACTTCAGGTCGTGGTGTAAGCCAACCGGCGACTACGATGACCCTTCACTTCTGGTTCCCTAACAAGCTGCCTAGCTAAATTAAAAGAAATAAGTCAAGATCTTTTTGCCACTTTTCTGCTCCCATGTTTCTCCGTAGAAGTGGAAAAATATCTGGCATTCAGCGTTCGAAACCCAGATTTTTTAAACATTTGTGTTCAGCTTGTCACATTTCCTACCCAAATACCCCTACAAATAATGCTGTCTGCATTGATGTGATCACGTACAGTTTTTGTCCAGAAAAAATGAAACCACTGTGAGCGTCAGTGTTGCCAAATCATGGCTGCATTGTGTTGTGCCCACGAAACAGCTAGTGATGGGAAGCTCTGGAGGGTGAGCGTGAACATTCGCTTGTCTTTCCAAAGCTTTAAAGCAGCACGTACGCAATGGGAGTTCTACTAATTGTCTCACAATTGGTTGCGGTGATGTCCATAGTTGCTTCATTGCTTTTGACAAAGGCTGTACTTTGTTTTATACTTTGATGCGTATGAATAAAGCCAGTCAAGTAATGTGCAATATACTGCCTAGTTTTTGTTTCACGTTACATATTTGATGTTGCTCAAGAACAGCTTCCCAATGACTAATCTGTAAATGCAATATAAGGCAGCATGTTGCAACTACATATTTCTTTAAATGTTCTCTTCAGTGCAGATCTTGTGAAGAAAATAGTGTTGTCTTTTTTTTCACATAGCATTTTTTTCCATATTTAAGGAATGCGCACACATTACCTTTAATGGACACGCACTGCCAATATGAAATGGAACACTTCATCTGCATTGAAACAGCGATTCTTGAAACTGAGAAAGTCGGAACCTCACTCAGTACTATATGTTGGTATGTTGTTCACCTGTTAAAGAATCCAACTAACGGAACTTTTTCTCATCACGAGCATACACAAGGAAAATTACCAGCTTTGAAAATTGGGTGTTACCGTTCATATTGGCACACCGTGTACAGGCTGGAGTGGGTTCTTTTAAAATATCTTCATTTTCTTTGTGATTGGCATTTAAAGTGTGATGTGCAATAAGAAACATGAGTACACACAAAATCAGCGAGTCTTGTTAAATGGTTTTAGAATAGGGGTCCCAAAGAGCTTTGCGGGCGTTAGTGTTGGAGCATGCACAAGTGAAAAGCTTTAGAATAGGGCTTTGCGTTTTCAGATAGCGTCGTGCGCTTGCAGCGCCGCTATGGCACCAAAGAGAAGCTATTGTAAATATTAAAATAAAGTGTACAATTTTATAATACGAAGAGTAATTTTGACTCATATTTTTGCGTTTAGTTACAATTTAGAAGTTATTATATTAGCAGCAAGCAATTCGTTGTGCTTTGTTTTTAGTAAACAACTTTACGTGCTTTCACCAGCCAAGTCAATCCGTGTTAGGCGTATGAGCCATGAAATCGACAATCGAATTCGGAATCAGCAGCGTCTAATGAATCAATCTTCATTACACACGTTAGCTGAGAGAAAGTGATAACCACAGTCACTTTGCCTAGCTTACGAACCTCACGCGTTACCACGAATCGAGCCCAGTATGGTGCTAGGTTAGAGCCGTCGCTTCGATGACACAAAGCTTTTGGGGCAGCTTTTGGGGTTCCGGCTGAATCAGTGAAATAGCTTGCCCGACCCAAAACCTTGACACTTTGACGCTATTTCTTTGGGGCCCCTATTCTAAAACTCTCATTAACAAGATGCACCACACAGAGCACCTTAATATTGTTCATGAAGTTGCAGCCTTGAGATTTTTGGGTGTATTTAAACATGTCTCAGAGGGCTATCTTAAATGTATCAAAGTTTCAATAAAATGATGGCATCAAATAAAAGAACGAAGCTGGAGAACACATGTATCAGTGTCCCATTCATTTAGAGCTGGGGTCAAGTCATTCATGTCAGTTACCAGGCCAAATACAGTGGCCCACGTTTATATTCCAACAAGTTTAGAAAAAGTATTTTACACTTATCACCATTTTGCATTCACTATAATTTTACGAGACTGCATTTTTTGCCACGCATTGATCAGTAAAAAAAAAAATCACCGCCCAAGCACTTCGTACAGATGGTTAACCAGCGAAGCTGAAACGTGTGGCCCCGTTGTTTATCACTTATAATCCCGAAGCTTCATAAAGTATTTCTCAATTATTGGTTACATCCTTGTGTTTCTTAATGAGGTTACACACACGTTTGGCTGCAATGGAGAGAACAACGTCACTGATGGTATGCCCGCAGTCCACCGTTGTCGCTTGCATTTGAAGTCTTCAGTTTGCTCAGCGGTGTGGTTAGCAGCATTCGCCCGCCCCATTGTCGCTTGTGATTCTTCGAAATTAAATTGCTTCAAAATTAAATCTCTCCATTATGTAAGACAATGAATGGCTCATACCCCTTTTAACGCAGCCTTCCCATTACGATGACAGAAAAGTGAAATGCTTTGTTCGAATGATAAGCAGCAACGCAGCCAGCTGTGGAAGAAGACGACGACGAACATGGGAGCAGTGGCACAAGCGCAACTCAGGGGCACCAACGAGCCAGCTGCGGAAGACGATGACGACGCTCGAGCCAATGCTGATGATGATAGTTTTATGTGGACAGGCGACGTACAGACGCTTTTTCGTTTCACCTAGCCATATAAAGCTTCACTTTAAAATAGTGCAGAAGCCATCTATGATGACTTTCAATGTAAGCGAATAGCTGAATGCGTGAAGAACGCTATTTCCTTCATTAAAAGAATGGTGTAGTTGATGGCGTATATTTCTAGGTAGCGTTTTTTGTTTCATTGCGTAATTCTGTAGATAAGAAAAGCCAATAAACAACACATCTGTAGCGGTAGTATAGGTAGACAGCACGTCGATCTCAAAGGGCTCTAATAGTTAGCGTTCGGCAACAAACACGCCCTGCAACTTGCTTGCATGAGTACACGCGTCCTCTTTGTTGGTGTGTTTGTACTGGCCATGAAAGTACAACCTCCGACTGCGAAAATGGGCATAAGCGCCAAAGAAAGCCATTTGTGTAAATACTTGGCATTGTTGCCCGCCTAGTACATCTTAACTTTCAATCACTAACAGGCAGCAAAATCAGTCCTTTGTCCTTTGAAATCAGCGCGACTACGCATGTGCTTCCTCTCCTAACTTGCTCCACGCCGACGACAGAGCAGTTCGCCCTTTCTTTATTTTACGCGTCGCTAAGTCTACTCTGCGAGACACCGCCACCAAACCCGGAGAACGATCGAGGCAAATAACCTGTGTCCACATGCTACGTACACCTAGGTGACTGTAATGTGATAGCGTTATCAGGATAGGCCGGCCTTTGAGCTGCACTGCTTCCAGGATCGGCTTGTCACAAACCATTAACTCTTGTGAGGCCACACCGTGCACTCTCAGAATAAGTCCATCGGCCCATCACCTCTGATAAAATTCTCCTGCATCACAGCTTAAGTGTACTCGCGGTGGGAGACTGATGGTTTGATGCATTTTAAATGGCACATTTTCGTTTATTTCAGCCCTAAATGTGCCTAAAATGCCACAGCTATGATTTCTTGTTTTCGTTGACCCGCCGCCGTGGCACTGTCGTGTTGTCTGGCCTAATTTTCTGTGCTGGGAGTAGATTCAAGGTCCACACGGTAGCGAAGCTTCCATAGAAACCCATACGTCTTGCCATTGCGGGACGTCTGCAATGGCTGCAATGGCGGCTTGTGGAGGTCTGGCAGCACCATCTACATTTGGCAGGGCCAACTCCTCGGTGGAAAAAATAATCGTTTGCCGTTCGAGACTTGTTGCACCAAGTCGTCTACTGCGCCAGCTCACATCACATCGCATACACAAGCGCACGGTGCCTGAATGTGCACATCCTCCCCCGGTGACGAGGAGTACGCTGAGGCATCGTACACAAAACATTTTGTTTTAGTTGTCTCACATGTTCTGCCCGAATCCCTCAATCGGCACTTGTGACCCGCTGCAACAGTGGTGCCAGAGGCGCATTCTCCAACACAAACCTAGGCAAAATGGAAATGGCCGACTAAGCGTAGTGATCGAGCCTAACCTTCAATTATCGAACTATGAACAGTCTTAACAACTAGTCTTCGCTATGAAGTCTTAAATGTGACACGCTGAACGATTAATAAGATTTACTATTTATTTTACATGCCTTTGCCAGGGTTGACTTAACTGAAGACAATTGGATTTTTTAGAATGGCACAGAAAACAGCGCACAATGAATGCAGACTGTAAAAAAACTTCTTATGAACAAAAAAAATTTTTTTTTTAATATGGGCGATTCCTTGTGAAATGCTGTTTGAACAGGTAGGCACATTTCCTAGCAGCATTTCATTTTCTCCATCGCAAATCGGCAGTTTCCCTTTCTCACTTTCACTTCATGCACCGTCTCGATATTTGAACTTACGATGGTGGGCTTTTCACTGCATTTGCCGAGGAGAAATTGTTCACACTGACAATAAATACTGGAAGTACCTGAAACTGCACAATCCAATGGAGAGTCTCATAGTTCAAACAGCGACAGCTGATTGTTTTAGCTGTATACGTTGACCTTACCACCTGAGCAACTTGCAAAATATCAGGCGGGAACGTTCACCAGCCTCTGCCAGGAACATTCTGGCCTGACAATTGGACTCTTCCAAGTTTTAGCTTCTGGATCTGACAGTCATGGTTTGTGCACAGTATCACTGGTAACGCTCGCAGAACGCCTCCGGCGTTTCTGGGAAGGCGTCTTGAGAACACCACCTGTCTTCTTTGCTTCACTTCTGACCCTAAAGACAGTCCTTGCACTGAATCCCAAAAGATCTGCGACGGCGTTGCATACTCCTTCCACGGTAGAGCGGGGCTCGCGGCGCCGCAACTTGACGTAGCAGTTTAATATCAATTGCCGCACCTCGCCGGTGATGATACTGCCGCTCCGGTGCTTCTTGTAGTAATGCTCCGGTGTCGGCGGCCGAGAGTCGATCGTTCCAAGCTCTGACGAAGGACCGGGCTCCATAGAAACTATCTCCATTTTCACCTCAACGGGTGCCATGACAGCGAGATGTGGTGATGACGAAAAGTATGGTGTCGGCGGCCGAGAGTCGATCGTTCCAAGCTCTGACGAAGGACCGGGCTCCACAGACACTTTCTCCATTTTCACCTCCACGGGAGCCATGACAGCGGGATGTGGCGATGACGAAAAGTATGGGTAGAGGAACACGGTGATAAGGAACACGGATGATAACGAATCAATCCGGAATCAATTCACATGGCACGGCCGCTACGCATGTTGTTGCCTCATGGCATGGAGGAAGAACGGAAGAACATATAATAAAGAACAAGCCAACTGGAAGAATCATAGAGTTAATATAACTGAGTCTAGAGGCAAAGCTCGCACTATAGTTAGGGGACCGCTAGCATGGAGGACCGCTAGAGCGCCGCCATCTTGTAGCTCGTCAATGTGGCCAGCGCAATTATTTTTGAGAGTAGAGCAGGCGCTGTTTTGAGATGAAAACAAGTATAGGTCACCTTATGCTGTGTCATAAAAAAAAAAGAAAAAAAAAACGAATACCTGATAGCTTTATCAAGGTTATGTGTGAATATTAAGCTTACAGGAGGCGCTTGCTAACGTAATTTATGCAATTCACGATGTGCTCATTCATTCAATAACTCATGACGCAAATTTCGGTTTCGGATATTTTTTTTTTTTTCGGATGCGCGGCAGTTTTGTTTAGCTCTGACTTAGCTCTGACATGTGATCGCGCGACGACATCGGTTGACGCGATGGCACCTTCGTGCCTTTTGTGCAAGACTAAAGCTATAAAGGGCTCTGGCATTTCCCTTCACACGTAAGTGAACGTGCGTCTGACTCGTTCAGAACATCACGCAAGTAGGCAGCTTTCGTGATTCATCGCAATCGTTCGAGAAGCATCACAGTACAGCATTTTTTTTTAACTATTGCTTTAATTGTCTGCAATGCTATAAAGAAAGAAGACGATGAACATGCTGAGTGGTGTCATTTTTTGCAGGTTCCCACTCAGTGTGAATTGCTGGACCGGTGAATCAGTCGGTATATTAACTCTATGGCCATGCGTGTAGAGAATAGAGCCTCTGCTCTCTGATGAGACAGTTAAGCTTTCCCCCACAAAAGTTGTCAATGTTCTCACTCGATGACCATGTTCATGCAGTGCTCTCGCGAACATGCAGACCACAACTATAGTGAACTAGATATAGTAGGGGAGTGTCCGAAGCGCCGGCTCCGGCGAGGGCCTTTTTCTGTGAACTGCCGCGCCGCGCCGCTGCTGCTCCGGACCCGATTGACGAGGAAGGGGATAGCAGCATAGGGAGTGACCATAAACTCATGATTTTGACAATGGGATATGTAGTTGGGAAAGAGAGCAAGGAACGAAGAATGACCAGTCCAAATTTGAAAGATGAACAAATAGCAAATATAGCCGCAAGAGTCGAGAAAGAACTTGACAAATGGCCAAGCAAGGAGTGGGAATATGCATGTTGAGCTTGTAAGTATAATGACGAAAGAAATGAGGAAAGAGAAGCAATTAAAATGCTTGTTGGAAAGGAAAAAGGAAGCCGAAAAGCTCTTGGAACAGGGAGATACGGGAGGCGATCGACGAACGAAAGAAAACATCACGAGAACACACAGACAGGCCAAAAATTCACAGTTGCCGCAGGATGAAATAGACAGAAAATGGGAAATATACCGCGGGGGAAAAAAAAAACATGGTTCAAATATTAGTTCAAGCAAAGAATAAAGGTGAAAGTCAACGTTGGTTGTCATAAATACGTAAGAAAAAGAAGGCCGCACATAGATTATTTTGGAGCCACGTTAACGTATTAGGCAGGAAGTTGGGAACAGTACAGCAACATATCTTTGACTAAGATGGAAATAAACTGGAAGGGGACGCGGCATTAAAGTATGTTCGAAAAATAACAGCCGAATCATTTCAGGGCAATGGCGAGGTGGTTTCTGAGGAAAAAGAGAGAATGAACGAAAACCAAACGGACAAGGAGTTGGTGCTGAGTGATTTCAACTGGAAGAAAGCTGAAGAGAAAATTCCTAAACGCAAAGCCATGGGTTTAGACGAGGTTCCCGTTAGACTGATGAATGAGCTAGGACCAAAAAGTAAGGAAGCTCTGTTGAAAGCAGTAGCAAAATGCTTACAACATAGGCGAATACCAGACAGTTGGAGACAAAGTAGGACGAAATTAATTTATAAAGGTAAGGGAGAAAAAGATAAATTTCACTCTTATCGACCGCTGACCATTACATCGGTAATATACAGGTTAGGAACGCAGGCGATTAAATTGAAGCTGCAAGCATGGGCAGGGAATAATGGCATATTGGGAGAACCTCAGAATTGTTTCAGAATCGGTAGACGGCTGGATGATAACTTATTGTCCTTACGCAGTGTATTGAAATATCCAGAAAAGAAAGGAGACCACTATATGTGACTTTTCTAGACATTACCGGAGCGTATGACAATGCAGATCGCAGCATTTTGTGGAATATCCTAGAAGGGGAACGTATAGGCAACGACTGTATACAGCTGCTATAAGGGAGATTTACCGAGAAAATACTGTTTGCGTTGAATGGGCAGGGATGACGAGCGAGGATTAAGTTGATATCAACAAGGGACATGGTTGCCCTTAATCCCCGCTGCTGTTTATGATGTACGTGGTGGGGATGGTAAGAGCGCTAGAAGGAATCAATATCGGGTTTAACCTCTCATACAAACAAGCCGGCACAAAAGTTGAGCAACAGCTTCCAGGTTTATTTTATGCGGACGACATTGTGTTGCTTGCTAACAAGCAAAGTGATAGGCAACGTCTGGCTGATATCTGTTGAGAAGAATGTGAGAAGTTAGGATTAAAATTTAGCATTAATAAATCAGATGTTATGGTATTCAATGAAAACAATGAACAGACAGTGTTGATTCAGGACCAGGAAATACCTCGGGTAAAAGAATACAAATACCTTGGTATATGAATAAACGAAGGCGATAGATATCTGGAGTCACAGGAGAAAACAATAACAGCAAAAGGGAAGAGAAATGCGGCCATAATGAAACACAGGGCGCTATGGGGATACAATAGGTACGAGGTGCTCCGGGGTATGTGGAAAGGTGAAATGATTCCAGGGCTTACATTTGGAAATGCGGTTGTTTGCTTGAAGTCAGGGGTACAATCAGGACTCGATGGCAACCCAAGGTCAGTGGGACGCCTCGCGTTGGGCGCCCACGGGAAGACTACTAATGAAGCTTTGCAGTGTGATATGGGCTGGACAAATTTTGAAGCAAGAGAGCAATTTCAAAATTGATTTTGAAGAACGACTGAGAAAAATGGAAGTAGATGGGGTGCAAGAGTGTTCAGGTATTTGTACAGGCAAAACATTGACTTACAGTGGAGAAAAATAACTAGGAAGCTTACCAGCAAATATGTGACCGGTATGGCCAGCAACACGGCAACAAAGAACGACAAACGCAAAGTGAGAGAGGCTGGGACAAGGCTATGGGTGGCGGCAATGGAAAAGAAACCTGCTATCATTAAATAACTCAAAGGAAAAAAAGGAAATAAGGAAAGAAACAATTTATGAAAACTCAAAGGGAAGCTCCTAATTTTCGAAGCGAGATCAGGATGCCTTAGAACGCGCAGTTATAAAGCGAAGTACACCAAGGACGAAGCCGCGTGTGCTTGCTGTGGTAAAGCTAAAGAAGCGGTGGAACATGTTTTATAGGAATGTGAAGAAATCTGCCCAACTGCAATTGTAGGCTCCTCTGACCTCCTTGAAGTCCTTGGGTTCAGGGATAGCACGGGCAAAGTAAACATGTCAGCTGTAAAAATTAGTAAGAGGCGGTTGGAGGTTTGGTGGCAGAAAAGTAGGGAGACCACAAACAACGGAGACGTACCGAAACAGAGTTCCCAGTAATGATTAAAAAAAGTTAATGCCTGGAATTCGTTGTATTTGTGTGTTTCTCAAAAATAAAGGTAGGGAATTAGGCAAAATAATAACAAGAGCTTGGTGGCGCAACCCACCATCCCGTTTCAAAGGGGACACTCATAGCATCCGTCCGTCCGTCCGTCCGTCCGTCCGTCCGTCCATCCATCCGTGGGCGTTTCGCGCTCGCGAAGCGCGCGGGAAGCGAGGGTCGTCTGCTACGCGCTGTAGTTTTTTGCGTTCAGTTTCCACGCAAAGCACTTAAAGTCTATTTAACTTCAACAGTGTGGTGCTGCATGGAGCTTACCCATCTTTGAGCGTTGTCTTTGTGCTTGGGCAGCAAGAGAATTCAAAAGCTAACGCGTCAAACTCATCAGCGCGGAGTAGCTCCGGTGCTAGAGTTCGGGAGCGGTAATGCTGTACTTCGTTCTGGGGTTTTACGCGCCAAAACCAGTTCTGATTATGAGGCATGCCGTAGTGGAGGGCTCCGAATTAATTTTGACCACCTGGGGTTCTTCAACGTGCACTACAACGCAAGCACAGGGGCGTTTTTGCATGGTAATGCGCGGTAGCTGTGCGTGCGGAGAAACGTGCTAAACGATTCCGCGCAAGGAAAGAACGTAAAAAAAAAAAAAAAAACTATATTCGCATGGTTACGCGGGCAACAGCGCCATGCTTGAAAGAATAAGAGTAACGAAAAAAGTAAATTACTCTCCAAGTCAAGTGAAATACTTTTGCTTTTCCGCTTTGCTCACCACTACGCGCTTTTCACTCACGGTCAGTAGTGGTTTAGAACCATATGCATATGTATTTATTCATGAATTCTTTAGCATCGACAATACTTTATTATGAACAGAGCGCAATGAGAAGGTGTAAGGGAAACTAGAGAAGGAGCAGAGACGGCCGTAACGCCGCAATATTGTTAGCCTATGTCGCTTCAGAGATAGCGTACACCAACAATTCTTGCTGTACGCCATCTCTTCAATACAAACTTCGCGCACGATGTACCTTAAGGTTCACCGTGAGCGAAGCTTGTTTGAAATTCAGACATTCGAAAGAAAAAGCCATTCCAGCCAATAGGTAAACAAACATAAAAATAGGGTAACAAATATATATTTTTCTACATTGAAATGAATAAATAGCTACTATACTGGCCTAGCCCTTTACTCATTTGTTACACAAAAGTTATTGCTGCAATAGCCTTGTTTTAATAATCCGTGAATCCTCTCTGAAATTACCAACATGTAACTTCTCATAATATATGATGTAGTTATTGCTTAACGTGTGATTTTTTACTTAAACTAACAAGCATTCATGGCGCGTACGATGCTTGTGCTTGCATTATATTAAGTGGGAAATCGTCTTGAAAATTACTGTCTTTGATGCACTACAAATATCGCTATCGATTCTACATGTCCCTAAAATAGTTACCTTCAATCAGTAAAACATGAAAAGTTAATGTTCTGGTGATTAGTTCCCTCTTTCATTACGTAACTACAAGTACGTAATTATTTATCAGTAAGTATAATTGCTGTCCACGAACCAGCGAGCATACGCAGTAAATATTCCTAAAGTTACTTTCATGTTAAAATTAGCTTAGTGTTTGCGCTCTCGCAACACAAGAAGACGAAAGACGAGCTGTACGTCCTTAAAACATCACGTTTGTTTTCTGACGTTCGCTCGTAATTATGAAATGAGGCGTACGTACGCAATCTTGCACTGTTAGCTTTTCATTAATTTTGGTTTGTCTTGTTTTTAACCGTGCCTATTTCTCGCGTACCCTTTACCTACACGCCGTGGTAGCTTAGTGGCTTTGGTAGGTTGGACTGCTAAGCTCGAGGACGCGGGTTCGATTCCCGGCCACTGCGGCTTACATTTCGATGGAGGCGAAATGCATAAAACACCCGTGTACATAGATATAGGTGCACGGTAAAGAACCCCAGGTGGTCGAAATTACCGGAGCCCTCCAATACGGCGTCTCTCATAGCCATGCATATTCTGATTTTTTGATGTAAAACCCCCAAAACTATCATTACTATTATTACCCTTACCTATGCTCTCAATTCTTCATGATATATGGGTAAGTTCGACACGTTGATGTCGAGATTGGCATTCAACACGTTCTAATCGTCACACCCACATCATCAGAGGGATTTCTGGCCGAAAAATGCGGGTTTGCACCACACGTCATATGTTGTCCTTAAGCGCGACGTGAATGCAAGTAAAGTTACTAATGCCATGACCCATCAGCCATCTTAGTCACACATTTGTGCCTTTCCACACTATACTTCGGTATATATACCAAGTGATCGGGACGCGAGAGTTACGCGGTTTGTATTTATTTTTGGTACCGCGCCCCGCTGACGGACACATTCCGCTTCCCAAGAGCCAGTTAAGGATTTCGCCTTAATACAAACAAAAACAGCAGAGCGCGGGAGGCAGTATTGTAAACCAATCGAATGTATGAAATAAAAGAAAGGAAACGATAGGGTGTAAAAGCGTAAGCATGAACTAGCCATATCTACCATGTTGTCTTGGTTATCATCGCGATCTCCAGCTTATTTTCTTCTGCAGCACGTTCGCGTTGCTCATTCCACGCATAACTAAATAAAGTAAGCGCGCGGAATGCGTTACTCAAACAGCCGCGTAAGCGCGGACCATGCGAACTAGAAGGATATAGACAAAATACCCGTATTCACAGCCGGCAAGCGCGTTCTCTGTGCGGTGAGTCACTGCGGTAATTTGGGATATATTAAGTACCGCGTCATCGCAAGGAAGATGACGCGGTACTTAATATATCCCAAATTATCGCGATGTTGGCTAATAGCAACCAACCTATCAGGCTCGTAGCAGACTCCCGCCGCCTTGGCGCGGCTTCCGCAGCGGAGAAAGCTCACGGTTGGATCGATGGATGGATGAGGCTTGCGGGGATGCGCGACTCTCGCGCGTCCCCTGCTGTTGTTTTCTCCGCATAGCTCGCGTCTCCTGTAGTCCGGCTTCTCCGCGTGGCTAAGCGCCGGAGGCGGTCGTAGTCCAGTCGATGCAATGGAAGCACTTGGAGTGAGTCCAAGTGCTTCCATTGCATCGACTGGACTTTAGTGTCCGGATCATAGTGATCGGCCCAGCTTTCATCCTGTGTAATCAGTCTGTTGAAGAAGTCCTCCTGGTTTCCATGGCACGTGGTCAAAAGAGCTTGGGAGCATTCGACTCGTTCCTGCTTTTGGAAATGTGTGAGCAGCCGGGGAACCCAGCGAGCGGATACCTTACGCATATGCATGAAGATGTCCCTGAATCATTTTTTCCGCGGACCCCACACTAATCTTGACATTTTGGGCTAGGTCTCGAACGGTTACGCGGCGATTTTCCAAAGTGGAGGCCTCCACTTGCTGGATGGTATGTTCATCGATAGCGGAGTGGGGACGCCCTGCAATCGGAGCCGTTTCCACCAAAGTCCTACCGCATTTGAATTGACGATGCCAGTTCTTCACTACATCATATGATGGGGAATCCTCCCCATAAACCTCTTTTATCTCATCGAACGTCTCCCTTGGAGTGCGGCCTTTCAAGTACAGGAACTTTATGACTGCTCTGTATTTCACTGCATCCATTATCACACCTCCCACCACTTCAGCACCTGTAAAAGAAAGACCATTATCAGTTCAGATTTGCATATTGGCACGTGACCTATAGTGACTTATGTCATTACACATGCGCAGTTTCAGCATCCTGCAATAAATACAAGTAAGTCAGGGGAAATCTTTATTGAACGCCCCTCGTACTTGTTTGTTTTTTTCGCAAATCACCGCGTTATTTGTTTACCCAGTAACTATACGAAAAAATCTGCAAGTCACTTTAAATTAGAAGCACGGCGGTTCGAGTCTTTATGTACCGTCAACCAAAAAACGTTTGCGGACCACGGCATCTCAGAAAACGTCCAATTTCCAAGCAGCCTGCAATAGTAGTCGATCAGTATATTAGAACATCACAATGTTGTTCACATATACTGGTTGAAGCTGTAAATGCGAATACTAGGCTACGTTGTGAGTCTGCTCGGAAATGGGACGTTTTCTGAGATCCCATGGTCCGTAAACTTTTTGTATGACTGTACACATGCTCAGCGAAGCTCAGTAGTCTCGACTGTCTATCAATACGAAAAGTTCTGCTCTAGTTGTGGTAGAGTGACCTAGAATATTGGAGAGTGTCCAAAGCGCCGCGAGAATGCATGGGAGGAGCGAGGACCTTTTCTTGTGAACTCCCGCGTCGCGGCGCTGCTGTACCGGATCAGGCACCGAGCATAGGATACAGGAGGTTACGCTGGAGGTAGTGGATAAGTACAAATATCTTGGAGTGGAGGCTCCTAGCCTCGCGCGACGGTCGCGCGAAGCGGGCCGACGCACGCGCGAAGCGTTCGCGCGAGTTGGCACCGATCCCAAGCCCAAGAGGAAGCGCTTTCGACCTTTTTCTCCCAAGTCACCCCGCCGTTCGGTGGCGTTAGCATCGAGACACTCGCGCCATCTCTCGCAACGCGCCGCAAACACTACGACCGCCTCCGGCGCTTAGCCACGCGGAGAAGCCGGACTACAGGAGACGCGAGCTATGCGGAGAAAACAACAGCAGGGGACGCGCGAGAGTCGCGCATCCCGC